>NC_137019.1:27875371-28182871 GCF_032717465.1 Coenobita brevimanus
TGAAGTAACAAATTAACTAAATAAGTGCTCCAGAAAATATAGAAAATGTCTGTGAAGAGAATCAGCATTAACAAAAGTAAACACTGATATTCATTTAGTGAAGAAGGATATTAGAAAAAATCTACAAATGCTCTAGAAGATAAGGATAACCAAAAACTAGTATTACAATAACCAGCAATGTATATACTTGTGATCATCCTGTTGTGCAGTGAGAAAGTAGTTAAATCAGAGCTTTGGAAAATAGGGGAAACTACAGGTGTAAGAAAATGAAAATACCTAAGGATAACTAGAGTGATCTTACACGAGAGGGAAAAGTTACTTGCAGGAAAGTAAAAGTGATCTTTCACATCATGAATAAAAAGACTTGGAATATCTTTTCTATTTTTGCCACACGTACAACGGGTGATGATTTATTCATGCGACAGTGGCACAGGGCAATGAGTATCAAGTTCAGATGGCGAGTGCGAGTGGGGAATCCCCATCTGGCCCAGGCAGGCACGTGCCCTTCAAGCAATAGCCGTTGACTCAGAAAGCCATAATATGAACACAGCCGTACGTGACCCCCAGATTACCTCCTTTCGTCACCTCCTGCCCCCACAGCCCCTCCACCTAGAGCCCTAGTGACACTTGCAGTGTGGAGTTGAGGGACTGGTACGTATTGTGATATTTAACTAAGATCTATGCGCTACAGTTACAGAGCTGTGTCTCCCTCAGAACAGCCTACTTTTCGATTTAAAAAAAAAAAAAAAACTCTTGCGTCAGCGCTCGGCAGGCAAAACCCTTAAGCTCTGGTGGTTAAGTATCTTATTCTGATTTCTATTGAGAAGTATTACTAGTTTTGCGTGAAAAATTCTGGGGAACTGTAAAATGGGCAGAATCCCAGGCAACTTTTAAAATTTAGAAATTCCACCCTATTGGAGAACCAAATAGGCTAGAGGACATGTCCAGGAAAATACAAATGTACGGTAGTCCCAGTACCTAGACTCTAGTCCTGAAGGCCTGTGAAAAAAGGCCTTCAGCATTCTTCATTGCTAGTTTCCCTTCCACCACTGCAAAACCGACCCCCTTTGTTAGTGTTCTTGTCTGTTCACTGTTTAATGGTGGTACACTGAATAGACATCAGGGAACTTCAGATATGTCAGTTTCTGAGACTGGGGTAGGTCTTGCCAAAAATTCTCTCTCAAAATGAACAATACCTCTGGTGAAACGGTTAAATACGCCTCTAAAAAAGAAAGAAATTTTCTCCATGTTTTTACCTTCAATGAATATTTTCAAGTGGCAGGCTACTTATCCAAGTGACTTACTTTGTTAAACTTGCACTCATTTCAGAGAACACTTAAATTGATCGTTCACAAAGAACCCTAAAAATCAAACAGAAGTTCTTACAGAGGGATCACTGGGTTTATTAACGCCTATATTATATAGTTTTCTATTACTTAAATCTGTACTAGCACACTCAGCAGCTAAACTCCAAGGTAACTGAGTGTGTGTGTGTGTGGGGGGGGGAGGGAAGTGGTTGGAAATTGTAGCACACCAAAGGCTAACGCAAAATTGGGGGAAGGTGTGTACTGTCACCTCTGCGATCCGGACTTTTACATGGTCAAAAGGGGTAGAAACAAGTCACTATTGATGACCAATGTGTGCTGGAACGGTCAGGAACTCAGATTGATGAAGACTCTCTCCCATTAGCGGCCTCTTCGGTTGCGTTTATTACATTTCAAGTGGTCAAGTTAAGAGTGGTAGCATGCCAAAATGACGGGGCCAGTCTCCAACTAGGCCAACCCAAGCCCAACCTTCGCAGTTTCCCAGAATGCTTCTAAGTTGCACATTAATAAACTACTAGGTAAGCTCTACACCACCAGTTCTCAAGGGTTATACAAACAATAAAGTTCGAGTGGGAGGGAATGTGTATTAACAAGACCAAAAAGTGGAAATCTTCCCCAGCTACTTGCTTTACAGATTAAACATGAATCAGTTGGCACATTGTTCGAAAAATATATCTATATATGGTCCTAATATAAAATGCACAAAACTTAGCTCCTCTGTCCCAGTCCAATGTGTTTCTTCATAATCGTCCCTCTGAGCACAAATTTCACTGGTTGAGTCCTCTGCCACTCCCGACCTTAACTTCCACACTGGGACCTTGACTCACTGTCCGGTGCTTAGACCTCCACACTTTGACTCTGACTCATTCAGGAACTTCGACCTCCACACTGGGACCCGCTAGAAGTTAATATGAATAATGAATAACTATTCTCCCCAATGCAAATAATCCCTTCACATGATCAGAAAGGTCTCATAATAAAGAAACATGAGTTACAACACTCGGCATCAAGTAATAACAGAATAACACATGGCACTACAGACACATAGGTCTGCTCAAAATAATACTTATTGTAGGGATAACATGGAAGAAAAAGTACTGTAACAAATACAGTAAGCATTAATAACTGTAATTCTAACCATGAAAATCATCACTGCATCAATATCATTGTGCCTCACAGAGTAACTATGTGAACATTTACTCACAACATAGTCCTAACAAATACTAAATTGCAAAGTCATTTCAACACAATAATAAATAATTCAGTCTCTGGGCACCTGATACTTGACCTACAAAAATCACACATTTATCTGAGGCTCAGACAGAACAAGCTAGCATTCTCGTACTCCAGTTACTAAATAATAATACTATACAGTACAAAAAATATGGGAAATACCTCACTATCCAGCTCAAAAATGTAGGGGAGGTGAGCGGGAACACAGGACTCGCTTGTCCAAAGGCTAATGGCGTCACCGTTACACCTGAGGAAGGACAACACGATTCTACCCGAGTCTGTTTCTCTATTTCGACACTATTATCACTCGTGAGATATCACTATTCGCGCTTCAACATATCAGACATCATTACTATCAAATTACATACAGAATTCCTTGGAGGGGGGGGGGAGGAGGATGACGACAGCACCAACCAGCTGCCACGCATCACGGCCGGTGAGCGAGTGAGACACGCCAAAATTGCACGGTGCAAGAGGGGGGGAGGGATGACGGCATACGTAATTTAAGATTTTATTTATTACAGACTCGATATAGACTCAGTGTGATGTCTTTCCCCTTACAATCGATTACCCCCCCAAAAAAATAACATTCTCTAGTTACATTAACTACTCAGTAACACCTCTCTCTTTATACCCTTACATCGAAAAATAATGAAAATCATCGTGCTTTACATCACTTTGCACACGCGTACATTATGCTGGATCACGTGACCAAAGGCACATGTTCCCATCTCACTCGAGATATTATATTATAAAGAGACTTAATACTAGTGAATTACAGTAGGAAAAAAAAAGTGACTTAGCAACTAGGTAATTAATCTATGTTCTGGACACGTCCGCATGGTAACAGCCATCCTCGGCCACTCTCTCTCACTTAACCGAACTTTTGGTCATAAAATAAACTAGATACAACTCATTATCACTTCCGGGCACTACAGGTGGTTGCCAGGAGCTCCATGGCATCCCAGAGAATCATATCAGCTGTTAACAACCATCCCACAAGAGTGCATTCGTTCTGAAATTTACAAAAATCACAAGTCAGTTGACCAGGCTGACCCAGAAAAAGCTTTCCTCCCATTCGTTTGCTCTGTAAAAGTAAAAAATGTAGATTCAGTTTGAAGGTTGAGATCAACTGAATTCTCTCCAGGTAGTGTGTTCTCAATCTATATCGTTAACTGTAAGGCCACAGTGACTGAAAAATTGTCTAGGCCATCAGGTGGGTTTTTCTCCATGATGTCATGTCACAGCTAACCAGCCAACCAGTAACCATCAATCCATCCAGTCTCCACCTGCTTACAAATTGATTTTTACCCAGAGAGAGAGAGAGAGAGAGAGAAGAAATCTAAAGGATTCTAAGAGCACAGATATGCTACGTGCCCAGACTTTGTCCATAACTCGTTCAACTCACCTCTGAGTAACCAGCAGTAAAATGGGATGAGTTCTTCCCATCCCAATGGAAACGTATGTGCCAAGATACCGCTGCACCCTGAAGTCTGAACTCGACTTCATATCTATCTGGACCAGTATGAAATCACGTCTTTATCCACACTATGTATATATATATTTTTTACCAGATGATGCATTCATGGCACATTTTATCGTCGATACGGAAATGGACTCACAATATTAAGTTTTTGGTTTCCATTATAATCCAAAAATGTGTTTCCTGCTTTCCAGGGTGTTGAGACTGTGGGAATCAGGCTTGATGAATTTCTGGTACCATAACAGCATCCCGAACTCAACCCGCTGCCGTTACCTGCCTAAGAAAATACTTATTAATTCGTCTTTGGCAATAACAGATTTATGGGTAATGTGTTCTTTAACTGCGACATCTTTAGTAATAAGGGGAAAAAATGCTCCCGACAGTTTCTTATTATACAACTTTCAGTTCCTTTCTGTCTTCCCTATTGTAAAACGTTTTCCTCGAAACCACTGTCCCTTCTCATTCTTAAATCCTTCTCCTGGCCAACTATACTCGGTTCCACGGAGTCTGACGCACTGATTTTGCCCGCCGATGACAGATGGATCTGGTAACACTGTGCGACGTACTCCGACGGTGAATGGTGGATTTCCGTGGTGTTTGAATGTGCACCAAATTGACTTTGTATTCCAACCAAGGCCCTCATTGATTTATAGAATACCAGAATATACAGATACAAATTAAAGCAATGATATCGTTAATGATAAGTATGTGTCTTTTAAATTACTAGAGATAAACCTGAACGACAATGATAACAAACAGTAAGTAAAGTCGCGACTGGATGCATGCGGACAAGTCAGCGACTGTGGCGGGAATTCAGGCGTTCATATCAAGGTGGTCCCGAGGTCCTGTGAAGGTTCGAATGTTTCCCACCACTGTCACAGTCTATAGTCTTCACCATGACCTTCATTACCTCATTTGCTAATATACAACCTTACCCTAGATATGCTTAGCTTAGCTTCTAATAATTATGATTTGTGTAAGCACACACACACACACACACACACACACACACACACACACACACCTCACTGGGACCAATACATGCTATTCTATTCTCAGTATATTATAGTGTACATACACATTTTCATTACCTTCATAGGTAACAGTAGCTTTAAAAATCTGCAAATGTTTGTATTCATAGTCAGATTCAGTAGAATTATTTCTTACATGAATAAGTTTGGTGTTGATTTTCCCTAACATTTTTGTATCATAAGAGACAGACATACAGACGGACACCCTATCCTTGGTCACAATGCATCCTCAAGCATGTATCTCTGCCCCCTCGACAAAGAGCCGGGAAAGTAATGGATTACATCATTATAGAATGAACCGAATTTTTGTTAATGGTGGAAGTAAGGAAAGTAAGATAAAAGCAAACTCCATGAGAAAATAATAGTTGAAATATGACACAAGTCAAGAGTGAGAGCAGTGGAAATGAGCTATTTAAGAGGAGCCTGTGGAGTCACGTGGAGAGACAGGCTGACGAATGAGGATATAAAGGAACGTTGTGGTGTTGATGTGGATGTGATAGGGAGCGTTATGAGGAACACACTGAGGTGGTTTGGCCATGTGGAGAGGATGGAGGGTGAAAGACTGACGAAGAGAGTGTATGTGAGTGAGGTGGAGGGGGGAAGAGGGAGGGGGAGGCCGAGGATGAGATGGAGGGATGGGGTGGAGAGGTATATGAGAGAGGGGGGTGTGATTTGGGAGCAGGGCAGTGAAATGGCGGGGGACAGGGCGACTTGGAGGCGATTTGTTTGTGGCCACCCCAAACGGGATTGAGGCGTTTGGCAATAGATAGATAGATAGATAAAACCGCGTGCAGTATAAACGAAATCAAACATAATGAAATGAATTTAAATCGGTCGCTGACTTGTCCGCTTGCGTCCAGTCACGACTTTACTTACTGTTTGTTATCATTGTCGTTCAGGTTTATCTCTAGTAATTTAAAAGGCACATATTTATCATTAAAGATATCATTGCTTTAATTTGTATCTGTATATTCTGGTATTCAATAAATCAATGAGGGCCTTGGTTGGAATACAAAGTCAATTTGGTGCACATTCAAACACCACGGAAATCCACCATTCACCGTCGGAGTACGTCGCACAGTGTTACCAGATCCACCTGTCCTCGGCGGCCAAAATCAGTGCATCAGACTCCGTGGAACTGAATATAGGCCAGCTACTACCTCTTTCTCATAATCTAAATTTAACACACACACACACACACACACACATTACCTATCTATCAATTTATATATATATATATATATATATATATATATATATATATATATATATATATATATATATATATATATATATATATATATATATATATATATATATAGTTAATCTTGACATGTGCAGTCAACGATTCAAATGATGTGGTCTTACTATGCTGAATTTTATTATACTTGACAATATATGTTAGTGTTTCAAAGTACTTGATTCTGGTGGTTAATTATTAGTTTAATGTGATGGTGTAATATTCTAATTTAAGCGCCTAACTCGAATATCCTAGGTTGTACACACACTATTATGCAAGGTTTATGCAACTCGGGCGTATTTTTATGGATCTTATTATAATTTGTGCAAGTAGTTTGGACCAGTTGTAACTGCAGTTTAAGAAAATAAAACCTTCCATTTTATATATATATATATATATATATATATATATATATATATATATATATATATATATATGTGTGTGTGTGTGTGTGTGTGTGTGTGTGTGTGTGTGTGAAGTACTCTATTATCATTCAGATGATTTATTCAGATCTGTACGAGTCATTGTATACGTGTCAATGAACAAATACGAATACTAAAATTGTCTAGGTGTATAAGTAATGCCTGAGTGACGAACAGACATAAAGGATTATTTATTTTGTATAAAAAGTGCACCAGTAAAAATTAAGGAAGCACAAATTATGAAGGTGATCGATATTTTCCATTGGCCGCTTGTGAATAGTTTCAAGAGCTTTAAATGAACACGAACATAATTAAAACCAAATCGCTAACAGTGGCAGAATAATGATTTAGTGTAGGAAGATTAGTATTACAGTTGTTCAGTTTTCCTTGTACTTGCACTGAGTGTACTGCAAATGACACAAGAATGAGCAAGGAATCCTACAGGATTAATGGGCTTGCTCGTTATAAAACCTGAAAACATGGCACTACTGAAATGCTACGTATTTCATTAGTTACGACTGAATTTTTGCCAGCAGTGAGCCACTTCCTCAGTCTCAATAATATAGACATTATTTTTGGCCAGGTTACCATTTGGTGTATGCCGATGAATATTATGGCTCTGACAAGTTTCTTCTCTTCTGTTTTGGCTTTGAGATGGTTATATTTTCCCAGACCTTCTATTTATTTCGGGTTTTGATGGTATTTGATGATGTCTCCATCTCAAGGGCCTGTAACTTGCAATACTTTGGTGATAGAAACTCCGTGTACAAACAGCTAGATAAGGAGTTTATTACCAGCTCACAGTAAAATAGTCTGCTCTACTTGAGTGTCTGCTCTGAACTGAACTGTGGCGCCGTGTTCCCAGGCGTGGGCCCTGGGAAAGCGTGCTAGGTCAGCAAGTTTAGTGGGGGCATGTATGCATTGGGGGGGGGACATATATACATCGGGGGTAGACATATTGTGGAGGGGGTACACTACTCCCCCGGGTAGCTGGGATGGTGTCTTCTGACACCAGGAGTTAAATGGTGTTTGATTATAGTATTAAGGGAAGGTCGGGGAGGTTTGTACAATTGATAAGTATGATACAGGGGCAGTAGGGGAGACATGGCCATGTTCAGGGGAGGGAATTAGAAGGATATATACAGATAAGATATACAAGGATTAATAGGTATGTGTCCAGTAAGGGGCGAAGGTATACATAGATATAATGGGGATTATACAATAATAGTTTGATACATGATAAACAAGGAGTAGATATGAGAGTTCTACTGTTGTTCTTCGTTCATTTTTTTGTTTTGTTTTTTGTTTTGTATTATCTGTAGGACACACTGTCACTCAGTAATGCATTAAAGAAATACCATCATTTTCTAGTAGGCAGAGTTCTGTTCACAGTTTGGTTAATTGTCAGATGGCATTGGTAGTCACTGAATGTGAGGGCACTAAGTACGGGGAGTTTCTACGTCGTGTGTAGGGCGTACTATGCCTGTAGCGACTCTGATTTCCTGGAGTCGACGTTCCATTTTTCTGACACAACAATGCACTGCACATATGATGAGTAGAAAACCTATGAAAGCGATAACCACAGGGGGAAACACAACTGTTGGATGAATCCATGAACGGCTGAAGGCCAGAGAAAATCACTGTCATTGAGGAATGTTAGCATGCGCAAGTTAGGGGAGGTGATGGTAATGTTGGCAGATGGTAGGGTTGAAGGCATGTCGATTGGTTGAAAGACGTCATAGGAGTGTTTACGGACAGCTTGGTGATAGCGAGTGGTGTAAGTGATGACGGACTCTGATTTGACGGCACAATAGTCTGGTGCTTTGTAGAGACCACTAGCGGGGATGGATCGAACCGAAGAACCAGGACACATGATTGTGACAGAGATGGGAACAGCAAAGAAGAAGTACTGGACATGGTTGAGGTGAGCATGGTGGACCGGGAGTTCAGGAGCTGGGACAAAAGAACAGGCCGAGTAGATGGAATGGTTGCAAACTAAAGCAGACTCACAGGGTGTAGCACTGCTAGGGAAGATAGCGAAAAGGTGGGCAGCACAGAGACGAGAGGTCAGAGTAAGGGAGGAACATTTCTGGAGGTCTGTGGAAGAAAGGAAAGCAACTGAAAGACGAGCATGGGAGAGGAGGAAATATTCTGAAGGAACAGATACTTGTAACAAGGAGTTGTTGAGGTGGAAAGGGAAGGGAATGATGTGGAAAAGGTTAAAGGTTATGGCAGAACGGAGAGGAATATGGACAACGACGTATGTGGTGAGAAGAGTGGCTTCGAGAACAGGATAATAATATTCAAGGGAGGAGTAGGGGAGGACTGGGGAGAGACCGAAGGTGGAGTGAGCCCATTCCAGGACAGAACGGAGAGCTGAGACAGGTACTAAGTCGGCAGAGACACGTCCATTTATAGCATCGACCAGGATACGAACCAAGGTAGAGACTTGAGACAGGAGAGAGCCAATGGCCAGTTGGAGATTATCCATGTTGAGTTTGAGGTAGAAGAACTGAGAGATAACGTTGAGATCTGAAAGGAGGCGTTGTAAGATATCGGTGAAATTGTCTAGAGTGGACGTGACTTCAATGAGGTGGGTCGTGAGCTTCTGTAACATAGTGTGTTGGATTTTAATGACTCGGCGTTGGGATTCTAGAGCTGAAGCTAAATGAGCGAGATCAGATTTGAAGCCAGAAATGTCACGGGCTGTAGCAACGCCAAACAAGCCACTCAGAATCTCACCACCGAAGTCGAAGAGACTTCGTTTCACACGAGAACGACCAACGGGTGTCTGAATGGAAAATGTGTCATTGAGCTCAGTGAATCTGTTACTTATGTATTGCAATTGCCAGGAGAGTGGTAGGAAAAGGTTACAGAGATACTCATTTGGGTTGTGTGTCCCCATGATGGCCGTGAGATGGTTCCTGATTCCGTGGAGCTGGTGCGCGTAGGCAGGTAGGGCAATGGCTACGGCCAGGGGCGCAAGATCGTAGCGCAAGGAGGCTGTTTCTTTGATAAGCATTACCTCGCCTCCCAAGCCGACCAAGGCCCCGGGACGTACTCCACCATCGTCCTGACCTGACCCAGACCCCAGGAGGGTTAGCACTGCCAGCAGGGAGATCGCTAACATCGTATCTAGAAAATCAGGGTAGAGTTAATGGGGGAGGTCTTGAAGAAGTTGGTGGGCAGAGCGCAGTTTGGACCGATATTGATTGGTTGATGAATGAGCAGGTGTAGATGAAGGAGATTGAGGGATAGGTGGAGACAAAGTAGACTGAGGGATGTGTGGAGGGGAAGAGGGGGCAGGAGGTTGTGTGACTCTTCCAACACAAGGCCATGGGGTGCTCGCTTTAAGTCATCAACGTGGACCCATCTGGTGTCCTTAGTGGACAGGTCCTGGAGGTGAAATTTGTTGCCTTGTTGAGTGAGGACGCGGTGGGGCCCTGTAAATTTGTCATCCAATTTAGAGGAACGCGTATGGGAATGAGCAAAGACAAGATCGCCTACATTGATAGTGATAGGAGAGGCGGACTTATGTTGGCGCTGCAGCATGTCCTCCTGAGAGGAACCCAAAGTGGATTGGACATACTGGTGGATTGTCTGGAAGTTGGCCAATTTTAGTTTAACATAATCATCCATGTTGTAGATGGGTTCTGGCTTTGAGGATAAGAGAGAGTATGGAAGGTCCTTGTCAAAACCAAAGAGGACGAAGAAGGGAGATTCAGCAATGGATGCATTGATGGAGCTATTGATTGAGGATGCCACTTGGGGAATCCAGTCATCCCAGGACGAACTATGGGAGCCTAGATGTCGAAGGCACTCTAAGATTTTTAGGTTGTGGCGTTCTACAAGGCCATTGGAAGCCGGATGGTTAGGCACGACATTGCACTTACTGATATGAAAGTGGCGACAGATCTCATCTAGAAGGCTATTGTTGAACTCCGTACCGTTATCAGTAAGAACGGTATGAGGGGTACTGAAAGGGCAAATTACGTGATCTACAAAGGCACGTGCAACGCTCTTCGCGGTCTTGTCGGAGAGGGGTACGAGGACACAGTAGCGGGAGAAGTGGTCGACCGCTACGAACAAGTACTCAATGCCAGATTCTGTGAGAGGTAGTTTTAAGAGATCGATTGAGACAGTTTCCCATGGTCGTGATGGGATTGGGTATTGTAAGAGAGGTGCTGGTAAGCCGGTTGATCCTTTGTGGCAGTGGCAGGAGAGGCAAGAGTCACAGTGGGCATTGATATCGCGGCGCATGGTTGGCCAATAGTATTTGAGACGTGCTTGGCGCAAGCATCGGTCTTTACCTGGATGGGAAGCTTGAGGAGTATTATGAACAATATGAAGAACCTTTGGTATCAGGGCAGTGGGGACAACAAGTTGGTGTACTTCGCGATTGGGCATATCTTTGCCTGTTAGTAGTGTTTTCCTGTACAAAAGATCATCATCTAGCATGAACTCATCTAGTGATACTGGCAGAGTAGGTAAGGTCGAGGCATCGCCAGATTCTAGGAAATAAATGACTTTGGACCATACGGGGTCTTGGCGCTGAAAGTTTCGAACAACTTCTGACGTTAGTGTAGTGTTTTCAGTTACTTTGGGCTGCAGTGATGTTATAGCTGCTGCTACGTGACGTGAGAGTGCATCTGCGACTACATTCAACTTGCCTGGTACATATTGAAAAGTGGGATTAAAGTCCTGGATGATGACAGACCATCTAGCTAGCCTACCTGTTAGGTTGCGATTCTTGAACAAATCACATAGTGGAAGGTGGTCTGTTTGGATATGCACTGGATAACCATAGACTATATCTCTGAAATGTTTCAAGGACCAGACTGCCGCTAGCGCTTCGAGATCTGTGACACTGTAGTTACTTTCAGCGGTTGTAAGGGTGTGACTAGCATACGCTATTACGCTCTTCCTTGATGCTTCATCGAATTGCATCAAAACGGCACCAAGTCCAGTGCCTGAGGCGTCTGTGCAGAGAAGGAAGGGTGTGGTATAATCAGGGAACGCTAGAACAGGGGCATTTACAAGAGCTGTCTTTAGCTTTTGGAAAGCCTGTGACTGGTCGTTAGTCCAAACAAAGGGCACATTCTGCTTGAGTAAGTGGGTCAGAGGAGCGGCAATCTTTGTGTAGCCTTGTATGAATCTACGATAATAGCCCCTGAGGCCCAGGAAACTTAGTACAGCTTCGGTAGTGGTAGGTTCTGGGAAGTTAATGATCGCCTTAGTTTTATCCTCATTAGTATGAATGCCTTGTGCATCTACGACATGGCCTAGGAATTTGATTTTCTTTCGCAGGAAGTCACATTTACTGAGATTGATTTTCAGGCCTGCAAGCTGGAGGCGTTCAAAGACTTGCTGGAGTTTGGTAAAATGATCAGGGATGGATTTACTCACAACAATGATATCATCTAGGTAAGCAAAAAGAGAGTGTCCCATCATACCGCTGAAGACTGAATGGATAAGTCGCATGAACACGGAAGGAGCATTTCTCAGACCAAAAGGGAGTCTCTTAAACTGAAAATGTCCGGAAGGGGTGCTAAAGGCTGTAACTGGCCGAGAGGACTCTTCCATTTGGACCTGCCAGTACCCGCTGAGGAGGTCTAAAGATGAAAAGACTACGTTATTTTCACCAAGGGATTCTAGCAAATCAGTGAGGACGGGTAACGGGAAACGGTCTGGAACGGTGACAGAATTGACCTTACGATAGTCGATTACTGGTCTAAAGTTGCCGTCCTTCTTTGGTACTAAGAAAAGTGGCCTATTCCATGGACTGATGGAGGGTTCAATAATGTCCTGGTCTAACATGTTCTGTACCATTTGATCTGTGTGCTTTCTCAGGCTGTGAGGAAATCGATGCGCTGGTATGTAAATCGGCTGAGTTCCTGGTAGTAGTTCAATCGTATGTTTGACAAGGTCTGTTCTACCCATCGGTTCACTGGGTAAGGCAACCACGTTTCTGTACGAGGTCAGAAGGTCGAGGAGTTGAGGCGTATTTTCTGGGAAATCAGTGCAAGTGAGAGCATATCGGGTGAATATGTCGGCCAGATCCTGTAGAGTTAATAGTACATACACTGATTGGCATACTATCATCAGTCTGAATGGTAGGAATTGAGGAATCCTGGCACACCTTTACGGCCGCTGGGTATACTAGGAAGTCTCCAATCTTTACACCACTTTTAAGTTTTAGTGGAGCATTTGTGACATTGAGCAAGTACAGGTAGCATAAACTGTCCTCTAAGACTGTACACCACTCTGACTCATAAGTCAAGCCATTCACACAACACGTCTCAGGTAGTGCTAGTACATCCACTCCTTCTTTCGCACCAGCAACACAAACAGAGACTTTGGTGAACTCATGCGGTAACAAAATTGTGCACGTATTCGTTACTGCACGTTTCATCTCTGCGTGTTGGAGAAGATCATTCACACTGTGTGAGGTAGGTAACTGAGACATGTCTGAGTCAGCGATAGTGTTGTCGAGAGAGGAGGTAAGAGCCATGTCCGAAGGCTGAGATGATGTATCAGTAGACATTGAGGAATTTATGTCCTTGCTCGCAGTCAGTAAAGGAATGATCTCTGTATTCTCAGATGATGATAGTGGTGGTTTGGGCTGGGTTGGACTTTTTGGTAGTGATAGGGACAGAGGTAATTGAAGGACTGATTTGATCGTAAGAGCAGGACGGGGACATTCCATACTGTAAACCGTGAATCCAGAAATGTCTATACTACCACAAGCAGGTAATAATGCAATGGAATGTTGTGCCATGGTGGAGAAACCAATAAGGGCATCTGTGGGATACTGCAAGTCATTAGTGACATGAAATCCAATTGGGATAGGGGGCAAATCTCCGTGTAGTTTGACTTCAAGGGTGACTCTTCCCTTAACCATAAACTCTGAGCCTTCGACACCACATAGGCGAATGTCTGGTGGTTCTAGGAAACTGACGTGGTTGTGATGTAGTTGAAGAAGATGTAAGGAATTGTCGGAGATCAGATTTACTATAGATCCTGTGTCCAAGAAGAATGACGTTGGTATGTCATGACTGCATCCGAGAATGACTAAACCCGAGGATGTTATGGGACCTACATGGCGGATGGGGAGTTGGGTTTCTGGTTCTACGTGATATTGGTCCGATACGGGCGCGGCGCTTCCCCTGACTGTTGGCGGTTGAGGTAACGACATTCCTCAGTGGTGTAAGTCGTGCTTGATTTGTGGTATTTGCAGTGTGGACGACGTGAGCGGGAAGGCGTACACTGTCTGGTTTGGGAGTGAGGACGTCTGTATGTACGGTCGCAACTGGATGCCCAATGTCAAGGATGACCACAGTGCCAGCAAAGAATCGAAGATTGTCTGTTCCGTCGGGCGCTAGATTGATCACGACCTGCGGTAGGAGAACGATGCGTGGCAGGTCTGCCGCGTGTGGTGGGACGGGAGCGAGATTGGTCTCGGGTAGGGGAGGTGTGACAGACTGAGGAGGCCAAGGGTTGGGTGGTGCCCTGACGCGTGTAGTTCGAACCGGTTCTTTCATGAATGGCTTTAGTGACCTGAATAATTTTATCTCCTGGATTGAAACCGATTTCCAAGGCTAGCTCTCGCTGTTTAGGAGTAAGCCAGTGAAGGAATCTCAGGTAACTAATTAAGTCAGCAAAGTTGGTGAGTGAAAGCATTGGAACGCCATTCTTGTCTTCTAACCATTTCGTGCCTACCAGTAATTGGAGCATCTCGCTACTAGTTGCTTTCATGGCGGCGGCAGCTTCGCAGAGCTTGGCATGGTGCGCTGGGACCCTCAAGTCCTCATCTAGTTGGTTTAGGAGATTAATGAATCCCATGAGAGACGCGGTATTTGAATGCTGGCAACAAAGGCTAATGAGTTCCGTACGAAAATCAGCAAAGGTACGAATGCTATCGAAATGTCCTGCACGGATCGCGGATCCAATGTCCGATTTGCCGTGGTGCAAGCGACCCATGAGGTGGGCTACTTTGAGCGATTCATCGGTGATCTGTGTATTGTGGATTTCTGTTTTGACCTCTCTGAGGAAATCATAGACAGACCAAGTTGGGTCCTGGCCGGTAAATTAGGGACGATTGGCATCGTCGAGATAGACTGTGGAGGGTTGGCCATGGCTGGAAGTGCAGAAGTGGCGGCAGGAGAGGTGTGGGAGAGAGAGAAGGTAGTGGTAGTTAAGGGCGAGCAAGACGGGGTATGAAGGGAGGCAGGAGAGGGAACGACAGGGGAAGGAGTAGAGGAAGAAGAAGGGAGTGTAGAGGCAGGAGTAGAGGAGGAGGTATCTGGATTTACGAGTGTAGGATGGGTAGTAAGTGATTCTGCGGGAAGTGAAACGGGAGTCTCAGGTACAGGGCGGTGGTACTCTTTGCCACTTTGTAAATGAGTGATTGTGTTAGAGTCGGCAGACGGGGTATGAGCAGATGACGTTTCCGGGTCGAGAGGGCTGGTGTTAAGCGGTTGACGTGGAAAGTATGGCATTTAATGCGGCAATGGAAGATGAAAGGATGAAGATGGATACGTAGGTGGAAATGTATAATATAACAATGAGAGAATGGAATACACGAGTAGGTGTGAAAATGATTGAAGGTGCGGGGATGGATGGTTTAAATAAAAGGCGAAGGATGAGATGGATTATAAATAACGTAGGTGAAGATGAAAACGGGGGAATGGAAATGAGATGGAATATTTACAATATCCAATCTGAAGAGAAAATCGAGGATAATCTCTATAGAAAGGTAAGGTATACTATAGTTACACAGTAGAGACGGGATTGACGACATGTATGACGCGCAGGCGTGGCTGGGCGGGGAGGGGCGGGGCGGGGCGGGGCGGGGCGGGGTGGCGGTGGAGAGACAGCTGGGCGGAGAGGAGAAGAGACGCTGCGATGGCGATGAGTCACCGGCAGGGAGTGGCGTTCCTAGGAGGCTCACGTAATTCAGACCACATGTGAAGACAGGGTGTGGCGGCGATGGGGCCGGTGGTGGGTTGTGAGGGCAGATGTTGGTTCAGTGCAGGTGTAGTGCTGTTGAGTTGCAATTGCAGAGAATGGCGGTGGGCAGACAGTGGGCAGACAGTGATAAGTGGCACCGTGGGGGCAGGAGTTATGATTAGTTCGGAACAGGTGCCGGGAACAGGTGCAACAGGTGCTTAGAACGGCGATGGTGACACTCGTGGGCAGGAACAAGGTGTGTGGGTGGGGTTGTGTGAGAGGTGAGCATTGGTGAGAAAAATTGTACACCCGGAAAGCACAGCCAGGTATTACACCACAAGAGGCACTGAGGAGGGGCGAGGCTGGGAGATGCGAGACGTCGTGTATCTTGTGGTGTCACTAAAAATCGGAGGAGGCGGTCAGAATCTGATGGTTCGAAACACCGCTGCTACCAAATGTAACTTGCAATACTTTGGTGATAGAAACTCAGTGTACAAACAGCTAGATAAGGAGTTTATTACCAGCTCACAGTAAAATAGTCTGCTCTACTTGAGTGTCTGCTCTGAACTGAACTGTGGCGCCGTGTTCCCAGGCGTGGGCCCTGGGAAAGCGTGCTAGGTCAGCAAGTTTAGTGGGGGCATGTATGCATTGGGGGGGGACATATATACATCGGGGGTAGACATATTGTGGAGGGGGTACAGGCCTTTCACAAAATGTGACAGCGAAATCGGACCAGAATCCCAGAAAATCTTAGAAATTACTTATAACAGTGTTTGTTTACACTAAGTCGGCGAGGCACGTGGTTGTCGGGTATTTGATTAAATCCCCTGCACCAGAAACATAATTTTATAGTGAAAATAGTAAATCTTGTAGGTGGGCGCGCTCGCCATTCACTCAGTGTAGTGCTGCTCTCGGGTGACTGCCATTTTCATTCTTCCTTCCTTCTTTCCTTCCGTCCTCTTCTTTCTTTCCTTCATTCTTTCCTCTATCTTATGCCTACGGGTGACTCTACACTCCCTCTTCTGTCTTTTTTTCCTTCATTATTTTTCTTCCTTCTGTCTATGGGTGACTTTACACATAGTGACAAGTCAAAATTTCCTGTACACCACGAAACCATTTACTATGCTGAGTGGTAACTATATAACCAAATTATGGCGCTTGGTAGTTTAGTGGGTAATTAAGGCGCTCCAGTCGGACTGAGCCTGTGTAGGTTTATATCCAAGGTGTGGTTGGGATTTATTGCTCACGTAATACCACTCAGGGTTGAGTGAGGCTGGTTACTCTCATCTTAAATGTCAGGACCAACTTGCCTAATCCCGACCTCCTACGCTCCTCATGGGGCAGCACAGGATTAGATGATGATGATGATGATGATATAAATATGGGCAGATAATGGTCACTCTTCTACAGTATGCTGTCAATGCAGAATTTATGCCCAATACTCTTAACTCATTTAACGTGGATGGTCGATTTGTAGGTCGTAATACGGCAACCTGCATCCTGAAAGCGGGTTTGCCTATAGCAAGATCCATATAGAACTCATTAAGGAAACCAAATATGAATATAATCATTCTTACATTAATTGACAAGAGTGTTCTACAAAGATGATCCCATACTTATTCAAAGTAATTAGCGTAACTCTCCACCAAACATGTCTTGGAATATGGTATGTCGAAATATAATATTTTTCACTACTGATATCGCAAATTAACTAATTAAATAACTATTCATTCGTGCTTGTCGGCTAGGCTTCCAACATTAATACAGCGTCACCATCCTCCTCTGTCTGAGATCTGGACCGTGGAAGATTGGTGTATAGATTTGAAAGAGTACAGCTGAAGGGAGGAGAGATGCACGTGAATTGCTAGATATGGCAGGTGGTGAAGTACAGGGGTTAAGGCAGGTTGGGTATGAGGGAATGAGGGTTGGAAGAGGGCAAAGGAGTAACAATTACAGATATATTGCAAAAATTATGCTACTCGACAAGAATTTCGGTCCAGAGACAAAAATGGGTATCCCAGAGCCATAACGTGGCACTGATATCAAAGATGATGTTCATTTTGCTCTAGCACGTTCCGTTTTTCTTAACTCACAGCCTTCACACGCATCCCAGTAGTATAGTGGTCCTTCTTTTCATTGCTTTATTCGTGCTGTTTATACGTCTTTATATTATACGGTATGCAGTGTTTAATATCCAACATATACATTGCCACTTGACTACATCCACTATCGAAAGTATGTCTGTGTAAATTCATTATGTTTAATATAACTCATATTTCAGATGTATGGGTTAACAATGCCTCGTGGATGTGTGGATGATCCTAATACTTTCTGTTATATATATGTGGCAGTGTCATTCCAAAGAATCAGAAACGGAAAATCACGTCCTTTGCTTATCAACAATATTTTGACGTTAAGATTCGCAACCAGGACAAACGATGGGCGCCCCATGATGTCTGTTGAGTAACTTGTTCAAGCTCTCTTCGAGAATGGCTGGCAGGAAGCAAAACAGAGATGCCTTTCACAGGTCCCATGGTGAGGAGAGAGTGGCCACACAACAGACTGCTACTTTTCAATGACAAAAGTTGTGGGATTTTCTTCCAAAAACAAAAACAGCATTGTCCATCTAAATTTACCGTCGGCATTAAGACCGGTCGTTCACATGGAGAATCTCCCCATTCCAAGGCCACCAACAAATAAATGTGTATTCCAGACTTTAGATGAGGACAAGTGCTCGTGGGCCCTTCGGGCCCCTCGCACTTGCTCCTGCGGAGGGCTCTCGCGTTTATGTGCTGTTCTAGTGTAACGTTGTCACTTGGATTTTTTGCAGGTAACCAATTCATCGTGTTATTTGCAGCTTCGGAAATGGAAGCCATTTGTTTATTTTAGTTCTATCCCTGGGCAAAAAATTCTACGGAGTTCCTATGCTGAGATCCGGCAGCAACGTTTTTTTAGTCAAAATGTGATCGCTCATTAAATACAGTAAAAGTTTATCAATCGTGATGGGACCAAGTTTTTTTTACAAAAGTCTGCGATTTTTTTGCGATTTTTTTTGCCAATTTTGGTGCAATTTGAATGTGTAGTTTCGGCTGCCCAAAATACACACACACACACACACACACACACACACACACACACACACACACACACACACGGCTACTGCTATAGTAAATTAGATGAAGGCAGAGAGACATCTAGAGCAGCTGCCCCTGATTTTGATTTTCAATGTCAGCCGTCTGGCAAAGTACCCCATCTAGTCACCCAAGGAGACCTCAACGATCTTGTACGTGACTTAAATTTATCAAAACAGCAGTCAGAACCATTCGCATCAATATTACACGAATGGAATTTTTTCATCCATACACAAAGGTGACGAGTTTCAGGAAGCGGCAACAAAATTTGGAACGTTTTTTTCAAGTCAGATAGAGGAGTACGCTACTGTACCAGTTTGGCAGGTCTGTTCAAAGTCTTGGGAAGGATTCATGATCCTGAAGAATGCTGACCTGTTATTGACTCCAACAAATCAGGTTTGAAGGTGTTCTCCTCCACAGTGGGAACGTGTTACCCAGTATACCATTTGTTTAAGCTCCTGAAATGAAGGAAATGTACCAGTCGATGCAAAAACTCCTTTTTTTGACTGAGTACGACGAATTCCGATGGAAAATTCTGCAGCGATTTGATAGTGGTAGCCATGGTGCTTGGACTGCAAGGAGGTTTCATGAAATACTGTTGCTTCCTGTGTTTATGGGACAGCCGTGATGTGCAGCAGCACTACATCCAGCATGAAAGGCCTCCCCGAAGTTCCTACGAAGCCGGTGTACACAACGTACGGAACGAACCACTCGTCCAAGAGGATGATGCCATATTTCCGCCTCTCCACATCAAGTTAGGCTTGATGAAAATCTTCGTCAAAGCCTCGGGTAAGTCAGGTGCAAGATTCCCACACCTGAAGAGATTAATCTCTAAGATCAGCGATGCCAAATTGAAGGAAGGCATTTTCATTGGCCCACAAATTCGTAGCCTGATGAAAGACAGTCATTTTGATGCAACCCTCGAGGCAGACGAACTTAGGGCTGGGAGGTCTCTTGAGAAAACCTACGAGAAAGACAGGTGAATACATAACCTCCTCCAACTTCGCTGACGGAGGTAATAACCCACTGAAGGAAGCAGTGGACGAGAAGGATGTAAAACTTAAGAAGAACGACCTCAAAATCTCTAGTGTATAGCAGCCAGTAACAATACAAACAAAATGCTAGGCTTCATCGCAAGAAACTTTGATCATAAAACGTCCGATGAAATCGCCAAGCTTTATACGTCAACAGGTGTACCACATCTAGAATACTGTGCGCAGCAATGGTCCCCAATCTTATTATGAAGGAAGACAGACTAGAGAGAGTGCAACACAGAACCACAAAAGTGATCCCATCGCTGTCAAATTTACCACATGAAGAACGAGTGAAAAAAAAAAAAAAAAAAAAAGAAAACGAAAAAAAGAAACAATGATTTCTTTCTCTTAAAATAAAAGACGACTCAGGGAAGATCGAATGCAAGTAAATAAAATTCTTTAAAAACCTGAGGATTTTAAATGTGATAATTTGTTCGAAATACAGAATGATACTAACTACAAAAAATGAAATAAAACTCAAAAGGAAGAGATGTGGCACTGACACAAGGAAAAATTACTTTAATATTCGCGTAGTGAAACAATGGATTAGGCTACCAACAATAGCAATTAATGTAAGATCTGATATTTAAAATTCTGCTAGACAACTATTTTCAGACTATAGGCTATAACTGGGTCTTGTTTATTTCCATGATGAAGTGTATGCTGACAACTGTGAGACATTTGCTTAATAATGAGAACACTCAGCGATTATATGTATGTCTTTTCTGTTACAGATCTGTAGAACAGATATTCCATTGTGCGTAGTCGTTCCTCTTCTGCCTCTTCTATAAAAATTCCGTGCACGTTCTCTAACAAGCATGGTGTTATTTTTTCTCTTTCCTGCAGGTTTTATCGGGTGGTTTGGTGGATGGGGAAGAGCCTTCCCCTTTTCTACGCCATTCTTTTACAGGTTTGTTAGATCTTAATAGTGTCAGCATTGTTTCCAGCAGATAACCTCGTCATGGTCCAATAGTTCTATTATCTGTAACCTCTCTCTCTCTCTCTCTCTCTCTCTCTCTCTCTCTCTCTCTCTCTCTCTCTCTCTCTCTCTCTCTCTCTCTCTCTCTCTCTCGAGTAGTGACCAGCAAAGGGCGTGGGTAAAGACCTTATCCTCGAATTCGTCTGTACTCACCACTGACCACAGAAATTCTGCAGGGAATGTTTTTGGTGGTGGTGGTGGGTGAAGCTGCCTCTGGTGTGGTGCTGTGCGCTGAGCTTCTCATTTCAAGTCTGTCCGCTCATTTCCACACAGTTAATTGGATGGATATATATCACCAGTAACTTCTGCAATGCATTTGAATATTGGTCTCACCACAATATGGATTGTTCTCTTTTCGATATAAGAACGAAATGACTACATTAACCGGTCTAATAAATATTTCCTTCCTGCTTCTGGTATCTTTAACCTAATCGGGCGGCCTAGGTTCGTTTGGTCCGACATCCATTGCTAATATTTTGGAACTTGGAAATAAACTAAATACGTATGAATGAACTAATATGTGGTAAGGCTCGAAGTAAATGTACTTGGCTGCGTTGGCTCTGTTACAGAAAACAAACTATTAAGGAGTAACTATATCAAGTTCGCAGAGACACTAAAATTAAAGGAACTTTGAAACCCAAAAAGTTTATACAAAATCGGGGGCCGTAGGGAGTGTTCCTGCAAAGTTTCATCAAAATTGGACCTCCTGTCTAAAACGAGTAGCTGGATAAACATTTATACAGACATACAACGTTCCATTATTATAAAGATATCTGAAAAGGAGCTCGATATGTTTCCCGCTCCAGCTGGGTAGCACCGAAAAACAGAACACAGCTTCTTTCATTCATTCATACTCAGTTACTTATCTGTCAAATAAAATTTTTACATACGACATTTTTAACCATCCCTGAGCAAGCCCCGCTGATTTACGGTTTTCAAGAGTCTTCTTTTCGTTACCTGTCATAGATAAACACTGAATCGTACCCCTATAAACCACTTCAATACAGTTTGCACTGTTTCACTCACACGTACTTCCCGCTCAAACTTCAGTGATTTAGGCTTTTAAACTATCTTTCCACCTTCTCCTAAGCCTACCTCTTGCTTTTCTTTCTTCCACTGCTGACCAGCATTCATTTTTTATCAGCCTCATCATCCATTCTCTCCATTTGGCCATACCATTGCAGCACACTATGATCTGCAATTTCCATCTCGCTATGTCTGCTTTAACATCTCTCTCTTACAGTGTCATTTCTCACCCTGCCATACCACCTCCTTCCACACACATCCCTATTAACTTCTCCAATACTTCCAAACTTTTTCGGTCCCTAGCAATACAATCGCACCCTTCGAATCCACACAACACTGCCGCTTTCACGTCCATGAGGTCCATTTACTGTCATGTCCTTCCTCAAATACTTGAAACACTTCACTTCCCAAAACCTTGCCCAATGAGACGATGTCATCTCGCTTCGTTTCATCTCACTAGTGCATCTCATCGCTTAGATACTTCTTGCATTCACTTTCTGCCCCAAACAAAAGTATGGTGGGAGCAAAGCATGTAAGATTAGATAAGACTGTTTACCCAACGAGCTGGATAATAATTACAGTATGTGTGAGTGGAAGGCGCGGAAAATTAATGGTAGGATTCCGTCAGAAATGTGTTTTGCCCTCATGGCTGTTCAGTCTGTTCATGGGTGAACTGGAAAAGAGAGAGAGAGAGAGAGAGAGAGAGAGAGAGAGAGGGGCAATTTTCACGGATGCAGGAAGAGGATAAGACTGGGAAAAAAATCACTTTTAATTTCAGATGTCAAAACTCTGATCGTAGACTCAGCACGGATCGTAGACTCGTCACTTAAGCTTCAACCATTAGTATCTGAATCCGGATAAATTAATAAAATAGTGGGTAAACTGCACATAAAGAAAAAAAAATTGACAGATGGTTGATCCAGTGAGGTGAAACCAAGATTCCGATGCTCAAATAAAGTGTGAATAACTGTCTGGTTCATTTTACTGGGAGGCAGATAATAGTCCTCCAGTTATCAAACTTTTTATTATTATTATTATTATTTTTTTTTTTTATATATAACACATTCAGATCATAGGTGGGGAAGAATGATGATGATGATGATGGTGATGATATAGGTAGGTAACTGTGGGATGATCTGGAGGGGGGAGGATGGGTAGACGAGGATAAGATGAAGTAGAGAAATATATGAGAGGGGACGTAAGTCAAGAGATAGGGCAGTCAAATAGCAGTGAACAGGGCGACATGGAGGCAATTTGTCTGTGGCCATCCCTTACGAGATTAAGGTTTCTGACTGTAGACAGAGACTACGATACAAATTTTAAGTTTTATTATTATTCCATCTAAAAGACAATTTTACTCAACTCTGAAAAGACTTCTCAAGATTTTCCAAATCAAAAACTCTGAATAATAGCATCTAGATATATCATGAACAATAATATAAATGGTGTCATGGGACTGAGGAGGGTAAGCAAACAAATTGATTATTTGGTATTATGGGGAAAAGCAATTAAGTCAACCCATCCACCCATGAGCCAATCATTTTTGTCCCACCAGGAACGTAGGAACCCTGGGCTAGGCTACTCAGTACCGATACATAAGACAGGTGTGACCAGTCTCTCTCACCTCTGAGTGGGCAGTATGTTAGCAATCTACTCCAGTATACTCTCGGATACAAACCCTTATTGGCTCAGTCCGGTTGGACAGCGTTAACCCGCTGAACCACCAAGTGGCATTTGCTAATATGAGTACCACCCGATATAGTAGACAGTTTCCTAGTTTACACTCAGTGTAGACTAACCTGAGGGCAGCACTACATGGCATGAGTGCTGGTGGGCATCCCTGCTACACAAAGAAATAATTAAATAAAGCTCATATTTAAATATATCTCCAAGTTAAGCTTCATGAATTAAATACAAATCTAATTGTATAACTTTATTCCGTAAAAAGTGATGAAAGTGATGCAAGAATGAATCCTTCACTGCTATGGGTGCTGTAGGATATTGTATTCTGTCTAACAACGGACAACTTTTGCTCAGCTGAGAGAAGTTATGGCAATCACTAGCTTTGAAAACTATCTGGAGTAAACATGTCGTTGATACTAGTGCACTCTGGAACTTTAATTCCCCCGCAAATATCAGGGTGCGCACACGAAAGTACACTAGCCCCGTTTTGCGAGAACGGTTCACAGTGTCAGTGACTGAATGTTGGCAGGGGAGGGAGGGGGGGTGAGTCTGGAGTTTTAGGATACTACCTATGTGTTTAGTTTTTAACTTTCTAATAGATATGCTGAAATAAAATCAAACATAAACGCACCTTAGTTTAAGCTAAGGAAGTTGTATGAACACGTTCCAGTTCCAGGGGGATTATATTACTATTAAAGTACAGATATCCTAGCAGTCAGAAGTTTTAGAGTTTCGTCTTTATTTCCATTAGCTAATTCAGAGGATACATTATTTACATCTGCTCACATCACAACCCCTGGGACCTTAAACATCAACTTTTTTGTCAAAATGTGTATGACGTTAATTATCTTGCTACCCAATACCTCATGGGAATCAAAACTGAACAATATCGTGAAAATAGCATAAAAATTATTTATTCTGATATCTAACGTAAATGCAGACCTGTTTTCGTAAAAATTAGGTTAGATCGGTGTTAATGCGAACTCTTAACACGTTCTCTGATAATAATTACCTCTACTCCTCTCTTTCTCGACCCTTTCTTGTTTCCACTGATTCAACCATCTTATATTTTGACACCTCAGCAGTTTTTTCCCTCTCGACACCATATTGTTGAGGCCAATAGTTCTGCTACCCTGCCTAGAAGCTGTGTTAAAGCCTAAATATACTGGGCTTAACTCCTTTAGTAATATTAAAGTGTGTGTGTGTGTGTGTGTGTGTGTGTGTGTGTGTGTGTGTGTGTGTGTGTGAGAGAGAGAGAGAGAGAGAGAGAGAGAGAGAGAGAGAAGGGTGGTAATCTTGCTTCTTTTGTGACGAGCTCCTGGAGTGTAAAACCATTATTGTAAACGACTCTATATCTCTCAGTACCTCCTACCTGTCCACTAACTTACTTTCGCCAAGTTACTTTACTTTTTCAATGTTACAGTCACATTCCTCTCTTCGTGTTTCTTTCGTCCTCATCACCACAAATGATGATTCTTCAGCGATGTATTGCTCAACCTCCTTTCAAGTTCTTTTCTTCTGAGAGCCTGCTTCTCAACGCTGTTAACCATAATTTCTGCAAATAGAACTATGAAGCACATTTTCGTTGGTACAGTTTGGCTTCTTACTTCAGCCGACGATGTCGAAGGCTTCAGTGGCAAAGTAAATGAATGCATGGTTCATAGTACTTGCCGCTGTTATTAGTATTTTTTATTCTTTTCCTTAATATTAAATGCAGGATATTCCATAACTGTGGGAGACAAGATTAGAATGATGACGTCCGTGTTGATTTAAAAAAAAAAAATGTTCATTTTCTTTCTGTGCATTCAGAGAAAACATAGAAACAGCAAACCGAATCTTGCGATATACATGCCGATTTGAAGGAATTACAAAATAGTAGTAGTGGTAGTAGTAGTAGTAGTAGTAGTAGTTAACGGATAGGAGCCCATTTTACATGTAGCATACTAAGATATCAAAGTGATATGTGCCTTTCTTCCCTTATTTTGTATCCATTACACGATGTGGAGAGCTGACCCTCCCCAGAAATAATGATAGAAATTCTTTATACGGTGGAAGACATCACCGAGGAAGCAGACGAAGTGAACTTAGATGTTCTGTTGAACTCCATGTGCGCACTTTCCCATTTTTCTAATAGTTTTTATTTTGGGGAGGTGGACCCCCAGTAATCCAGTGGGGGTGGGGTCACGCTCCCCAAATATCGCATTACAGATGAGAGTCCATTGTAGAACATGTACTAGGATATCAAAGCCATATCTGCCTTCGTTTCATTATTTCTGAGAATTTTTAATACGGTGACGAGGCCAACCCTCCAAAACATCATGGATGGAAAATTGTACACAGTGAAAGGCCTTCGGAGTAACCAGATGAGCTCACCTGGGAAGTTTTATTCAAATCCATCAAATAGCCTACAGGAAGTTAAGGCACAGGCATGTACACAGACTGAATCACTCAGCGCTATATGGCGTGTTGCCGAAAATGATACCGTTTTTCTTCACAGGTTTGGTAATTCTTATATCATACTTTGATATCACAGTGCCATGAATTATGTAAATCGAAATATTATACCCACGTGCAGAGAACTGTATGTCGATATGATGATGATGATCATCATGATCATGATCATGACGGAAGGTGCACTGATGAATTAATAGTGAATTGGATGAAGGACCAGCTAGGAAAGATGTCCGTGTTATTTGAGATTATATATATTTGCTGAGCAGCTAAAAGATTAGATGAAAATCTTTTGCATAAGTTATGGAAAATATTAAATCGGTAGACGAAGTTTCGGAATATTCATATTTTTACGGTTTATATAAAAGGAATGTGATAACATGAATAAGCAATTCCTTGTCTCATAATACATGTACTTATCGCTGATTTCAGTGATGACACAAATACAGTAGAAACAAAGCTTGTATGCAAGGTGACTCCCTAGCAGCACTTCCAATTCCCCATTTCCTGGATGAGCTACTCCCTTGCTCTCAACTGTCAGTTCGCCTTGTATTACATCCTTTCCTTTCACTGTTGTTGCTGAAATGCATTCTGATGGGCCCATCTTTGGAGGTCCGTCCCTCTTACATTCAGTCGTCTTTGCCTGGGATTCTTCCAAGTGTGTGTGACTCTACTCAGTCTCTACTTGAAACTCTTCCAACAAAGCTTTCCATTATAGCATCTCAGTGTAGATCTCACATAGACTCTTTTACTGGGACTTAGCATGCTACCGCGAATGTGACAGCATCTGCTGATGAGAAAATTGCCTGTTGTAAACCTGCACCTGGGAAGTGAATCTGCAACATTCAAGATGTACAGTACTTGCTGTCTGCAGTGGACCTGCTACCAGTGTTAACCCGTCACGTCCCAAGGTTTTCCGCACCTATGACATCCCCCAGTCCCGAGCCTTTTTGGAAATTTTTTTATTTTCTTTGCTAAAACTTCCGCTTAGGTCGAAAAGCGAAGGAAAATCACAAAGAAAGTGGTTCCCGCGGTCTAGAAGTGGTCCGTACAGGTGCGGTCCCCCCAGGCAGGTGTGGTGTTCTGTAATGGGCAGGATATGCGCTTACGTTTTCTATGGTAAGGAATAATGGGAGAAACAACACACAACACCTCTATATTTATTGAATTTGAACTAATAAACAATAACAGTAACAAAATAATGGATTTCAGACACATATATATGAAAAATAAGCATTGTACCATCGCGCGAGCATAGCGAGTTTGGTCCGAGTCGTAACATGCTATATGCTAAGTGTCTGGTATGAGTCAACCTATCATTTTTTCTACTTGTATACTTCTGTTTCAATGACAATTTACCAATTACAACTGTTTGTAAGTGTTTTCAGATGTTTTCATTCATTATGATGACATGCAGCATAAGTATAGCGCACATCAGCTTCGTAAGCGCACTCGCTATGACTCGTATTTCAACATACCAAATTGTTTTATCACTTTCCAATTATTTTCCCCTTTACATAGAACCTTTCCTCCACCATTGTAAAGGTTTTCAATTATTTTCATTCATTACGAGGGCATTTAGCGATATGCTAGCGCCTATTCACGTAGCAACCACGATCTCAAACACTCGTGTTTCATCATCTACTTTATTTATTCACTCCAATTATAATTTCCCACTTACATTACACACGTTTACACCCCTAGAATGCACTGTACATACTTACTGCCATTATTTATTCAAGTGAGCGTGAGAATATCGCATGAAAAAACCCTCGCAAGGAATGTTTCGACCAACATAATACTCACACACTTATATACTAATTCTTCACATATATTACACACTTTACCACTTGCTGACTTTTATTTTCACTATTACGTGCCTTATTCATTCAACTGAGCGTCAGGATATCGCATCTCTATACACACGCTACGAATATTTGACTTAGAATATATTTCAGCACTTACAATAATTTGAACGTATATTATACCCGTAAGAATTTCCAGTAATAATAATTATATAATTACGGGCCGTATTCATTGCACTGAGCGACAGAACATCGCATCATAAAACCCTCGCTATGTAAGTTTCAACTTAGGGCAGATTTATATACTTACATACAATGTTTGCACTTATGTTCTACCCGTATGCACTTTATACTAATATTTGGAGATCCACATGACTGATAATTTCACTGAGCGCTTGTCTGTCGCATTTACTTCATAATTTCTGCGTCCTTTCGCATTCACACCATACCAAAATTGCATCAACGTGTGATATTCACTAAAACATGGGTGAATACACAGACCCACGTCACACTGCACGCACTCATAGCGGGTGTCCTTCCTCTGTGTCGTGAGTCTCACCTGGGAATTACTGCACACGTGAAACCTGCGTTGGGGCCTAGGTCTGTTTGGCTGGGGAGGGATAGGAGTGGGGAAATGGCGGCCGGATATTCTCAGGGGAGTTTGTGCAATAGGGGCAGTGCGGGTGCGATGTTGGGGCCTTTCAACAGCATACCTTGCATAATTCTCTTGTGAGCTCCCTCACAAACCCTTCAAATGTTTCCTGAACTCATGTTGTCATGGCGTGAAGGTGGTGGCAATTCAGAGCAGTGATATCTAGCAAGTGAAAGAACAGTTTCTTATACCACTTCATCGTGGTCCTGGCACACTCTACCGTCGATATCATGGAGTCTGACTGGTCCACGAGGCGCCTGTTTATATTGTAATCCATGACACATTCAGGTTTCCAAACACGACGCTTGTTCTCGCTACGGTAATCTACGGAATCAGTACGGTGCATCAAGGGGCGGTGAACCGTGGACAAGAGGCTTACTTCTCTGTTGTGGTTCCACATTGTTGCAAGGATGCTGTTGGCTTTGAAGAAGACAACCTCATTCCTTGCAAGTTTCCGCCCTAACTTGGCCATGTGACGCTGGTTCACCTTTACGGTTCCACGGACTCCCGTTTCATGCGTGTGAAGATAACGAGCGAGAAGAGGGCTAGTGTACCAATTGTCCAGGTAGAGAACGTGACCACGATGAAGGTAGTCTTCTATCATCGTCTTTACCACTGCTCCCGACAGTCCAATACTTCGATCTTCTATTATGTCTGTCTGTGCACCGGTGTACAAGACTATGTCTTGCACGTATCCAGTCCTACAGTCGCACATAACAAAGATCTTGAACCCAAAACGGTGCCTTTTGCTGGGTATATACTGTCTGAATGAAATATTGCCTCTCCACAACACGAGACTCTCGTCTATGACGAGGTCTCTATAGGGATAGAATGAGGAACGAAAGGTTTGCCTGAGGTGATCAAAGACCAACCTAATTCGCCTCATTTTATCAGTGTTGTTTGCATTTGCAGGGTCATGAGCATCATAGAAATGGAGGCGACTTAGAATTGGTTGAAACCGATTACGGCTCATCACTTGACCAAATATTGGGGTAAACATAACAGGGTCCCTAGTCCAGTAAGCAGGAATTCTATTCTTTCGTATAATACCCATCAAAAGGACCAGGGCAAAAAATAAGAACATTTCTGGAAGGGAGACAGGGTAATCATAGATGATAGAATGCCTACTCCTTGTTCCCAATCTTTCACTCTCTAGGCTTTGGGCGCTTGCAAACAGGTTGGTTTGGTATACAATCTGATCAACAAATGCCTCACTGAAAAACAAGTGGAAAAAATCCAACCTGGTGGAATTACGGTGAATTCCTGGAGCAATGCAGCCAGATCGCCCCTGCTCAGTGAAGGGGTGAATGAGGGGAGAAAAATCACTCCCATCCTCCCAATCCCACGACACAAATCCCTCGTCCCCATCATCCCCATCACCGCCTTAGTCTGGGTGGGGAGGAGATCCTGGTTGGGAAGGTGGGGGAGAAGGAGTGCGGAGGGCTTCCCCACTGTCACTCCTCTTCCCTCTGCCTTTACCCTTTCCCTTTCCCTTACCCTTACGGCCTTGAGGAACATTAGGGGGCTGTGGGGATGAAATAGGGGAATATTGGGGAGCAGAAGACGTGCTGGGGAGTGGTTCCTCCCCACCTTCCCCCTCCATGACAACACCACGTGCTTTCTCACGCACCCTAGCTCGACCACGTGTTAGAGGATATTGGGGAGCATAAGACGTGCTGGGGAGTGGTTCCTCCCCACCTTCCCTCTCCATGACAACACCACGTGCTCTCTCACGCACCCTAGCTCGACCACTTGTTAGGGGATATTGGGGAGCATAACACGTGCTTTGGAGTGGTTCCTCCCCACCTTCCCCCTCCCTCACAACCCCATGTGATAAGGAAAGCACCCGCACTGGCCCACGTGATCCACTACGCTGCCTCACACTACGTAGGGAGAGCAATGACTCACTCACGTCACTCTCACTTTCTCTAATCCTCCCTGGACTTTCCCTTTCACTCCCCACTCCCTCCACTTGACCTCCTAACTCCCCAGACAAAATGCTAGGCCCATACCTGCTCATACGACGTGGTGTGCGCTCTGGTCCACGATGTGTTATCACCTCACGTCCATACCACGTAGCAGCACGTCCCACGGCTCCGTCATTGTCCTCATCCTCGTCCTCGTCCTCGAATTCTGGTTCCAAATTACGTTGGGGATAGGGATAGGATATTGCACGTGCCTTCTTTGCCTGCTGCCCCTCTCTAGCAGCACAGTAAGTCACGTACTGCCGCTTCCTGGGAGACAGAACTTCCTCGTCACTGCTGGTGGTTTCTTCCTCCTCTGGCTGCACATAATCCTTGTCCATATCCTCGTCGTCCAGTGGGGAATCCCTGTGGCCGGTAAAGGTGTCCAGGGCGACTTTAATTTCGCTGTCTGAGAGACCTCTCTTAGTCATGTCTGAGCAGGACCGTGGCTACCAGGTGAATGAACGAGTGGTGGGTTAGTGCAGGTTGCGCAGGGTCGCCGAGTGTCCCCGCTTGGTGGCAGGTAGGGGAAGGTCATGCGAGGGTACGTACCGCAAATCAAGTGCGAAGTTTGAAAATTGTCGAAATTATGCACATTGCAATTGCACGACGTACCGGTACATTGCCGGGACTGGCAAATGCAAATCGTTGCAACGTACCCATACGTCGACGGGACGGGGCGGGTTAAGCTTGCTGCAGTGTTTTACTGTTATGGTGATATAGCGTCCAGTGCCAGAGTTTAGCCTGTCACTGTTATTATTTTATCCTACTGGCACTTGGTCTGTTTCCGTGAATGAACCTGCACAAGCAACCCAGCCTGCCATTGCGTCTAAGAGTGCTCCTGTAGCTAAGCCTGGTGCAGCGGATGGACCTGTCCAACAGACCCACTACATCTCGGGCTAGGTCTCCAGCAGCTTTTAATAACCATCACTTTGATGTACAGTTGACGACAAATGTGTCTCGACATGTATAGCACTGTCTGGCAACTCAGTTTTTTTTTTTTCCGCTGTAGAATTTCTGGCATTCTTGGCGAGACATCGATGGAAAAGCTGTAGTGATTGGTGTGTAGCAAGGAATCAAATATTTTAACAGCTGTTGATAATATTCATATAATAAACATTTAATGTTAACCTACTACATTTGTATGGGAAACTACAGACAACGGATAATAAAAGGGCCGACGTAATGCGTGTCTCCATATGTAGATGTAGGCCTATCATGCTTAAAATTACCTGGGAGAGGAGATCGAAAAATTGTGACATGGTAACGAATATCTGTCGGAGTGCCATAGCGCTGCCTCAGCAACAACTGTGTACTGTGTTAAACAACAACCAATAGAATTTGACAGGACTTATATATCGTATTTCCCCACTTCTAGTTGAGCTCATGATCTAAAAGGTAATCATAATGCTATAACGCATCGACGCAGCAAGAACAAGACTTACATCTGGGTGAGTTTAGCCCGATAGGCTAACAGGATAGTCAGACATGAACCGGATTTCACTATCGTAATTGGAAACATTTTGTTCCTGCACTGATAGTATTGGTACATGAATTTTGGAATAAAACTGATCCTTCTAGAACGGGCTGTTTCACTGCTGTTCACATACAGGATAAATGACCAATCACTCATACCAATCCCCTGCGTTCATCATGAAGCAAATATGGAATATACTCCATTACTCTTGGCCTCAAATGCCATAGAGCAATGTAAAGATAAGTAGGATGGGAGCTACCCCACTCGCAGGTCAGCCTGGCGGCAGGGTCCTTCCAGACACGATCCGAAAGCCTTACCACCAGACCACGGCCTGCCCATAATTAGAAAATAAAAATTTAAAAAACGCGTATCTTATAATAATGATTGGATCAAGGACAAACCCCTATGGTAAAAAAATACAAAAACAATTTATGACATTATATTTTCCGGTATATAAATAGATAGATCATGGTGCTATATGGCCTGTGATGCCATGCAGGATTACTGAACAGCTGAGAAATGTATTAAACATCAGTGTTACCTCTTTTTCCTATTAGTTTTATTTGATTTGGTACCGCTTCTTGGCCAAGACACGGTGTTCATAATTTTCAGTGTTTAGAGTTTCATGGCTTGTGTGTGAACGACGGTGAAATCTGGTCTGTTTCGAAACGTCGTGGACTTTGTGAATATTTTTGTCAAGAAAAGCATTTTTAAAATCCTAGTACGTAATGCTACTACCGATATCTATTCATTAAGGCGTGTTTTTGTCGTCCAAGCTGAAACTTGGGATTCGAAGCGCGTCTTGGGGCGCTTGGTTTCTGTCCGCAAAAACAGTCCAGGATACGTAGAACCGAAAAATTACGTGCCAATCGCCAAGTAAACAGAGGGGTTTGCCGAAGAAGATCTTTTGACGAATATGCAACTTACATGTAGCCGTTATTTGTGCTGGACTGGCTCCATAATTATGTCGTTAATATTAGCCACCTGCACCCTAATTTTATGTACATAATTCTAATTTCATTATATTTATCATTTACGTGTCCTTGCTGGCCAATCTTACTCTCCCCAAGCTACACCAAGACTGCTCCCGACCACGCTTGGGTGAGATACGAAGACGGTCTTGGTTTTGATGACAAACGCTTGGGCCGGCTTCGTATCACTTTGGCCGACAAAAACGGGGCAGCTTGGTTTCACCGAAGATGGCTTCGAATCCGATCCGTCAGCTTGGACGACAAAAACACGCCTATGTAATATTAATAACAACGAAGCAGTGTTACAGCACTCCTGTGGATATTCGTTATCATGTCACAATTTTACGATCTCCTTTCCCAGGTAGTTTTAAGCAAGATACAGTACACCTACAGTACGTATGGAGACATGCATTACATTTGCCCTTTTACTATTGCTGTCTGTATGTTTCCCATACAAATGTAGTACATTATATTAACACTACTGAAGCGTTTATTATATGAACATTATCAACAGTTGTTAAAATACTTGATTCCTCGCAACTCACCAATCACTACAGCTATTCCTTCGATGTCTCGCCAAGAATACCATAAATTCAACGATGAAAAAAAAAAATCTATGTCTCCAGACATTGCTATACATGACGACATTTGTGTGGCGACTGTACCTCAACCAAATCCAGACTTGCCTGCTTGTCAGAAACTAAGCTGTCTCGCACTTTCTTCCCTGTGGGTATTGTAATACCCACAGGGACGTAAGTCACGAGAAAGTGCAAAACAGCATAGTCCCTGACAAGCAGGCAAGTCTGGATTTAGTAGAAGTACATCAAAGTGGTGGTTATTAGAAGCTGCTGGAACCCTAGCCTGAGATGGAGCAGGTCTGATGGACAGGTCCATCCCCTGCACCAGGCTCAGCCATTTGGGAGGACTTGCGACATCTTGTTGCCAAATTTCCGCCAGTTTGATGGGCATCCAGGAGACCATGGTTGGTGATACTGTTCCTCCGGGTCCTCTTGGTTCCCGTGCCTTTTATTCTTACCCCGGCCAAGGCCTAGGACGTTACTGGGATACTGTTACTTTCTTTAGTTGATGCCACATCATCACATTGTGCTAACTAACTCTTCACGCTCCCCTGCAAGCTGCTGCTATTCAGGTTTTTCTGCCCCATTGATTTGCAATTTGCTGTCTTTATCCCCTCCTGGTGTCATTTCTGTGAGGGTGGATCTTTAACGCCTTATTAATTTTATCATCTTCCTTCCCCGTTTCTTTTATTAGGAGATTTGGATGACTGTCAGACTCTTTGGGATGACAGCGTGACCAATCATTGGGATGCACTGCTGGCCTATTCTGTAGGGGTTGAGGATCTGAGTGTTTAATTAGATGAGGTGACTTATATCCATACCCAGACTGGTACTTTTTCTGCCACTGATTTGTACTTTTGCTCAGTTATGTTGTTTTAGATTCTGCTTGGTGTGTATTGCTTGACTTGCGGGACAATGGCCACTTGTCCCTATTTTTAACTGCCACTGAGGGTGCGACACTGCCCTACATTCCTCACTGGCGATTAAATAGTGTAAACTGGCAACCTTTCACTGGTTTGTGTGGCATTAGCACCTTTGCATGAGATTTTGCTAGTGCTGATGAGATGGTGTCTAATTTAACAGATGTAAAGCACTTCACACCTCTTGTATTTTTTCCAAAGACAACTGTTAAGTTCATTAGATGTTCAGTTCCATAATGGACCCTTGAGAGCACCTCCCCAGTGAATGCCACGCGGGTCGTCTTTTATTGGCTCTGTTGCTGTCACAGAGATCTTCAGTATTTGGTCAAGTTTCAGTGTGTGCGAGATCATGTTCACCGTGCCTTGTAGAAGGCCAGACGGGAATCATGGCAGGCTTATGTTTCCTCCATTAACATGAGAACTCTCTCTCTCTCTCTCTCTCTCTCTCTCTCTCTCTCTCTCTCTCTGGTGTGGAACTGGATGCAGAACATATCAGGACGGTATACCGTTTCCTCCTCCCTTGCTCTAGCTGATGCAGGTGGGACTGTGGCTGATCATTTTCTTGCCTCATAGTTATCTGCAGATCACTTTGGTAGTGTGACAAGTAAGGATACTGACCCACCTTCAGTATGCCACCGTCGGCATGTGGAATCTTGTGGTATCAATTTCATTTTTTCAGGAGGGGGGGGGTAGTAAAATAGCAACCCATATCCTGAAGAGAGAAACCTGTATTGTACACAGGAAAAATCATCTGATAAATAACCAATATGCCGGGAATCGAACCCTGGCCTCTCAAGTAAGAGCCAAGCAGCATACCACTACACCACGACCAGGCAAAAATGCTTTTTCGTTGTCACAATCTTGTAACCAACGTCCCTCCGCCCCCACTGTGGGCATCAAGAGGATGAGTTAACCCCCTGGCACCCGGGCAAGTAGATGCTTTTAATTTATCCGAAGCACTTACGGCAAGTCAGAATGAAGAGAGAAACCTGTACTGTACACAGGTGACAACGAGAATTAACTTTAACCTGGTCGTGGTGTAGTGGTATGCTGCCTGGCTCTCACCTGAGAGGCCCGGGTTCGATTCCCGGCATATTTGTAATTTATCAGAACCCATATCCTCTTTGTGAGCTTCAGGCAGTTTTGCTGCAGTACCATGAATCATCTGATTCCGCTGATATTCCGCATGCCTTTCAACACCAGACATCTGACGGTCCCCTTTTCTCTTTGTTGTCTTTGTATCATAGAATCTGGTGTGTAAATCAGGGAGTTCCAGGTTTGGTTACCATGTCTTTTATTCTTATCCCGGCCAAGGCCTAGGACATCATGGAAGATACTGCTACCTCATCTCGTTATGATGTCACATTACATCAACTAAATCTTCCCACTCCCCTGCAAGGTGTTGTTACTCAGGTTTTTCATCTCCGTCGATTTACAATTTGCAAGCAGGAAAAAGGATCATCTTCAAGCATCAAATCATCGCCCTATATCTGTGCATTCTTAGATTAGTAAGTTCTGAGGAAATTAGGGGAATGTTCGGTTCGTGTGGTATTTCGAGAGGGATGACTATGTATCACCGGCAGAGTAAGGATTATGTAAAATATTGTCTACCTTGGATGCTCTGTCGTCCGTTGAATCTTGGTCCATGAGTTATTCTGCACTAACCAGTACCAATTCAAGGTCTTTTTCGACCTGGAGAAGGCATATGACTCTGCCTTGTGTCATGGCATCTTACTGTGTTTTTTTCATTATTTTGACCTCCATGGCTGGTTGCCCATTTTCATTTATCAGTACTTATCTAATTGTTTTAATGGTCCAAGTCGGGACGGGTACTTCTAATGCCCTTTTGGTTTTGTTTTAGTCTGTTGTATTTCTTGACCGTTCGTATCAGGCGGCATATGACCTTGGTTGTTGCGCCGACAGAAATTTTTAGTTATTCAATAAGTCAGTCAGCCTGAAATCCACTCTTTGTAGACGATAGAAACCGGCTAAAAGAACAGCATTGCCCAAATTTCAACACTGGTATAATCATCTCATCGCTCTAGACATTACCCATGCATTACCTCCAGAGAAGTTCTACCTGTTCTTTGAGAAATACCAGATCAAATTTTATTTGCTACCCACTTCCAGACACAAAGATTTTTAAGCTACTGATGTGTAAATTTACCGATTATGAGTACCATAGTAGGCTACATCTGCGGATAATTTCAGAGCTTCATTCTGATGGACTATCATAAACAGTGTCCATTCTACCTTCAAACGATTTTATATAACAGTTGGAAAAAAAAAATGTTCTGAAGGGGTTAAAAATGATATCCACTTGACTCATTGCCCATGGAAGGTCACTCCATGGCAAATATAATCATCAGGTGTTATAAAAATAAAACGGATAAGACACCCGAATTCAGGTATGGACCTACAGCACAACCTCATTAATACTTCATGCCTTTTCATATTTTGCTTCGATTCCTGAAATTTTTTGTGTCCTTCTTGTATTTATTTTACACACACACAAAAACAAAACATAGGTACGCTGTCGCTCCTATAATTTAAAAAAAAAAAAGTACATGTAACTTACTTGCAAGTAATACTGACTGAACGACCGAGTCCCACGAAATGAAGCTGATGAGTCTGAGCACACAAGTATCAGGTCAATTAGATATACAGTTAGAGAAATTTCCGCGCGGGACACAGCGTAGAAGGCAGCAGGAGCGGCAAATAATTTGATCCGGTAACAGTGTTGGGCGTACAGGAAGGGTGGGACGTGCGGGGTAGGCGAGGGATTGGAGGGTAGTGGGGGTAGCTGTGTGGTGGGAGGGATGGGACTTGAGGGATGGGGGAATAGTGGGAGTAGCTGTGTGTTGGAAGGGATGGGAGTGGGGGTAGCGGGGTTTTGGGGAGAGGCTTAGTAGCCATTTAATGTCGTAACGTAATTTGCTTTGATTTTAAATGAATGTGTTTTTATGATGGGGGAACACACGAAGTAGCAACTAGCCGTAAAGTGATGGTTCATGACATGATGACAATGGTCAGTTCAGTGATCATGCAAGGCTAATATAAACACAGACATCACCAACACGTGACCTTTATAATGACTCGCCCCCCTGCGGGATCTATAACTTCCCTATTGTAACACATAGACTACTCTGAGACGTTTACCTTAGATATGTCACAGAAAAGTTGCTCATACATTCTTAATTCTAACGTAGATATGTAGTGTATGGAAAATAAACTATATATAATAATCCATTTCTTCGTTGTTTCAGTTAACCATTAGTATCTTTTGCCCCTTAGTATTTTTTTTTTTTTTACCCCAAATGGCATTGAAAGTATGTCAGATATAAAGACAAATGCATCTTTGTTAGCTGTCAATGTGAATCTGATGTATTTCATAAATCGTAAGCGTATGCTGGCTGCCTGTCACAAACTAATTTAAGCATAAACCAGAGCTAGACCTTTTCAGGTCAATCAATAGCGTCTGCGTGTGTGCGTGCTGTGCAATGCATAATACTGGGTCTCGCCATCTAACTCTCTCAGTTAATCTCACAAAGACTCATAAGTAGTTTTAGGATAATCATGCAATTGCATATGTGCATATGCATATTCTAGCCATTTATGTAAGTAAGTGCATATTCCTACTTTTTTGTATATTTATACGGCATATTCTGTTAAATTTCCTGGGTATTATAATAACTTCTTCAACCTGTAATTATATTTATGGTCATATTATCGATCAGTTCACAGTGCATTATATACTGCTTAACTGGCTGTGGTTGGGAAGGCCGTGACTTGCTGGTCAATAGACAGCAGCTGCATGAGATGGATTCGTGTATCACCACTTGACTCACCAGAGTCTGAGACGCATGCATGGCCTGTGACTAATATATATATATATATATATATATATATATATATATATATATATATATATATATATATATATATATATATATATATATATATATATATACAGTATATCTATCTATCTGTCTATCCATCTATCTACCGGTATATAATCGTTGCCTTAGTCCCTGGTGGGGTCGGCCGCTCTTATAATTTATGTTGTCGTCAGTAACTTCTGTCCGCTGCGTTCTTTTCCTCCAAGCCTAACTGCCTCAATTCTTTCTCAGTTCCATATCTCCACGTAATCCCTTGTCTTCCCCTCGTTCTCCCTTCCGCCTGACTCCTCCATGCCACCTTCACAGGATCAACTTCCTCCATCCTGGTCACATGCCCATACCACCTCAAACGTACCTCTCTTGCCATCACCACAACTGACACAACTCCTGCCTCTACTCTGATGTCATCATTCCTCCACCTCTCTCTCAGTGACACTCTCATCACCCATCACAGCATTCTCGTCTCTGTCCTCTCCAGCTGTTTCTCTTCAATCTTCCTCAACGCCCAGGCTTTTGCTCCATGCAGCAATATAATAGCAACTTTTGCAAGATGCGTTCAGGTCATTCCTTCATCTACCTCATACACCCCAAAGGGGGGCCTGTTCCCCAGTCCGGAAAGCATTAGTTTACAAGAACATTGCCAACCGAGTACTAACTCAACGTTGTCATTGGTATTGACACATTCTACCAGTGACGCTTTTTGCTCTTGGTTCAGTTAATAATATTTTTTTTATATAAACAAATGTTATAACCCGTAGTACTAGAGTGATGCATGAAGTTTATCAGAAACTCAGCAGAATAGAATAGTTGGGTTGAGAAATAATTCTTGTTTAAATGTAATGGGACAAATAAGCCCTTCCTTCGACCTCATTCCCAGAAAGAATTCAGGGGCGTCATTCGGGGGGGGGGGGGGCAGCGAGGGGCGCTCGCCCCCCCAAGCTTTCTGAGGGGGCCTCCAAATCAACTACAATTAATGGAAAAAATGAGGTTAACATCATGAAATTGAAAATCATTTGTATTTAGCCTCAGTACGTTTTGAGTGAAATATATCATGTGTGTGTGTGTGTGTGTGTGTGTGTGTGTGTGTGTGTGTGTGTGTGTGTGTGTGTGTGTGTGTGTGAGAGTGAGTGAGTGAATGAGTGAGTGTGTGTGTGTGTGTGTGTGTGTGTGTGTGTGTGTGTGTGTGTGTGTGTGTGTGTGTGTGTGTGTGTGTGTGTGTGTGTGTGTGTGTGTGTGATAATCACAATAATATACTACGTATATTAAAGGATGTCAATGTAAATATGTTCCTAGCCCCCTGTTCAGTTAACTTCAGTACCGAGCTGCCTTTTTTTATTGTATTCTGGCTATCATTAAAAGTTTTTCTTCATCTTAGGAAGCACGTACCTGTAGGTAGGAGTCTTATGAGTTCATTTAGATCAGTGGTTCCCGAAGTGGGAGGTGGAAAGATCCAGAGGGGAGGAGAGGTACCATGGGACCGTGAGGAAAAAGGGGACGGTGGGGGGAGGGGGGTCGGCAGGGTGGCATCAGAACGAAGTAAGCATTTTTTTTTTTTACAATATCTATATGACAAAATCTAAGTCACAAACACTTAAGTAAAATGTATGTTTTACAAAAAAAAATAAATAAAAAGAATAAAATTATATACGAAAGCATGGTTTTATTTTATTTTGTGGTTCGACGTCGGAATTAAAAGTTCAAATGTTTTCTTTACATGTTGGTAACGTGGTCAGGACACGATAGGCACCACAAGCCAGCGGCCAGCCAGTCAGACAGCAGACACCGTGGGGAGTTCATTCTGTAAGGGCTGATAAAGTACGTATGAACAGAGTTTTATCTACCTATCTATTGCCAGACGCCTTAATCCTGCAAGAAGTGGCCACAATCAAATCGCCCCCATGTCGCCCTGTCCCCCTCCGTTCCACTGCCCTGCTCCCAGTTCACGACCCACTCCCTCATATAGCTCTCCACTCCATCCCTCCATCTCATCCTTGGCATCCACCTCCCCCTTCCCCCTCCCACCTCACCCACACGCTCCTCGTCAGTGTCTCACTCTTCATCCTCTCCACATAGCCAAACCACCTCAGTGTGTTTCTCCTAACTCTTCCTATCACATCCACATCCACACCACAACGCTCCTTCATTTCCTCATTTGTCAGTCTGTCTCTCCATGTGACTCCACATGCATCTCTCAAATAACTCATTTCCACTGCTCTCACTCTTGACTTCTGTCCCACCAACAAGGTCCAAGCTTCGCTTCCATATATTAGCGTTGGTATCAGAATACTGTCATGTAGTAACTTTTTCACTTCCATGCTCACTTCCCTGTTTCTTATCACTGCTTTCAAGGAACCAGCAACCTTTCTTCCTGGTACCCTTTTCAAGCACTTCACCTGCCAAACTTCTATCTTTACTCATCATATTACCCAAGTACTTAAACGCACTCACATTTTCCATTTCCTCCTCATAGAACCTCACTGTACATTCATTGACTTCACTTCTCTTGAAGACCATAACTTTACTCTTCCCTACATTCATCTTTAGATTCCGTTTCTTACACACTCTCCCAAACTCATCCACCAAGCCTTGCAGACCCACTTTGTCTTTTCTTAACAACACAGTATCATCTGCAAACAACAGTACAGGGAGTTTCCAAACACTGCCCTCTCTCATTAGGGCCGCTCCAACATTCACTGCCCTACATTGTATCTCATTTATTACCCCTCCCATATACAGATTGAACAACCATGGAGGCATGACACATCCCTGTTTCAATCTAACCTTCAAATAGAAAGATTCACTCTGTTCACTATCCACATGAACTGCAGCCTTAGCATCCTCATATATACTCTTCACGGCATTCAACAACTTCTCATCTACTCCATACATTCTTATGACTTTCCACAATCCTTGTCTATCAACCCTGTCATATGCTGTCTCCAGATCCATGAAGGCCGCATAACACTTCTTTCCCTTCTCTAGCATCTTTTCCACTAGAGACTTAAGAATGAATATCTGATCTACACAACCTCTTCCCTTCCTAAAACCTCCCTGTTCTTCTCCAACTAATTCCTCTGTTATTTCCCAAACTCTGTCAGTATGTATCCTACCATACACATTTCCTGTTACACTAAGAAGACATATACCCCTATGATTACCACATACTTCTTTTCCCCCTTATCGTTTGTACAAGGGAATAATTATACCTGACTTCCAATCCTCCGGGACTCTACCTTCCTCCCGGGCCAATCTGCACATCTTCCACATCCATTCTACTACTATCTTTTCCCCATGCTTCAGCATTTCATCACACACTCCATCAATTCCTGGGGCTTTCCCCATTTTGACTTTCTCATTGCTTCCACAACTTCCATCCTACTGATTTCTTCCTCTTTTCTCTCTCATCCCTCATTCTTCCAGCCATTCCCCAGCCACTTACACTCGCATTACTTTCATTCTCTATGTCCAACAATACCCTAAAGTGTTCCCTCCATCTGCTCACTTTTTCTCCCTTTTCCACTAGTAATCTACCATTTTTATCTTTCACTCCCTAACTAACTCCTTTGACACCCTGTCTAACCCTCTTTACCTCTTTCCAGAACATTTTCTTAGGTTCCCTGCACTTTACACTCAAATTCCTTCCAAATTCCACATCCACTCTCTTCTTCCTGTCACTTACCAATCTTTTCACCTCTCTCTTCCTCTCTGTATATAACTCTCTTCCGTCTCTCAACTTCTTCCACACCCATGTTTCTCATCCACTCACTATATGCTTTCTTCTTTTGTGCCACAGCCTCTCTCACCTCTTCATTCCACCATGCTGTTCCTTGCATCCCCTTTCGTCTTCTCTTCTCCCCACACACCACCTCACATGTCAAATTAATGTGTGATATCTTGCAATGTAACTATAATAATCTCTTGGAATTGGTACAGAATAAAGCTCCTTTAGGTAGAATATACGGCATTATTCACCATGGCACGTAGGCCACAAAGGGCACTACAAATAACTTTGCAAAGCAGAGATCACGGAGATATCCACTGTTGCAGTAGTTTATTCATTATTCAGTGCAATAAATATACGTAGTTTAGTTTTCAATTTTCTCTAATGTATTCTGAAATTAATATACTATTCTTACCTAAGCGTCTTCCAGATTTAAAAACCATCATTTTATTTTTCCCATCTCTTAGTGTAGAGCTTACTTTTCACGTTACTTTATATGGTTCAAAGTATTTTCGGGGCTAGTAAGCTGAAAGCTTTCCATTTTTAATTCAATTACAAGTTTACCACTTTTCATTCTCCATTTTATATTCATTATCTTTTCATCAGGCTATAAGAATGAAGTCAGTTTAAGCTTTCACCAATACAAATATTTTAATTGCTATTTAGTCTGTTATCCAAGTTCATTAGCATATAATGCAATGATATGTACGTTACCATGCACTTTAAATTACATATTCAACTTCACACAGAAGTACTGCCAATGCCAGAATATCCATTAGTACGTGTGTCAGGAAGTCATTGGCTTAATAAATAATTATTATTTTTTTTTTTTTTTTATGCGAGGAAGAAGGAACCAAAGGCCATGAGCCCGCAGTAACAGTTCCCTCCAAGAGAAAAACAAAATACAATAGAGAGCCAAATTCAAGATCCGATCATTTTGAGATGCCTGGACACACTGCGTTTGAAAGACTGGAGATCATAGGCAGGAGGAAATACAGACAGAGGGAGACAGTTCCAGAGCTGACCTGTTGCATGAATGAAAGACTGGGAGTAACGGTTAACTCTTGCATTAGAGAGTTGGAGAGAAAAGGGATGAGAGTTTGCTGCCAGACGGGTGCTACGCGCCCGTCGTAGAGGTGGAGGAATGCAAGCAGACAGTTCAGAGGAGCAGTGACCATTAAAGTAGCGATAGAAAAGAGATAAAGATGCAACCGTGCGGCGAAGAGACAGAGGTTGAAGGGAGTCAGTAAGAGGAGGAGAGTTAATGAGACGAAAAGCCTTTGACTCCACCCTATTGAGAAGAGCTGTATGTGGGGAGCCTCCCCACACATGAGAGTTGTACTCCACATAGGGGCGGATAAAACCCCTGTATAGAGTCAACAATTGTGCAGGGGTAAAGAAAGAGCGGAGTCGGCTTAGCACACCCAATCTCTTGGAAGCAGATTTTACAAGAGATGTAATATGATCTTTCCAAGATAAGTCCCGAGTAAATGAAACCCCAAGCATGTTCAAGGATGATGCAGGATTAATCTGAATATTATTAAACATTAGTGGGTATACCTGTGGAAGATTTTGTCGGGTTGATAGGTGTAAGAACTGAGTCTTAGAAGCATTAAAGACAACCATATTATTTTTACCCCAGTCAGAGATATGAGCCAAGTCAGACATTAGGTGTGCCATAGCCTCATCCCTTGTTTCTTGAAGTAACTGTTGAGATGGGCGTTGCGGGAACCGAATGGAAAGGTGAAGGGTGGAGTCATCAGCGTATGAGTGGATAGGGTTAGATGTACAGCTTAGAAGATCATTGATGAATAAAAGGAAGAGAGTTGGTGATAGGACAGAGCCCTGAGGAACACCACTGTTGATAGATCTAGGAGAAGAACGATGGCCGTCTACAACAGCAGCTATAGAACGACCAGAAAGGAAGCTAGCAATGAAGGTACAGATAGAAGGATAGAAACCGTAGGAGGGCAGTTTGGAAATTAAAGATTTATGCCAGACTCGATCGAAAGCCTTTGAGATGTCAAGTGCAATGGCAAAGCTTTCGCCAAAGTCCCGAAAGGAGGATGACCAGGAGTCTGAAAGGTAGGTGAGAAGATCGCCAGTGGAGCGTCCCTGACGGAACCCATACTGATGATCGGAAAGAAGGTTGTGATAGGAAAGATGCCTTAAAATTTTTTTATTAAGAATTGACTCGAAAACTTTTGAAATACAGGACGTTACAGCAATATATGTGTTTACTAATTTAATTTTCTAAATATAGCTTTGCATGTGGCTTCAAAATGTTTGCTGGCCACCCCCCCCCCATGTGGGGAGGTGGGAGCAGGGGGGCCTTCTAAGTAGCCTATGCCCCCCCAAGGAAAATTGAACTGACGTCCCTGAAAGAATTATTATTCGGCTATATTCTCCTCAACTGTGAGTTGTATGAGACAATAAGTATGTGATATTATCTCTTAGTGTGTGTGGAAGGAGTGGACGGAGAGGAGAACTGCCTGCCAAAATTAAATGCATTTGGGTGAGTGTGTGTAATTCATCGGGTCGGTCAGGATAACGTGACTGGCGTGATCGTCAGTTCATTACCGTCCAGGAAGAGAGTTGAGAGCTCATATAGTCCGATCTAGGGCAAGGCTGTGACCTTCGCACACACACACACGCACACACACACTCCCTTCCTCAAGAGGAAGAGTAACCTCCCAATTCGCTAATGAAACATTTCTCACCCGACCCGGCGCGAGCCCCCGTCCTACTAGATGGCAGGAGAAAGCATTACCACTACGCCAGTTTGTATGTGTGTGTGTGTGTGTGTGTGTGTGTGTGTGTGTGTGTGTGTGTGTGTGTGCGTGCGTGTGGTGTAGAACAAGCATGTGGACGGGGCGACCGCTACTGCTAGCACATTTGTAGATAATACATAACGAAAATTTCGTAAAACGTTTGGTGCATGCATAATTTGTAGCAATGCAAGTCTTACATAATGCTGGTAATTTTGTATGAGTGTCGTGTGTATTTTGTCAAATATATCACCATCTTTAATAGCGACATTATGTCCGTATTCACTTTAGAGGACAACTGAAAAATACTTTTTTTTTTTTTAATTTAATTTTTTTTTTTTTTTTGCCTCTCGACCATTGAGGCCGGAGCCCCTGGTCATTAAGGCAAAATATGTATATGTATTTATATTTACACATATATACATATACATATGAACATATATATATACATATATACATACATACTCACATCCATGCATATGAACATACACACATTCATGCACACGTACATATATATATAATAATTTTTATTTTATTATTTTTTAGTAATTTTTTATTATTTTTTTTTTATATTTTTATTTCTTTAACCTTACATTACTTATAAACTAAAATAACTAATCTAAAGACCCTAAAACTAATCACCTAACAGACAAATCGCTAACCTATACTAAATCTTACAGAGACAAATAGCTAGACCTACACTAATGGTAAAAATACCTCGACTAACAGAACATCATCGACTGCAGATATGTAATGCCTTTCTACATGACATACCTGCACTCATCACCTGGTGACTGTCAGTCGAGGCACAACCTAATATAGGGGACATCAGTATATGAAAGAGAACCAGACGAGTCAGGAACATTTCCATATACATCAGCTGTCGGCCCTAATTAGAATAACTTAAGCAAGATAATATAATGTATTTACATAATTTGTACAGAAAGTGAAGAACCTCGCCCAGCAGACCACCATCGATTGCAAGTGCCCAATACCTTCCTACTGTATATTGCACACTTGCACTCATCAGCTGGTGACTGTCAGGCGAGGAACTTGGCTTAATGTAGGGGACATCTATATTAGAAATAGATCGGTGGGAGGAGGAACTATTTAAAATATGTCAACTGTCAACCCTAATTAATATTACAATATATACATATTTACTGTTCATAAAAACCATAACCACGCAGTAAAAAAGTCACATCACTCTGATCAGTCCGGTCTCTCTCAAGAAAGCCATCAATTTATCAGTCATAACAATGTCCCCATCACCCAGGATGGTGGAAAGGGTGAAGGGGACGTGTACTGCGCCGCAGTAATTTATAAGTGAAGCACGTTCACGAATAAATCGCCGACAGCGCGGGATGATATGACTGATAGATAACACCGCATTACAGATGTCACAGTGCGGTGGGAAGCGTCTTTCCATATATGGTTTTATGTGGGTTAAAATGGTGGCATTAAGCCGTAACCGTGCCAACACTTTTTCTTCTATGCGACTGGGATGGTTGGCAGTGTCCCAGTCGCCCAGGTACGGCTTACAAGTTGGAATATTTAGTCTGGTCCACTGACCTTGCCACAGAAGATTTATTGATTTCTTTCCGAGAGATAGACTCGACCGTAGGTCACGAGGAACGTCCCAAGTCTCCTCGAGCTCTACAGCCGACTTTGCAAGTAAGTCAGCCTGTTCATTGCCGTAGATACGACAATGACCAGGCACCCAGATCAGCGTGAATGACTTGTTGCATGAATGCAACTTATTAACGATGCGGCCCTGGATCTCATGAGAGTCCGTAGTGCAAGATCCAATTGCCTGAAGGGCTGATTTTGAATCTGAAAATATGACAAATGAGTCATGCCTAGAATTGAGAGCATAGTCTATGGCTTTGTCAATAGCAAAAAGTTCTGAAGTAAACACAGATGTATGAGTCGGCAACCGATACCTGAGGGCACATTCAGTCGACCACACACTTGCACCCACACATTCACTCGACTTGGAGCCGTCGGTGTACAATTGATGGGACCCCAAGTGACGAACAATGATGTTACGAAACAAGTGGTGGACCTCCGCCTCCGGCGCCTTGGCCTTTGGTGCTGGGAGCCATGTAACATCGACTGTAAAGCCGGGTGGCTCCCAAGGCGCTATATTTTTAAGCACCAACTTGTCACAGTCACTGGAGTCCACATCAAGCTCCTGAGTCAGTAAGTGAAGGCGAGCAGCAAGTGGCCGACGCACCCCCCGCAGAAGGTGGTGGTATTGACGCAGGGGGGTACAGGCCACATTGCCGATATTACTTTTCCTTAACGTCCTTATGCCGTAGGACAAGGCCAGGTGGTCACGGCGAATACGGAGGGGAGGCACATTCGCCTCCACTTCCATACGAACCACACGGGTACACCGGACGGCTCCAAGACACATTCGCAAACATTTATTCTGTAACACATCCAATCCTTTCAGAGTGGCATCGGATGCCAAGCCATACACCTGTGCGCCATAGTCTAGCTTCGATCGAATAAGGGACTTATACACCATTAATAAAGATTTTCTGTCGGCACCCCAGGTAGTACCCGCTAGGTACTTGAGGACATTTAACGGTTTATCACAACGAGCAAGCAAAGTATTAACGTGAAGTTTGAAATTCATTCTATGATCAAAATGTATTCCTAAAAATTTTACAGAATTTTGAAAAGGTACCGCCTGATTATCCAAAGTTAAGCACAAATTAGGTACGTTACGATTAGTAAAAACTGTAGCGGCACACTTACGTACAGAAAACTTAAATCCCCACTGCAAGGCCCATTGGTGGACGGAGTCAAGGGCTGCTTGAATCCGCCCAGCCGAAAATTGTGCATTACGGGAAGAGTGCCATATTGCACAATCGTCAGCGTAGAGCGAGTATTTAAGATTCCTCGGGATGGGAGCTGATGACAGAATATCATTGATCATAATACTAAATAAAGTAGGACTAAGTACACTTCCCTGTGGCACCCCGTTTTCCTGGATAAATATATCCGATGTTACGTTACGGGGCAATTTGACAGAGAAAGTTCTGTCCCTTAAGAAATTTGAAATAAAAACAGGTAAATTTCCTCTTAAATCATAAGCACAGAGCTTCATTAGTATACCGTGTCGCCAGGTCATGTCATAGGCTTTATGGATGTCCAAGAACACCCCTATCATGAATTCTTTATTGGCAAATGCCTATGCAATACAATGCTCCAAATTCATTAAATGATCTAGTGAACTTCTGTATTTACGGAAGCCACACTGTTGATCATTTAACAAATTCTTCGACTCTAAAACAAAAAGAAGCCTATTGTTAACCATACGTTCCATGACCTTACATAGACAAGAAGTCAACACAATAGGACGAAATGAAGTGGGATTCATAAGACGACCAGCCTCTTTGGGTATCGGTATGACGTGCGCAAAGTGCCATGAGTTTGGGAACATTCGAGACGCCCAAATCTCATTGTACAATGCTAACATCTTAATCAGGTTGTCCTGATTAAGATGCTGGATCATACCGTACGTGATGGTGTCTGGTCCAGGGTTGGTGTCTTTACAGGATTTAAGGGCAAGGAGCAGTTCATCTAGCGTAAAATCTTGGTTGTACGGGGAGTTTACGTCTTCTGTGGCAAAGTCTAATATCTGTAGCTCAGCCGTGCGTTTATGATGTTGGAAACGCGGGTCATAATTGGCTGAGCTACTAACATGAGAAAAACTCCTGGCGAGGATGTTAGCAACGTCCACGGGCTCGTCATAGATGTTATTATTTACTTGCAAGGTAGTGACTGGGAAATATGGGCCTTTATTATTTAATATTCTTATGGTGGACCAGACTTTACGTAATGGTGTTGTACGAGTCACCGTGGACACAAAGGACCGCCAGGAGTCACGTTTGGCCCTTCTTATTATTCTCCTTGCCTCAGCCCGTGCCTGTTTGTATGCAATAAAATTTTTCTCAGTGGGCTGACTATCAAAAATCCTGTATCTCCTATTGCGTTTTCTTAATGCTTCTCGGCAATCCGGCGTCCACCAATGTGCTCTATGCTTCGCATGAACTGTAGAAGTCTTGGGAATAGCAGCCTCAGCTGCGTGTAATATGGATTGGGTTATATTTTCGACCTTAACATCCATGGTCTCCCCAGATATATCTAAATTGGCGATCCTTGAGAAGGATCCCCAATCTGCTTTCTTATAGTTAAATTTTGGAGGTGGAAGGTCCGAAATGATGTCGCATGTATAAGAAAGACAGATGGGTAAATGATCACTTCCCAAGGAGTCGTCGTAAGGATTCCATAAAAAATCTTGATGTATACCAGGGGAGGCCAAATATAAGTCAATGGCCGAAAAGTTACCAGTACGATCATCTACACGAGTCGCTCTACCATCGTTCAGAAGACAGAGGTTGGACTGTAGTATTAGGTCGGCTACTTGCTCCCCACGACCATCAATCCTCAAGCTACCCCATTGATAGTGATGGGCGTTAAAATCGCCCAACACTAACTTATTCCCAGGGAGATGTTCCACTAGTGAATTTAAAGCATCACTATCAATGGGGCCATGTGGAGGACAGTACAGAGAGCAAATAGACAGATACGTGTTATTAAATTTTACTCTGCACGCGACCACTTCCAGAGTAGAATTTAGAATCACTTCCGTTTGTGGGTGTGATTTGTGTGTGTAAATGGCAACTCCGTGACCTTCATATCTTCTATACGAGTGGTAGTGTTTGAACTGTGGAGGATCAGGGTGATCCTCCAGGCGCGTCTCCTGTAAATAAACAACGTCTGGCCTGTGTATAGAAAGCAAGATTGCTATATTGTGTAACTTATTCCCAATACCTCTACAGTTCCACTGTAGTATAGTGAATGCGGCGGTTTAAGATTTACGAGGTGGGCCAGTGTGTTTAGTTTTTTTATGCCCCCCGCGACCAGGTGAGTGGCTACCGGGGGACCTTTCCCGGTGCTTGCTGACGGAAACCTCCATATTATCGGCAATAACAAGGCTCCCAGATTCCACCGAGGAAGAGCTATTCTTCCTCTCCCTCGCTGGGCTAGGAGCAGGGAGGACATGAGGACGTGGCTTTGAAAGGGTGGTGAAGTTATGTTTTACAGTCTTGTCAGGCTTCGATTTAGGCTTGACTGACTGAGAAGCAGCAGCAGCCTGTGAGTATGATGTAGCTTTAGGGAGGTCAGTTAGAGAGTTGGATCGTACAGGAGGTTTAGAGGTGGAGGTGGAGGTAGAGTGAGTGACTTGATTAACAAGCACGAGATCAGTCTGCGTCTCCACAGTGCACATCACAGGGCGGGACATCACTGCCGAAGCATAGGATCTATTCGGTGTGGGAGTTGCATGCAACTCCTTCACCTTTTTCCTTGCTTCGTAGAAAGAGATGCCCTCAGTCGCCTTCACCGCACAGACCTCTTTCTCCTCCTTCCACTTGGGACAATCCCTAGAGGAAGTGAAGTGAGCACCCTTGCAGTGAAAGCAGCTGACACCCTCCGATGTGCAATGGTCAGCATCATGATCTTGCGTTGCGCACTTGCAACAGACTGATTGAGAAGCCCGACAAGACTTTTCATGATGTCCATATAACTGACATCGTAAACAACGAAGTGGGTTAGGGATGTATGTCCTTACGTTAACAATTTCATACCCCACTTTGATATGGGTTGGGAGAGTCACTTTACCGAAAGTCAATATAACAGTTGCCATTTTCGTCCTCCTGCCCTCGGAAAATCTCGTGATGAACCGGGCTTCAATTACATCTTCATGAGCAAGTTCACTTATGATGTCGTCCTCTTCCATGACCATGAGGTCCCTGCAAGTGATGACTCTCTTGCAGGAATTCATGGAGTGAGGGATCGTCGGCACAACATCATAGCAATGGAATTTGCTCATCTTCATCAAATCCTTAACCTGGGACGAGTTTGCAGTCTTTACTAGATCTCCGCTAGCAAGTTTTTTGACCTGTTCTACCTCTCCTGCACATCCATCAATCACCTTCTTGATAATGAAGGGATTGAGGCTGGAAAGGGGAGTAGAACCAACCGCGTGCAGCAAAACAAAACTGGCATTGTTAACGTTAATGTCTAGCAGAGGGCGTGTCCGGGGCCGTTCAGTCTGGGTGTAGTCCGTCCGTGAGACAGTCGGGGGTCGGTCAGGACTACCTCCCCCCCTGAAGGGGGGGGAGGCAGCAGTGGCGTCCGCCATAGTGATCACTTCCCCCTAAAGGGGGAAGTGAGAAGAAAGAGAAAAAACAAACAAGGGACAAAAAAACCAGGACAACACACCTATGGCTAAGATTGCCCTCTCAAACCACTCCAGGGAGGCCCGACCGTGTTACTTCACACCCCAGAGCGATCAGTGGGGGGGACCCTCCGTGGGCGAGTAAGCAAAGGTAATCTTAGTAAATAGATATAGACACTTACTATATCTCTAGCAAGGGTAGGGAGGAAAATTAGTACTAGCTAATCCTAAGCGTCACCAGAAGGGTGAAAAAAAAAAAAAACTAATGCCGGTGAGGCAGCCCTGAAAACTAGAGGAGAGCCAGAAAAACACGTCTAAACTCTCCGCGACCATGCATCAAAGTCCTGAAAAATACGGTGGACTGATTGTATCTTATTCCTACCAACCGAAAGGTTACCAGTGTGACTGTATGTAAGGTAATCTACTGCGTGTGTCAGAGAGAGAGAGAGAGAGAGATTACGCACGTTTAATACTCGTATAATCGCACATGCATGCACGTAAGCATTAAGTTATATAGGCCTATTAAGATGTGAGGGATTGGCTCTAATAAAGTGTTGACTGGAGTATGCTTAAATTTACAGCTCATCCATCCGTAAGCCGGGTAAGTGCTTATACGGCTATGAAAGGATAACAATTTATGCCGTCAGTCAAAAGGATGTATTTTCCTTTTTCTGCCAGCGTTCGGTGTTAAAATAACAGTAGTTGACATACAAATAAAAAATGGACTATTACGGGATTTTAAATTCGATATTCAATACAAGTTGCAATAAAAGTTACAGTATCTTTGTTAAGTAACTTGCATGAGAAGCAGCTGAAATAAATTCTAAATATTTGTATAATTTCAGTCAACAATAAAAAGGTTTCCGATGAGGGGACTGAACGACGGAGGCGAAAGATAAGGTTACGTATTGGCGATACGTGTCTACTTAGGTATTGAACTTATTCCATCAAATATTGACCCATCATTAGCAGCTCGTTGCCACTACCTTTTATTATTAATAGAAAAATCGTACTGGAATGATTATCTACGCTGAGTTTGTTGACACAGTTAATGGCTACTTAACCTCTCCCTAACACTCACCTGCCCCCACCACCACCCCTCCTCTCCCCCATCACTCACCTTCCCCGCAACTCCCATCCCCTGCTTCACCGCCAGCACTGTTACCAGATCATTTCTGTCTGTTGCTGCTGCTGCCATTTACACAATGTCCAGCGCGGAAATTTCTCCAACTGTACGAGCATACATTTACCACTTTTCCACTGCTGAGTGGAATGGTAGACTGGTTGATGGAACATGAACATCCCAGTGCAGAGAATACACCACCAGACTTCTTTAAGTTACCAATATGTTTAACAGTGTTCATTAGTAGAGCCATTTCAAATACAATTGTCTAATTTTGATTTTGGCTAATCTAAGTAATTTAACATTTTTAAAGCATTTTGGTGTGGACTGTAGTTATTAGACTGAAGAAAGCTGTCACAAATTGTACTGGTGTTTAGTTCTGAAGGCGATACTCAACTATAGCGGATTGATGTAAAAGTGTACGCAATGCATACAAGATTTAGAACTACTGGCCTTCAGTATGTAGCACCAGACCATAGACAGACTGTAAATTAAAGAGAAACTATGCAACAGTAGGAGCAAAAGACACAATTGAATCACTTGTTAAAACAAAGCATTATAGTTAGCACATTTCTTTCCTCGTCCACATCTGCTTCATAATGCGCCGCATCTGTGTTTCACAGTTTGTAGTTCATTCTTCCTGCTGCCAGGGATCTGACTTAGTCTAGGGAAGAGTTCTTTTACTGAAGGACAAAACTGTCCATACCAACTTCTGCAGTCCGAATATCCTAGTTTCTCTTAAGCAGAATATATCTTCAGGACACTGCAAAAAGAGAATGGATTAACATTAGAGTTTAATGTAAAATATTTTTAATGAATAAGTAATTTAGATTTTAGGAATGGGTTAAATTTTGATTTAAATCTTTTTTTTACTACTCTGTCCAAATATTAAGTCTCCGGTGAATATTGTCACTGAAGGCCAAGCAAGAATGCATATAATAAAGCAAGATGAGACATTCAAATATACATACCAAAAAAATGTCTTATTACTTGCCAGCACTATAATATCAGCAGCTACGATGATTACAAGATTAACATTAAATGAAAATATTAATTAAGAGCAATGACTACACAGTAGAGCAAAATGTATGAAACATAAGTACGTATAGTCATCAGTATGTAAGAAAAAAAAAAGTCCGTTTGAAAAAAAAAAAAAAAAAGCGATGAAATATAAATGCCAGGATCAACACAATAGGGTAATATGCAGGGAACATAAGGACGTATTTATGAGGCAATGAGATAAAAGAAAAAAAAAACCGTTTGTCCTCGACCCCTGTGGTACCTTCATGGCCATTACCTGGTGCACCGGCAGTGTACACTACACTACAACACCCGTTACAGACGTACAGCGAAACCCCGGCCGCCTTCCTTTTCCAGTGAGTATCCCAGCGGTGAGTGTACGTGTAATATCCTGGACACCTCCCTTCAGATCTCCTCTCCCATTTCCCCTTCATCCTAATTGACCATTTCCTATAGATATACCTCACGATCTTGGATGTAAAGTTGTGTAATTATAGAGGCTACTGAAATACTAAATCTCTCGCCTTGCCACCTGGAGTTTCTGTGTCAACCCTGTACTCTTAAGGTGTGTCGAATCCTGCTTTGGTCTTCCTCCCTGTTTGGATGAACCCCATTAGACTAGAAAAGTCCTAGTAAAACAGTTATTGATGTTTATAGATACTTAAGGAAGGAAAGAATAATATCCGTCCCAAAACCAAGATGGTAGACTCAGACCATCAGTTTTTGCTTCTGTTTGAGTGTATTACAGCTTCTCGTCCTTATAGCAGCGATGAATATGTTGATATAATTTTTCCCTTCCCTTTAGTGACACAGAGGGCACATAAGAAGAACCGAGTTTAGTTGACCGACTTCCATGTCGAATATTCAATAACCAGGTGAAAAGTGACAGTTTTTTCCTTGAATAGTGACATCGGCAATTCTGTGGAATCATGAGGCCATGCTGAACACACGAATGCACTAGAGTCGTTGGATTTTTCTTTTATGTACGGTTTCGATACTCTGTGAAACGTTATCACTGAAAGCCAGTAATGTATTGTTTCATCCGTAAATACAGTTATCAAGATTATGTAAGAGTCGACAAAATAAAAAGGGGAAAAATAAACCACATACGGAATATATATATATATATATATATATATATATATATATATATATATATATATATATATATATATATACTGTATATTTTGTATATCCCCGTTCCACGCTGCCACAGGCTCCGACAACAGTAGTTCGGTATGGGCTGATTCACACTATACGTAACTTCGCCGACATGTAACGCACCGTACCGGACCGACAAAATATAATTCAATGGTATAACCATTGTTACATTCACACTACACCGGACCTGCATCTCACCTACATGGACCGTAAGCAGCAGTTGTCAGTCACGTTTCTCGGCGAGAATATTTTTCTGTGTCTGTCCGTTAACGTTCAGGTCCCGATCCTGTACGTGTTGGGTAGTGTGAACATTGGACCGGCACGGGTACCTACCGGCACCAGCAGCTGAGCTACCTCGGTTGAGATGGAGCTCTTGTTCCAGATGGACATGGAAAAATTGATTACACTTATGCAGAACGACAAGTGTCTTTATGACATAAAACATAAACCATAGTTTATTTTATTACATGAACAAGAAACATGTTGTTTTATTACAGGAACATGTGCCATTTTGTTTTATTATATAAAACATAAAATTTACTTTAAAATCACTGAACTTAGTGTACTAAATATTCTTTTTGACTGATGGGTCATTCTTGGAAAAAATTACTTTTGAAACACTGAACTGAATATTTCATAACAAACAGCTAACTTTTCTTTGGATGTTATTGCCTCCCGAAAGGAAGTGTTCCTTTTACTGATAGCCACCTCAATTAGAGTTAGCAACTCATTAAACTGATACCTCGACATTCTGAAGTACTGATGAAATTTTAGTTCATCATCTTGCACTTCTTTGTATAGTGTAAAATACTCTCCTTCTGTTTTCCTTTTCCTTAATGATTTGTGCACCCAGAGTCGCTTTTGTTTTGTTCTTTTGATTCCCTGATTCTCCTCTTCTTCCTCTTCCAAAAGGAGCGCCATTACTGCCAAGTCACTTATACCAGGGGCGTCATTTGCGGGGGGGGGGGGAGCGAGGGGCGCTCGCCCCCCCCAAGCTTTATGAGGGGGCCTCCAAATCAACTACAATTAATGAAGAAAATCTGAGGTTAACATCATGAAATTGAAAATCATTTGTATTTAGCCTCAGTACGTTTTGAGTGAAATATATCTTGTGTGTGTGTGTGTGTGTGTGTGTGTGTGTGTGTGTGTGTGTGTGTGTGTGTGTGTGTGTGTGTGTGTGTGTGTGTGTGTGTGTGTGTGTGTGTGTGTGTGTGTGTGTGTGTGTGTGTGTGTGTGATAATCACAATAATATACTACGTATATTAAAGGATGTCAATGTAAATATGTTCCTAGCCCCCTGTTCAGTTAACTTCAGTACCGAGCTGCCTTTTTTTATTGTATTCTGGCTATCATTAAAAGTTTTTCTTCATCTTAGGAAGCACGTACCTGTAGGTAGGAGTCTTATGAGTTCATTTAGATCAGTGGTTCCCGAAGTGGGAGGTGGAAAGATCCAGAGGGGAGGAGAGGTACCATGGGACCGTGAGGAAAAAGGGGACGGTGGGGGGGGGGGTCGGCAGGGTGGCATCAGAACGAAGTAAGCATTTTTTTTTTTTACAATATCTATATGACAAAATCTAAGTCACAAACACTTAAGTAAAATGTATGTTTTACAAAAAAAAATAAATAAAAAGAATAAAATTATATACGAAAGCATGGTTTTATTTTATTTTGTGGTTCGACGTCGGAATTAAAAGTTCAAATGTTTTCTTTACATGTTGGTAACGTGGTCAGGACACGATAGGCACCACAAGCCAGCGGCCAGCCAGTCAGACAGCAGACACCGTGGGGAGTTCATTCTGTAAGGGCTGATAAAGTACGTATGAACAGAGTTTTATCTACCTATCTATCGCCAGACGCCTTAATCCCGCAAGGAGTGGCCACAATCAAATCGCCCCCATGTCGCCCTGTCCCACTCCGTTCCACTGCCCTACTCCCAGCTCACAACCCCCTCTCTCATATACCTCTTCACTCCATCCCTCCATCTCATCCTTGGCATCCCCCTCCCTCTCCCCCCTCCCACCTCACCCACATACACTCACCTCGTCAGTGTCTCACTCTTCATCCTCTCCACATAGCCAAACCACCTCAGTGTGTTTCTCCTAACTCTTCCTATCACATCCACATCCACACCACAACGCTCCTTCATTTCCTCATTTGTCAGTCTGTCTCTCCATGTGACTCCACATGCATCTCTCAAATAACTCATTTCCACTGCTCTCACTCTTGACTTCTGTCCCACCAACAAGGTCCAAGCTTCGCTTCCATATATTAGCGTTGGTATCAGAATACTGTCATGTAGTAACTTTTTCACTTCCATGCTCACTTCCCTGTTTCTTATCACTGCTTTCAAGGAACCAGCAACCTTTCTTCCTGGTACCCTTTTCAAGCACTTCACCTGCCAAACTTCTATCCTTACTCATCACATTGCCCAAGTACTTAAACGCACTCACATTTTCCATTTCCTCCTCATAGAACCTCACTGTACATTCACTGACTTCACTTCTCTTGAAGACCATAACTTTACTCTTCCCTACATTCATCTTTAGATTCCGTTTCTTACACACTCTCCCAAACTCATCCACCAAGCCTTGCAGACCCACTTTGTCTTTTCTTAACAACACAGTATCATTTGCAAACAACAGTACAGGGAGTTTCCAAACACTGCCCTCTCTCATTAGGGCCGCTCCAACATTCACTGCCCTAAATTGTATCTCATCTATTACCCCTCCCATATACAGATTGAACAACTATGGAGGCATGACACATCCCTGTTTCAATCTAACCTTCAAATAGAAAGATTTACTCTGTTCACTATCCACATGAACTGCAGCCTTAGCATCCTCATATATACTCTTCACGGCATTCAACAACTTCCCATCTACTCCATACATTCTTATGACTTTCCACAATCCTTGTCTTTCAACCCTGTCATATGCTGTCTCCAAATCCATGAAGGCCGCATAGAACTTCTTTCCCTTCTCTAGAATCTTTTCCACTAGAGACTTAAGAATGAATATCTGATCTACACAACCTCTTCCCCTCCTAAAACCTCCCTGTTCTTCTCCAACTAATTCCTCTGTTATTTCCCAAACTCTGTCAGTATGTATCCTGCCATACACATTTCCTGTTACACTAAGAAGACATATACCCCTATGATTACCACATACTTCTTTTCCCCCTTATCCTTTGTACAGGGGAATAATTATACCTGACTTCCAATCCTCCGGGACTCTACCTTCCTCCCGGGCCAATCTGCACATCTTCCACATCCATTCTACTACTATCTTTTCCCCATGCTTCAGCATTTCATCACACACTCCATCAATTCCTGGGGCTTTCCCCATTTTGACTTTCTCATTGCTTCCACAACTTCCATCCTACTGATTTCTTCCTCTTTTCTCTCTCATCCCTCATTCTTCCAGCCATTCCCCAGCCACTTACACTCGCATTACTTTCATTCTCTATGTCCAACAATACCCTAAAGTGTTCCCTCCATCTGCTCACTTTTTCTCCCTTTTCCACTAGTAATCTACCATTTTTATCTTTCACTCCCTAACTCCTTTGACACCCTGTCTAACCCTCTTTACCTCTTTCCAGAACATTTTCTTAGGTTCCCTGCACTTTACACTCAAATTCCTTCCAAATTCCTCATCCACTCTCTTCTTCCTGTCACTTACCAATCTTTTCACCTCTCTCTTCCTCTCTGTATATAACTCTCTTCCGTCTCTCAACTTCTTCCACACCCATGTTTCTCATCCACTCACTATATGCTTTCTTCTTTTGTGCCACAGCCTCTCTCACCTCTTCATTCCACCATGTTGTTCCTTGCACCCCCTTTCGTCTTCTCTTCTCCCCACACACCACCTCACATGTCAAATTAATGTGTGATATCTTGCCATGTAACTATAATAATCTCTTGGAATTGGTACAGAATAAAGCTCCTTTAGGTAGAATATACGGCATTATTCACCATGGCACGTAGGCCACAAAGGGCACTACAAATAACTTTGCAAAGCAGAGATCACGGAGATATCCACTGTTGCAGTAGTTTATTCATTATTCAGTGCAATAAATATACGTAGTTTAGTTTTCAATTTTCTCTAATGTATTCTGAAATTAATATACTATTCTTACCTAAGCGTCTTCCAGATTTAAAAACCATCATTTTATTTTTCCCATCTCTTAGTGTAGAGCTTACTTTTCACGTTACTTTATATGGTTCAAAGTATTTTCGGGGCTAGTAAGCTGAAAGCTTTCCATTTTTAATTCAATTACAAGTTTACCACTTTTCATTCTCCATTTTATATTCATTATCTTTTCATCAGGCTATAAGAATGAAGTCAGTTTAAGCTTTCACCAATACAAATATTTTAATTGCTATTTAGTCTGTTATCCAAGTTCATTAGCATATAATGCAATGATATGTACGTTACCATGCACTTTAAATTACATATTCAACTTCACACAGAAGTACTGCCAGTGCTAGAATATCCATTAGTACGTGTGTCAGGAAGTCATTGGCTTAATAAATAATTATATACAGTAATATATTTGTTTACTGATTTAATTTTCTAAATATAGCTTTGCATGTGGCTTCAAAATGTTTGCTGGCCACCCCCCCCCCATGTGGGGAGGTGGGAGCAGGGGGGTCTATGCCCCCCCCCCAAGGAAAATTTAAATGACGCCCCTGACTGATACTACAATTTTCAAACATCCACCTAAGAAATACGAACAGGACTGTACTGCGACCGTACTGCTGGAGACCAGACGGTGCAGTGTGAATGAACATGCTGTTGTCCGGTGACGGTCAGGTGAAGGTCAGGTTACGTGTTGGTATAATGTGAATCAAGCTTATAGGAAGGACGTTGCCCAGTGAGTTGTTCTTCCTATGGTCAGCCTTTCGGTGTGCAACAAGATCGGCTTAGGCGTGGTAAATAAACACTGGCTTCTCAAGCTGGCAGTCCTTATTCGCCAAATAATTGCACTTAATGCTTGCCAAATACACTTCACCGTTTTCACAAGCACCGTACCGGAGTTATACAATCTTCACTGTAGGCAACACTGACACTGAACTGCACTGAAACTATAACTGAAACGAAACTAATTCCCCTAGACTCTTCCACCTCCTTAAATAGCCTTCCCTTCTTCTCCAAAGTTCTAGTACATTCTCCAAGGAGCAACAGCCACCACTAGGAGACATTCAAAATACACCAGAGTTTTCTTACACTACATAACACTCTAAATTATTTACCATACAAACTGAAAAAAAAATTACATAATTTAAAAAGCAGTCACATAAACAAAACATTACAGAGAAACAGAGCAGGAAATTTAGTGCATAACTTTACAAAATACCTACGTTCACAAATACAAGGCTAACTGGCAACTCTGTTGTTTGTTTTAAGATTTATCCCTTCTACAGTATAGAGGGAACCGGGCCATACATTAGCTCGTTCAGTGGGGATGGCTTTTGCCAGGGTTGTTCCCTGGTGGGCAGCTCTGCAATCCACCAGGGTCCTTTAGTGGGTGTCACAGGGGGATGTAAATTTAAGAATAAAATGTTTGATTTTGCTCAAAAGTAGAGACAGAATTGACTTGTACAATCAAGTAGTAAGTTTTACTTTATGTCGGCTTACTTTGCCAATTCTCTAAGGATGAGAATTTTATAAACTTTCTCAACAGTACACAGCAGAGACTAATCGTTCACAAGTGCTGGTTGTTAGTACTGTTGGCCTCTTGAGAAAGTGACTCCACCCCTGATAATCAATAACTAATACTAATAATAATGGACAAGTTCTTGCCGGTGCTTAACTCCTGGCTGGCACAACGGATTTAAGTTTAAATATGGAAGAACTGGCTTAAATACCAGTTGTGAATAATGTAAAGAGTTTGTGTAAACCAGGAGCGGCAAACTAAAGTAAGCTTAATGTGGAGAAATAAAACACGAGTTTAAATTACATTAAGCTCAAAGAAAAGAATTGTAAATTTATTAATTACAATAAAACAAATTTACGTTACATAACTCTCAAAATGAATTCAAAAGAGGAATTCATGGTCACAGAGGGACTCGTGAATTCAAATGATGAAGGAAATACACACTCGCTCATTCAAAAGCTAATCAGACTTAAGCCTAGAAAAACGAATGGAAATACTGGTCAGTGGAGGGAACGAAGCTGAAGCTACAAAAGACTGGACGTGTGTGTGTCAAACACCAAGCGCTGCTATTTACTGCTAAACTCACTTCGCTGATCACCATCTAGGTGGAGATACAGGAAATCTCTGTACAATGGAGACACTGCTCTCTATGCTGGGCACAACCAATCCTACTCTCGAGGCGGTCCAAAGTTGAATAAGTTTAAGCTGGGAAGGGGGGTAAGAGATGGCCTTGTTCGCCGGAAGTAGGCGTGGCCTAACTTCAATGGTCAACAGAAAGAGGGCGAACGATATACACACGCAATACAATCACTCAGTAAAGGCACTAATGTCGTGCATAAGAATGGTCACTTATGAAACAGTGAAAACTGTTCTGAAAAAACATCCCTATCGAAGTGCATATGAGGACGGTTGAATTGAGTGATACCCAGTGGGAATTCCTCTAGAGTTTGTGGTTTTCTCACCAAAGTGCAATGTCACGAATTTGTATAAATACACAATCGCGCGAATTCATGACATTACACCCCATCAAAATCAAATTTTTCTTCATTTACGATATACATACATATAAATCCTAACATAGTCACACAAGATTCACACTGTGGTGCGTGTACTATCCTGCTACAGGAGCAAATCACTGTCGCCAGTGAACTTAACAACTCCGTGACGATGGTGAAAAATCCTGTACTCAGGTCAAACTGAGCGAAAAGTTCGCTACAGTTACATTAACAAGTAATTGTTATGTAGCGTGGTGTATGTAATACACGGTGTAGGTGTGACAGTTGTAGTGTAACTGTACCTATGTGTAAAATGATACGATACAAATTAATAGTAAATGGAGATGACGAGGCAGAAGAGAAGAGGTGGCAGCATGCGGCGGAGACAATCAGCTGATCTGCACAAAACTGCTACACCCGCCAGCTGTACTTGCCAAATCAATCAAGGTGGAGCATCAAAAGTGTCTGTGCAACAAGTTTTTATTAAATTACAATCTCTCTCTCTGCCTAGTAGTCGGTACATATGCTACAAAAAGTACACTATTATTTTCTTAACGGATACATTATTAACCAGGAAACGTAGTCCTTGGATTGTTCAAATCTCTCAGAACGGGCAGTTTTCTGGTTAAACCTAACTCTGCACTTACGATTAATATCGGCAAGCTGAGAATCCCTACACAATCTCAGGCAGGTCACATAACACCCAACGTGGGTGTGAACACTCATGTGGATAACGTGTATTCTCCAGGAATCCTCAGAAAGGACCACAGCTCGAGACACCACAAGGTAATTCAGACACAGCCTTGGATTGCCTCTGCAGGGGTCTCGAACTTCCCCTTAACCTATGGTACATATGTATGTAGAGGCCCTGGACATAATGTGTCTTGTGGGTCCAATGGGTGAGACGCCAGGTCTGCACCCACATTACCACTGCCCTCTCTTTCAACTGACTCAGAGTTTATGGATGTGGATTCAAATGGCACAGGAAGGACACATCCCTGACTGGTGGTATCTTGACACACATTACAGGAATGCACAAACCTATCTATCTCCTGTCCCTTTCCTGGCCAGAAAAAGTCAGCACGGATATGGCCCTGGGTTTTCCTTTTGCCCATGTGACCTCCTGAGGCTGTACAATGACCCCATTCTAACACTGCTCGGCGATTCTTAGCGGGAACAACAAACTACAGTCAAACCTCGCCCTGGGGTGTTCATGACTCACAGTAGAGCCGTCCTTGTTTATGAAGGAACCTGGCTTGACCTCCCCGTGAATACTTTATCACTTTACCTTTTTGCTTCTTCCGCATGGCAGCAAGTGTTGGGTCAGACTGTTGTTCTTGGACAACATCTTGACTACAAATCAGATCTTGCAGCGATGCAGTGGTCACCGGGGTGACACAGTTTGGTGCCTCGGCCATGGCTCGTGTTACTACAGCCAAAGTCTGAGTAGCGTCATCTACGGTGCAACTATACTTGGTACCTGGTATGTTGCCTATAATAAGGTCAAACAAGGGTTCTGGCATGACAACTGCAACTGTTGTACCAATGTAAAATGGAGATGCCACCTGGATACGTGCCTCAGGAAACAGTCTCACTGTTCCATCAACAAGCTGAGCTTGGATCTGTCGGCCTTTGTACTCCTCAGGCCGAATTGGACTCTGCCTGACAGAGCAACCTGAGGAACCATTGTCTCTCAGGACCTTTACAGGAACGCCACCCACAAGCCCTGGCTGAACAAGGAAGGAACTGTTAACTGTGGGAGGGCCTGTGGAGAAAGCGGCCAGCCATTGATAAGGCTGGTGAATGAACAATGCGGCAAACATGGTGAGAACTGGATGCCTGAAGGGTCGTGCTCACCATCTGGGGAGTTGGAGCACTGACCACCTGTGGAGGAGGGTTCACTGTCGCTGGGGGACTAGTGAACTGTGGGGAAGTACCTGTGCTGTTAGGGACGACACCACCGTACTGCTGTTGAGGAATGAAGGCTGCATTTGCCTCCTGCCTCTGATACACTAAAGTCAATTGTCCTGACTGAGGGTTACGTGGTTTTTCCTTGCTCTGCTGCTGCTTGGGATACTGCTGCTGGTTAGGGTTCTGCTTGTCATACCACTTCCACTCAAGTTTCCGGGTATTTTGCCCCTTGTCCTTCTTCTGCGGTTTGTTTGGACCTTGGCCATTATTCTGAGAACGCCCTTGATGCTGGGGTTCAGTATGAGATGGTTTCACTTACGAGTCTGGTACCCATACGCAGTGAAGAATGCATCAGCCTTCTCACCATTTGGCTGGTATCCCTTACGTGGCAGATCTTATAAGCTGAGCCATTAGCTCAGCAGGCCACGACTTTTCTAGCTGCATGTGCAACATAAGGTCAATTATCCCCTCTCGCGTGCGAGGGGTTTCAACTTTCTCCATCCACTCATCTAAGTAAGCAATAAGATGGTCGAGGAACTGAACAGCTCTCCTTTTCTTGTAGACGCACCCTCATAAACTGACTCCTGGCATCATCAACTGTGAGACTGTATGCTTTGATGAGTGCAGCCTTCATCATCTCATATGTGAGACTGTCTCCACGAACTCTGTGGAGAATATCGAGGGCAGGGCCCTCAAACAAGCTAAGAAACTGGAGCTGCTTAGCTGCCTCATCCAGCTGGTACAGCTGCGCCATGTCTTGAAAACGAGCTATGAATGACTCGATTTGCTCGCTTTCCTTGTATGAAAGAAGCTTGAGACGTGGGGTTGCCAGAACATGTGCAGGGAGAGCACTCATGGAGCTTGGGTCGGCTGCACCAGATGTACCTGAAGCCAAGGAGTCTCGCTTGAGCTTCAGCATCCCAAGTTCATGTTTCTCACGTGCCTTGCACTCGGCACGTTCGTGTTCTCGTTCTCTCTCATGTTGTTCTCGTTCGTATTCACGTTCTCTTTTGTGTTGTTTGCATTGTTTTCGCTCGTGTTCACATTCTCTCTTGCGTTCCTCGCGTTGTTCTCGCTCATGTTTGCGTTGAATTCTACGCTCTTCACGGGCATCACTCTCACGCTGCTGTTCATAACTAAACCGTGAGAGCACATATTCTTTAATTTTCTGGGGATCGGTAAGCCCCATATCTTTGGCTTCCTGTACATATATATTAGTAGCCATGATGCTAACTCATCTAAGACTGAGTGGAGTAAAGACTGGGTACTGACCACTGTTTCGCAGAGAAATGGTAATAATCAAAAGTAAAGAATATAGGCACGGGCTGGTGGTGACAAGTTTTATCCAGTTAAACTGGTAAAGAAAGAAAAAAAAATACAACTGACTGGGAAAACTATTACGTAAAATTTATAGAGATGAATCAATAACCACCAGTAGGATAGTGCCTATAGACTTTAATGATAACAAATACCTAGGTGTAAGTGAGTGAGTATTATTTCGTTAATAACTTTAGAGCTAGGAGTTAATATCCTGGAATGAGGTCGCCAGATATCACGGGGGCATGTAAATTTAAGAATAAAATGCTTGATATTGCTAGAAAGTAGAGACAGAATTGACTTGTGAAAATCAAGCAGTAAGTTTTACTTTATACCGGCATACTTCGCCGATTCTCTAAGGACGAGAATTTTATAAACTTTCTCAACAGTACACAGCAGAGACTAATCGCTCACAAGTGCTGGTTGTTAGTACTGTTAGCCTCTTGAGAAAGTGACTCCACCCCTGATAATCAATAACTAATACTAATAATAATGGACAAGTTCTTGCCGGTGCTGAACTCCTGGCTGGGACAACGGATTTAAGTTCAATTATGGAAGAACTGGCTTAAATACCGGTTGTGAATGATGTAAAGAGTTTGTGCAAAGTAAGAGCGGCAAACTAAAGTAAGCTTAATGTGGAGAAATAAAACACGAGTTTAAATCACATTAAGCTCAAAGAAAAGAACTGTAAATTTATTAATTACAATAAAATAAATTTACATTACATAACTCTCAACATGAATTCAAAAGGGGAATTCACGGTCACAGAGGGACTCGTGAATTCAAATAACAAAGGAAATACACACTCGCTCATTCAAAAGCTAATCAGACTTAAACCTAGAAAAACGAACGGAAATACTGGTCAGTGGAGGGAACAAAGCTGAAGCTACGAAAGACTGGGCGACTGTGTGTCGAACACCAAGCGCTGCTATTCGCTGCTAAGCTCACTCTTCTGATCACTGTCTAGGTGAAGATACAGGAAATCGCTGTACAATGGAGACACTGCTCTCTATGCGAGGCACAAACGATCCTACTCTCGAGGCGGTCCAAAACTGACTTATGTTCAAGCTGGGAAGGGGGGTAAGAGATGGCCGTGTTTGCCGGAAGTAGGCGTGGCCTAACTTCAACGGTCAACGGAAAGAGGGCGAACAATATACACGCAATAAAATCACTCGGTAAAGGCACTAATGTCGTGCATAAGAATGGTCACCTATGAAACAGTGACAAATGTTCTGAAAAACCATCCCGATCGAAGTGTATATGGGGATGGTTGAAATGAGTGATATCCAGTGGGAATTCCACTAGAATTTGTGGTTTTCTCACCAAAGTACAATGTCACGATATAAATACACAATCGTACGAATTCGTGACAGTGGGCAGCCCAGCTGCCCACCAGAGGGCTCACTGGGTGCAGCAAGCAACTCTGCCTTGTAACTAAAAAAATACGAGAATTACTGAGAACCTTCCAGTATTTCCTAACTAGCAACTCCCACTTCTCAGCACTAACCCCTCCCTAGCTCTTTTGTTGCCCTGACAAAACAACACAGTACTTACAAACATAATCACTAATCATAATGAAACATCTAATTATACACAAAACAATTCTTCAACTTACCAGGTCTTCACCTATGCCACTTCCAATGACGTCCCTGCTCCTCCACACAGTCCACTTCTCCTGGGTCTTGGTCCTCTTCCGAATTCACTTCTTTCCTCGGGAAACTGTCATCATTTTGGACTGCAGTTCATTGGTCCTCCTCAACATTCTTGGCTGCAGGTGTGCTTCATTCTTCGGGGACATCCCAGCTGTACTGTCCTGGCCCATGGTACTGCCGCAGACGATTTACGTTAACCATCTTTTGGCGAGATTTCCCTCCTCCTCGAATCCGGTACGTTACGTCTGACAGGCAGTCCATCACAGTATATGGCCCATCCCACGGGCTCTGCAGCTTCAGTGACAGTCCCTTCTTCTACTTAGGTTGTATAGCCAAACCTTGTCATCATCCTTGAAGCTCACCTCACTTGCCTTGAGATCATACTTGCGCTTCATCACCTTGCCTGAAAACATCCAAGCTTCTCCAACTTGATGTACCCCAGCCCATCTTTGCCGAAGATGCTTCGTATAGCTGGAGGTATCTGTAGGTAGCTCTTTGCCAGATGGTCTTCCCATTAACAGATCAAATGGCAATCGTTACTCGTGGTCCAGCATCAGTTTTGCTGGCGTGCACCAGGTATATTCGTGGGATGCAGACCGATATGCCATAAGCAATGCTCGTAATTTCCGGTCCCATTCCATCTGTCCCTCTACAAAGTACGTGGCCAGTTCTTGTCTCAGGGTCCAGTTGAATTTCTCCACCATTCCATCTGACTGTGGCTTTAGTGGGATCGGCCTGGTCTTCTTGATCCCCAATAACTTGCAGCATTCACACAACACGGTAGACTAGAAGTTTCTACCCTGGTCTGAATGTAGCTCTTGTGGCATCCCAAAATGACAGAAAAACTGGTCAACCAACACCTGAGCAACAGTTGCAGCCCCTTGACTGGGGATGGCATAGGCTTCTGGCCACTTTGTGAAGAAGTCCATGGCGACACATATATACTGGTTTTCTCTTTCAGTGAGTGGCAGAGGTCCAGCAATGTCCACCGTAACTCTTTCCATCGGTGCACCCATTTGGTACAGCTGAAGAGGGGTGCAACTACATTTCTTGGGTCCCATCTTGGCACAGCATACATTACAGGCCCGACTCCACTCTTTAACATCCTGCCCCATGCTAGTCCAGAAGAACCTCTGTTGCAGCCGACTTAGAGTTTTCTTCACTCCCCGATGCCCACTGGTGATCTGGTTATGGGACTCATCCAAGATCTCGGACCTCATTTTCTTCGGAACCACCAGTTGCCAGTACTTGCTCAGGCCATCAGGTGTCTCCCACTGACACTTCAGTAGTCCGTCGTTCAAAAGAAGGTCCCACTGACTCCAGTAGATAAAGGGCTGAACCTGAAAACATTTTCCCTAGATGGTTGCATTGTACTCTGCTGCAGCCACTCTAGCTTTTGTTGTAAATCCGCATCCTCCATCTGCATCCTCTTCAGGTCTTCTTCATGTGATGCTGGCCTTGTCACTGCAGTACGGCAGCATTTTTTGCTAAGAATCCCATTCCTACAACACTGCTTGCCGCCTCATCCTTCTTCTCGCAAACTATCAATCAAGGTTCTCTTGGAAACTAGGTTTGCTCCTGAGAACAAGGACCGGGAATACCCTCCTTAAAAGAGCACTGGTTAATTTTTCTATTCAATATGTTATTGACTATTTCTGTCTTTCCTTGTCAGATTGGGTTAATGTTTATATTGCCTGGAAAAACAAATCGTGAGTAAAATGCCCACGACCGGACCTTCCGCCCTGCCACCCCCCACACCACCACCGGGCCACCACCACCCCACCACCCGAGGAGGAGATAACGGACAGGTTAATGACCCAGGGCAAAAGGGTCATCCAACCACCACTGACCTGTGCCCCTTCTTCCCGCAACTGCCCCAACGCCAGGTGAGCCTAGATCCGCAACAACTTACACGGTGGGTTGACCATCGACAGCAGTGGGGTGGGACTGATCTAAAATCAGTCTCTAGTAGTATTGTGGTGACGACCACAGCTTCACCCCAGAAGGGCAGGAGGTCCCTTGGTGAGCCACTAGGTGTTCGCACCTCTGCCACAGTGAGCCACGAGGGACCACCACCCTCTGCCACTACTCTGGTGAGCCACAAGGGGCTAGTACCCTCTGCCACAGTGAGCCACGAGGGAACACCACCCTCTGCCACTACTCTGGTGAGCCACGAGGGGCCAGTACCCTCTGCCGCAGTGAGCCACGAGGGAGAAATACCCTCTGCCACTACCAGGACAGGAGGTCCTTTAGTGAACTGTGAGGGAGAAATACCCTCTATCACAAACAGGGCAGGAGGCCAGATAGTGAACTATAAGGGGCCAACACCCCTAGCCACCCCAAGGGTAAGAGCCCCTTGTATAAAGCCAAAAGTGGGTCCCAGGGCCGATCGACCTGGCGCCACGGCTGTGTCGGAGACAAGAAAGAGAGTCGCCTCTGTGCTACCCTCCCTGTGTAAGAGAGAGAACACGGCCTCCGTGTGTCCTCTATATTCAGCCAACTCCTGCAGGAGTAGCTGGACACCACCCAGGAGAGTTGCCCCGAAGGTGTCCCCCAAGCAAGGACCCAGTCCCAGTCGGGACCTACACTCCCGGGAGATTCTTGTCTCCCCCAGGCACCAGCAGGAGACAAGGCCACAGCCCACACCTGACGGCGTGTCCCCTGACAGACCTCCACAGTCCACGGACCCCCAGGCGAGCCCAGCAGCCTACCAACGCTGTCCTCCTCCTGCCTCAGAACTTCCGACGCCAAACACGACTTCTCCACCTGTTTGGCTCCAGTCCTGAGGGCCACCACACCAGGTCGAGGCCCCACATAGACGGGCCTCCCTGCACCACCACGACGAGACCCTGAGAAGAGGGTCTACATCAGGTCGAGACCCCAGGCAAGAGGGTCTCCCTGCACCATGACGACAGGACCAGAGAGGAGGGTCTCCAACAGGTCGAGACCCCAGGCAAGAGGGTCTCCCTGCAATGCCTCAGTGGATCGGACCCGGGTCGAGTCTCCCCCCAGCGGGTACAGTGATTCCCGCCGCGGGTAGAGCCCCCGGAGGTCCCCTTAAAGTGACAGAGTGATATCGACCCAGAAAATCGGGCAAGATTAGTGACATTCCCTCCTACATCTGAGGAAGTGAAACAGAGACAGTGATACAGTGACAGAGTGAATAAGAGGGATCCCAACTATAAGTGCCCGTGATTACTTTCCCTTGATTAAAGACTATAAATTCTGGGCCTGTGAATCTAGTGTTGTTCCCCCAGCCCAGAATAGAGGAGTTCCCCCTTACCAGTGCACGTGTGGGCGAGAGTCGCCGCGCTGAGCCCAGCCAGTCAATTGTAGTGATCTGCTCCCCCTGTTCTTTTATAGTAATATTCCTCCCCTGGGCCATTAAGCCTATATATCCCTATTGTACCAGTGAACTAAGACCTTTTGGACTTTAATGAAAGACAGTCACATCCACTTATAGAACCCTAACCCATTGTAAAGTGTAATTACAGTGTGTGTGAACATCCCGTGCTATCTTAACGTAACCTTGTATATCTGTATCCCCTGTCCAGAATATCATTCTATGTAATATTGTCACGGTGTTAGAATTAAGGTAATAGATGTGTTAAAGGTGGACTGCCTAGTTTTTATGTCCTGTTCCTTTGTTAGTGCTTTACTTCCGGTCCGGAAAGAGGACCCCGCTCAGTAGCTAGTGTTTTTAGTATGAGGAGTCGGCCTAAAAACACTCAGCATAACACTGGTGGCAAGCGGTGGTTCTGGATCCGAGTAAAAGCACGGAGGAACGTAAAAGGAAACTTGCACAATGGCAGCTAAACCGCACATTCAGTTACCAAAATTCAACCCGGACCAATGTGACATGGATGTTTATTTGGACATGATCAAACCCCTTTTAGACATAGGGTTTGACTCAGATAAGGAGAAAATTGCAGTCACACTACCGAATCTGGGGAAAATTATCACAAATGTCACACCCAAAATAGTCCCAGAACTGTCATGGGACCAGTTCACTCAGATAGTGAAACAGGCTTTTATGCCTTGCATGGGCAGAGTTGTCGCACTCTCACAACTCGACGCCCTCACCTATGACGGTAACCTGGATGACACTTTCATCCAGGCTCGGTGTCTCGTCACCGCCGCTTATCCCGAAGCAGAAATAACTACTCGGGATACCCATACCTTCAACGCCCTGCTGAGGATCCTCCCAAGCATAGTCAGGGAACACTTCTCCATATATGATCCCTCAGGAAATATGGATCAAGACCTGCAGCTCGTCAGGCGTCTCCTCGCCGCCCGTCCCACACCACAACCGCTTCACGCAGTGACAAAGTTCCCCACAAACCACAACCCCCCACCAAAACCCAAGCCGCCGCCTCACCAGTCGCCTGCAGGACCACCCCCCACAGTACCCAGGGCTTACCCGCAAAGGAAGCGCCATAACCCTAGGGAACAAGGGAACTTGATCAGTTTAAACCCTTGGGAGTTCACGGCTTGCAGCCGCACCTGCCCCCTTCATGACATAAGGGAGCAACTCAAGGCGAATCGGCGAAAGAATCCCCAACAAGGCCGTAGGAAAGTTTCCTCCCTTGATGACGACGCCCAGGAGGACGACGTACCACCACTGCTCTACCAAGAACCGGACGACAACGAGCACGACGACTACCCCCATCCTCACCAGATGGATTTTTGTGCTCGCCCCCGCACCTCCCCACGGTGGCGGGGGCCACCTCACATAGCTACAAACCCCCAGTCTACAATAAGATATGGCTGAACGAGGTCAAGGCAAGATTACTGGTGGATACAGGAGCAGCCAGGTCTTGTCTCTACTCCCATTTTTACTCCCCCCACATCTCAGCATTCGGCCCACTTCTCCCCACTTTAGCCAACCTCGTAGACGCCGGGGATGGCCCCCTACCCATCCGTGGGGAAACCAGGGCCTTACAAACTACCACCCATCAACGAGTCTCCACCGACCACCCATTCATCATTTTTGACTCCTCATGCAGCCAATATGATGGATATCTTGGCCTGGACCTGCTTCAGAAACTCCACGTGACCATTGATTGCTATCAACGCCGCCTCCACTTCAGTCCAGCCCACCCTAACCAAGCATCCACGAACAAGGAAAGAAAAAAAAAGGAAAAAAAAACAACACCACCACCCCCACACCGCCCACACACGCACACCACCCCACCACACTCTCCCTCTTCAACCCACCTGTACATGTAAGCCCAACCTAACCTCCCCAAATGCCTCAATTCATTCCCTTCCAACCTCATCCCCCACTCCACCCTTGCCATCCCAGACTCCATCATTCCCTGCCACTATTGCTTCCACCGTTACCATTCCATCTCACCACAAAGCATGGGTTACACTCACCAGACCCTCAGGTACATCAGTCCTTTTTTCACCGTCCATCCCCACCGGACCCCTGTCATCATGCCTAGTCTTCCCCACTTTCCTCCCCCCCTCCACGCCCACCAAATCCATATTGCCAATCTCGCCACAACACCTTTAACCCTGCCTCGAGGACTCATCATTGGTGACACAGAAGAGGCAGAACCATGCTCAACAACACCCCCCAATCACCCCACCCTCCCCAACATAATACCACATCTTTCCCCTGCCCAGTACTACTCCTGGACTTCCAGGACTTATTCTCCATCGGCCCGACCGATCTTGGCCATACCACCTACCTAAGCCACGAAATTCACACTACAGGACCTCCCATTCGCCAACCATCTCGCAGAAAAAATCCTAAAAAACGGGCAGAAGAAGACCGGCATGTCCAGGAAATGCTTGATGCTGGTGTCATATCAAACTCCACCAGCCCGTGGTCCTCACCTGTAGTACTCGTGCGAAAAAAGGATGGAACCATGCGTTTCTGCGTCGATTACCGCAAAGTGAACGACGTTACCATCAAAGACGCTACGCCACTACCCAGGATCGACGACTCCCTAGACTCCCTACATGGATCTACCTGGTTCTCTACCTTAGACCTGCAATCAGGCTATTGACAGGTTCCAGTCCACCCCGACGACAAACACAAAACCGCCTTCTCAACATCAAATGGGAAGCACTACGAATTCAACGTCCTTCCCTTCGGACTCTGCAACGCCCCTGCTACATTCTCCCACCTGATGGAATCTGTGCTGAGTGGACTCACCTGGGAAACCTGCTTAGCTTACCTGGATGATGTAATTGTTTTCAGCCATACCTGGGCCGACCACCTCCACCGCCACCTACACGGCGAACACTTGTTTGACCATAATGGCCACATAGTCCTGAGCCCCACAACCGCCCACGACACCATGCTCCACCTCCATGCCGACAACGGTATCCACCTAGGCACCAAGAAACTCACCCAAGTGTTCAACAACATGTACTGGACACCGAACCCCACCATCATCACCAAAAACATAGTACAATCCTGCCGGGCCTGTGCGTTAGGAAAAGATATCACCCACACACCAGGCCCATCCAGAAAACTAATGGCAACAAAACCCTGGCAACTACTATCCCTTGATGTCGTCGGACCACTCACCCCCAACGCAGGATATAAATATATAATCACCTTCGTTGACGTCTATTCCAAATTCATTATAGCATGTCCTGCTAAAGATCACAGTGCAGTGTCTGTCGCTGATGCTCTGACTCGCCACGTATTTCCATACTTTGGCATTCCCCAGGCATTACACTCCGACAATGCACCAGAATTCACCGGAAAAGTCTGGCAAGAATTAGCTAAAATATTTGGATTCCACATCTCCCACTCATCCCCCTACTGGCCACAAGGCAACAGCATCTGTGAAAGAAGCCATCGCTCCCTCCTCAATCAAGTCCGCACTCACATTACACAGACAGGAAATGAAGACTGGCCTGCTCACGTCAAAATAGTTCAATGGGGCCTAAACACATGCCCGCGAGAAGACGGCATAACATCGCACGAGCGAGTATTCGGGGAAACCCCGCTCCTCCTCCCGCCTCCAGCCACCCTCCACCACCGACCCTCTCCACCATCTCAAACGCCGCCTCCACCACCTGCAAGCACAACAAGACCTTACACCCGACATCAACCACACCAACCCCTACAAACCTGGCCAATCCGTTGTCATCGCCCAACTCCCTACCCCAAATAAGATTGCACCACGATTCATCGGACCCTTCACCATAACCCAAGACCCCAACCCGTATCAAGTGATCATCAATCAACACGGCCAGCAACGCACGTATCGCAACCGCCACGTGCGACCTTTCCACCCACCCAACAATGACCACCCCCGCACCCGCGCGCCCAGCACCTCTGCCCGACCACCTGGCCACGACGACGTTTCCGGGAATTACCCCCCACACTCATATGCCTACTACTCACCCCCACCCAGCACCTCACCTACAACCACACCACCTCCCACCACCCCGGATCCTGACTCACCTCAACCGCCGCCCTCACCACCACCCCCACCCAGCACCACCACATACTCAACAACTCCCACACCACCTTCCACCACCCATTCCCATACCACCCCCCACACCACGCCCCCTCCATCGCCTGCCTCTCCACTGCCACCCCAAACCACTACCTCCTCAAACTGCACTCCTCAACCTTCTCCCACCTGCGCCCGCACCACGCCCAGAACCACCCAAGCAAACGCGCCCACCCTACCCAGCGACCATGCTCATTATACCCGCCACACCGCACTGCCACCCACCTCACCCCCCAACACCCGCACACCCTCATCACCACCATGTGCTCAACCACCCTCACCACCCACACCCACACTCACCACCACCACTACCAGATCAGGCCGCCTTTCACGCCCACCACCCAGATACACACCAACACCACCCCCTAGTAACCAACCAGCCCACCACCCACAACCACAAAACCCCCTGCCCCAAACACCTCCCCCATCACTCTCCTTCTCCACCAAGCACGATGGAAAAATCCCAAGTCCCAATTCCCCAAAGTCAGATCCCCCACCCACAGACCCATCCCCCATAAAAGCACCTACCCACCAACCGTCACCAGCATTCAACTACGGCCGCCTCACCAAGCACCAACCACCAGCATGAGAATCACCCGCGTCCAGTGGCTACCTTACAGCCAGCCGCCCATCAGAATCCGACAGACACCCCAGCTTCTTCGCCGCCTATGCCGCACAAACCACCCATCCTCCATCCGCCTCTTCTTCAACCCAGCCCAGGAACCGAACATGATGACCAACCACTGGATCAACCTCCTGCAGCACCTCACCCCAGTCAACAAGATATTCACCACCATCACCTACCACCTGCAGTCACGGGGTCGTGACTTTTTCACAAGCGACAGTGGTAAAATGCCCACGGCCAGACCTTCCGCCCCGCCACCCCCCACACCACCACCGGGCCACCACCACCCCACCACCCGAGGAGGAGATAACGGACAGGTTAATGACCCAGGGCAAAAGGGTCATCCAACTACCGCTGACCTGTGCCCTTTCTTTCCACAACTGCCCCAACGCCAGGTGAGCCTAGATCTGCAACAACTTACACGGCGGGTTGACCATCGACAGCAGTGGGGTGGGACTGATCTAAAATCAGTCCCTAGTAGTATTGTGGTGACGACCACAGCTTCACCCCAGAAGGGCAGGAGGTCCCTTGGTGAGCCACGAGGTGTTCGCACCTGCTGCCACAGTGAGCCACGAGGGAACACCACCCTCTGCCACTACTCTGGTGAGCCACGAGGGGCTAGTACCCTCTGCCACAGTGAGCCACGAGGGAACACCACCCTTTGCCACTACTCTGGTGAGCCACGAGGGGCCAGTACCCTCTGCCACAGTGAGCCACGAGGGAGAAATACCCTCTGCCACTACCAGGACAGGAGGTCCTTTAGTGAACTGTGAGGGAGAAATACCCTCTTCACAAACAGGGCAGGAGGCCAGATAGTGAACTATAAGGGGCCAACACCCCTAGCCACCCCAAGGGTAAGAGCCCCTTGTATAAAGCCAAAAGTGGGTCCCAGGGTAAATTAACCTGGCGCCACGGCTGTGTCGCAGACAAGAGAGAGAGTCGCCTCCGTGCTACCCTCCCTGTGTAAGAGAGAGAACACGGCCTCCGTGTGTCCTCTATATTCAGCCAACTCCTGCAGGAGTAGCTGGACACCACCCGGGAGAGTTGCCCCGAAGGTGTCCCCCAAGCAAAGACCCAGTCCCAGTCGGGACCTACCTCCCACTCCCGGGAGATTCTTGTCTCCCCCAGGCACCAGCAGGAGACGAGGCCGCAGCCCACACCTGACAGCGTGTCCCCTGACAGACCTCCACAATCCACGGACCCCCAGGCGAGCCCAGCAGCCTACCAACGCTGTCCTCCTCCTGCCTCAGAACCTCCGACGCCAGACACGACTTCTCCACGTGTTTGGCTCCAGTCCTGAGGGCCACCACACCAGGTCGAGGCCCCACATAGACAGGCCTCCCTGCACCACCACAACGAGACCCTGAGAAGAGGGTCTACATCAGGTCGAGACCCTAGGCAAGAGGGTCTCCCTGCACCGTGACGACAGGACCAGAGAGGAGGGTCTACAACAGGTCAAGACCCCAGGCAAGAGGGTCTCCCTGCAACGCCTCGGTGGATCAGACCCGGGTCGAGTCTCCCCCCAGCGGGTACGGTGATTCCCGCCACGGGTAGAGCCCCCGGAGGTCCCCTTAAAGTGACAGAGTGATATCGACCCAGAAAATCGGGCAAGATTAGTGACATTCCCTCCTACATCTGAGGAAGTGAAACAGGGACAGTGATACAGTGACAAAGTGAATAAGAGGGATCCCAACTATAAGTGCCCGTGATTACTTTCCCTTGATTAAAGACTATAAATTCTGGGCCCGTGAATCTAGTGTTGTTCCCCCAGCCCAGAATAGAGGAGTTCCCCCTTACCAGTGTACGCGCGGGCGAGAGTCGCCGCCCTGAGCCCAGCCAGTCAATTGTAGTGATCTGCTCCCCCTGTTCTTTTATAGTAATATTCCTCCCCTGGGCCATTAAGCCTATATATCCCTATTGTACCAGTGAACTAAGACCTTTTGGACTTTAATGAAAGAGTCACATCCACTTATAGAACCCTAACCCATTGTAAAGTGTAATTACAGAGTGTGTGTGAACATCCCGTGCTATCTTAACGTAACCTTGTATATCTGTATCCCCTGTCCAGAATATCATTCTATGTAATATTGTCACGGTGTTAGAATTAAGGTAATAGATGTGTTAAAGGTGGACTGCCTAGTTTTTATGTCCTGTTCCTTTGTTAGTGCTTTACTTCCGGTCCGGAAAGAGGACCCCGCTCAGTAGCTAGTGTTTTTAGTACGAGGAGTCGGCCTAAAAACACTCAGCATAATAGTGAGATTTTGTAAAAGAAAATGGAACTATTCTTCGAATATTCATGAGTTTTTTTCCTTCAGTTTGTTTGGTTTTATACTTGTGCTGCTTAATATGCATTCTAGCATGCACCACAACTATAATATTCACCCTTTATGTTTACCCTAATTTTTAAAATCGTCTTCAGGGAAAACCGAATCAGTTTCTTAATTAATGTTCTGTTTGAGTTTAAGAATCGTAAAGGTTATTTGGGGTATGGTAATTAAGGAATTTAGGCGTATATTATTTAACCCCTCCGTGGCCGCCGGCCTTGAATGACGTTTAGCCGATAAATGGCCGCCTGCGTCGTTTGAGCGCGGCCCGCAAAATACTGCAAAAATTTTTGGGAAGTGAATGGATGTTCTGAACGTCTTCACACTGACCTACACTACACTCCCATACACCCCATCCAGCAGTTCAGAGCCTGCTGGTGTGATAAGTGGATTTTTGATTATATCGCTCCTGGCCAAGCTTTAACAAGCACAACTACACCCATTATCTCGACCCAGGCAGAACATGTATCGTGGAACATATCATCTATGTCCTCTCTTGCAAAACACACACAACCACCTGTTTACGATTATGAAGTAATACAGGCACATACAAAAAAGACATGATAATAACAGAAAAATACATTTTTGTCTTGGTATCTTTACCTATTTGCTAAGGTTTGCTGTAATGGTTTGGATCATTTGATGCAAAGCAACTTGCAGAAAACTGAAAACTTTCGGGAAGTGAACGAAAATATGGGACATGAGACTGACCTTGACTTCACCCTCTCACGAAACATCCCGTCAGTTCACCACCTGCTGTCGTGACGAGTAGATGTACGATTTCTCCGCTCGTGGCCATGCCTAAACACACATAGTTACACCCATTATCTTGACCCAGAAAAGAAAATACAATCTTTCTCCTCCCTTGCAAAACACACACAACCACCCTGTTTACGAGACAGCAATATATATTGTGAAAATAACATGGTAAAATGATAAAGAACGTAAAATGATAGAGATGAACATGTTATGACGGAAAAAATACGTTTTCCCCCGTCTGTAAACGTATTTATTTCTGCTTTGTATCGGTATTCGAAATAATTAAACTTATTGTTAGTTCTGAAACTCAATTACGATTCTATTTTTAGCCATGCTCGTGGTGTGGGAGCTGGGAGTTGCGACTCAACTTCCTTATTGCTAATCGGACTGACCCTCCACTTTATTCTCCCGTGGCAGAGTCTAGCCTTGGAGGACGTGCAGTTTTCTCATTTAGGACTGAAAATTCAACTCTTTCGCTCCCTTTTCAAAGCATGGGCACAACGATAACGTAAAAAATAACTCGAAACTACCATAAACATGTTTTATATCAAAAAGGTGAAAATGTATTCATAACATTTTTTTTTTTCCAGCCATTCCTAACAGATTATGTACTGAAATCATTCGATATAATCATATCTCATATATGCATAACATTCAGCACCATTGACATTGTTTTGGGATGTAAAAAAAAAAATAACACCTGCCCAGTTGCGATGCGGCAGCCCCTGGGCGGCGATATCGGTTACCGATATTTCTGCAACTTCCGCGCTTCATTGCAAGCCACAAAATCCGTCTAGGAAGCTGGGATTTGCACTGATGGGTGCATCTGAACTTTCTCTTCAATATGGCAAGAAAAAAAATCAATTTTCAAAACTTCAAAAAATGGCCCCGGCATCGCCCTGGGGTGCACAGAAAATTCCGGCCCTTCAGCCACGGAGGGGTTAAATATAAGGCAACATTATCCTTGGTCAGTGCTTAATAATGACAACTATTCGGGTCATAATTATTAAAACATTACTTTTTTTTATAATATATCATTTAGTGAAAAGTTAGACATTTGACAAACAGAATGCATCATGCTACAGGCATGATGTACTCTGGACACCTAATTTGCAACATGTATTTTACATAAAGCTTGTTTTTCATGAGAGCAGCATACACTGCCGCCCAGGCATAGTCCAGAGACTTTTTCCTCTTCAAGGCTTGACATTAAGCTCACATAATTACCAAGAAAACGTCATCCTGATGCCAAGGCGTTCTCTTGGCATTAGGAATACCTGTCCCTTGTGTCAGGAAAATTGGAAATGTTCTCCCGAACTGGACCTTATTAGATCATATAGCCCTGCTAGGTGACAGGAGGGTGCTGCCCCTCCCGGCATTGCAGCTAATGGGCACTGCTCGAACTCGCAATCCCGTGGCCGCAAGTCCGATGCCCTACCATTGAGCCACACTGCCCACCCCCCCGGGGTCAGGCTGTATGCAGGACACCAATTGAATTACCGGCCATGGCAACCCAGGTCGCCACCACACCCCCAGGAGGAGACTACAAAGGGCTAGACAGAGCGTGTGGCATGTCCAGTCTAGACAGATATAAGTATGCCCAGGCTGCGTGCCCTTATTCCCCGGAAGGTGCTCGATGAGACCACTCCAGTCTGAGTGCATTACCTCTTGGGTGAGCTAGCCCTCACTAGGATCAAGGTGAAGCTGACCCTACAGCTCTAGGCAGCACCCCAGCGACGGCCCAAAGCCATGCAAATACAGAGACGGCCCCTAGCAGATCTGGAAAAAAGGAGACTACCCACAGCCGCTCCAACCAAAGGGCCATGGCCTATAGCTGGGCCCCAGTGATGGCCAATTGCCGCACACAAAAAAAGTCACGGCCTATGGCCGGGTTGCCAAATAAGGAGATGGCCCATAGCCACTCCGCCAAGTGCTGCCTACCCCCCCTGCAGAACCAGCGATGGCCCATAGCCACACTGCCCTCCTTCTGCAGTTGCCTCGGAGGGTATGACACCGGCGACGCCCCATAGCCACACCCGTAGGCAGGAGATGGCCCATAGCTGCTCCTCATCTGCACGTTGCCCTCCATACGGGACTTCGGCGATGGCTCACTGTGCCGACAGACAGGTAATGGCCCATAGCCACACTTTGTCTGCTTTTCTGTCAGGGAATCGGGCCCCAGTGATGGCCCATAGCTGCACCGACAGCATTGGGATGGCCCATTGCTGCCCTTCGTCTGTTGCCCAAGGGAATTCAACCACGGCCCATAGATGCGCTGGGGAGGGAGTCCAAAGTCCCTCGCCCCCTGTGACTCCACGATGTGAGGATGACCTGCGGTCAGCCCTGCCTACCGGCAGGAATGCAGGCCTCCCCTCTGTTTCCCCAGACTGAGGCAATCTCCAGAGGGAGAACTGCTGCCCTGAGGACTGGTGGAGAGGCCTGGTGTTGTCCCCGGGGCTCTTCTCTATCCAGTCGCCCCCCGAGGAGGACCCCCTGACATACTCTGGCCAGATACGACACCGCAACCTCAACCTGATGGCGTCACCACTGGAGGGAGTCCGCAGCCCCTGGACCTCTGAGGGCACCCCCAGGACCCCGGGGCGAGACCTAACCCCACCCCACCAAAGGTGACTCCCTCCACCAGGTGCCTACAGGAGTGCTTCAGATTTGTTTGGCCCCAGTCCCAAAGGCCAGACCCCAGTTCCCAGCCCCGACAGTGAGGGGCCCTTCACCATACCCAGTCCAAACCCTCGATGAGAGACAACGCCCCTGAGAGTGGTCCTATGGCTGCAGGACAAAGGGACTCCTGACGGGACTCCTCCTGCCCTAGGCAGGCGGCTATGAGTCCCCAGGCTGCCCCCTTCCCCTCGCCCGATCAGTGACATTCCGCTATAGCGACAGTGAGATACGACTCTTGCAGGCTGGCAACGAGAAGTCAGTACAGTGGGATATAAATGACGATGTAAATCAGTGCAAGCAGGAAAACACCAGAAACAGTGCATAGCTATTTTGGATGAGGCAGAGGCAAATCCTCAGCATTATTACCGTAATCTAGTATCAGTGCCCAGCCATATTGTGTTAGTGCAGAATCAGGGAACAGTGTCATAATTCCCTAAATTATCCTAAGAATTAGATCTAGAGTCTGTGCCAGAACAAATTCCCTTGAACTCATAACCCTTGTGTGTCGCCTTCTTTGGTAAAAGAACCTCTCGTGCAGTGACTGTAAAACTGTGTATTTCACAAAATTAAACTGAGACTCCTGCCTGAGTAGTGTCCTGTGCGATACTCCAAACCCACCTGCCAGCCCATGTATTAATTTTGATCAGTGTATTGTGTATCAGTCTTCCTGTTCTGCAGTAGTGAATTTGTTAATACATGTGTATGGTTATTGTCCTGTGTTTTTATGGCCTGTTCCTATCTTACCATGTCTAAGCTTCGGTCTAGAAAGGGAACCCAGCTGCACTCTAGGCGTTCTAGGGACGGGAAGCCGTCCCTTAAACACCTAGCATAACACCGATTATTCGTTTTCCTGGCACCAAGGTTTACTCGTGACAACGGTGTCAGGGAACAAATCTCTCTGCCCCCTTGGGGCAGTGTGCACTTGCACACCCACTCCCCTACCCTCCCTCTACCTCCCCTCCCTCTACCCCCTCTTTTCCCCCCCTGTCCCCTCCCCCACCTCCCACCTCACCCAGCCCCCCCCCCATTTCCCCGACCTTCCCTGCCACCACTGCCTCCACTATAACAATTCCACTTCACAATGAGGCATGGCTGCTGTTAAAACAAGCCCACAGGAACATCCATCCTATTCCCCCCCTGACTTGCCGCTCGGAGCACTCTCGGCATGTCTCCCACCCCCCACCTTCCTCCCCCCACATGTTGCAGCAGTCCGATTTGCAAACATCTCCACGCCCCCCCCTCATGCTACCCAAGGGGCTCGTGGTGGGAGAAATGGAAGAAGCAGAGCCATGCCCCCTTCTCCCCCTTTCCTCCCCCGCCCCCTTGCCCCCCCATCCCCGACCATCTTTCCCCCCACCAATCAGACACTCTTCACCATCTTCTGGACTTTCAGGACCTCTTTGCGTCAGGCCCCTCAGATATTGGCCACACCACCTACCTGATGCATGAAATTCATACAATGGGACCTTCAATCCCCCAACCATCCCGGCGGAAGAACCCGAAACAATGAGCAGAGGAAGTCTGGCAAGTCCAGGAAATGCTTGATGCCGGTGTTGTTTCACCTTCCACCAGTCCTTGGTTCTCCCCTGTTGTCCTCGTCAAGAAAAAGGATGGCACTGCGCATTTCTGCGTGGATTATTGCCGCCTCAGTGACATAACTATCAAGGATGCCATTCCCCTCCCCAGGATTGATGACTCCCGTGACTTCTCTACGGCGCCTCTTGGTTCTCTACCCTAGACCTCCAGTTGGGGTATTGGCAGGTCCCCGTGCACCCAGAGGACAGAGGAAAGACCGCCTTCTCCACCAGTAATGGGAAACATTATGATTTCAACGTCCTTCCATTCGGCCTTTGCAACGCCCCTGCCACCTTTTCTCGGCTGATGGAGCCTGTTCTTAGCCGTCTCACCTGGGAAATCTTTCTGGCATACCTGAACGACGTTATTGTATTCATTAAAACATGGGCCGTCCACCTCCAGCACCTCAGGAAAGTCTCCCAACGAATTTGCCAGGCTGGTCTCAAACTCCGGCCCACCAAGTGCATCTTGGCCACTAGAACTGTCTCTTTCCCGGAGCACGTCATCTCTGGAGATGGAATATCCCCCGACCCAGACAAACTGTGCACCATTGCAGATATTCTCCTACCGTGAGACACCCATGAGGTCTAGGCATTTCTGGGCATTTCCTACTACCAACGATTTGTAAAGGGGTTCGCCAACATCACCAAGCCCCTCCACGACCTGACTCGGAAGGGAGAACCCTTTACCTGGACCGATGAGAGGCGGCTCACTTTCTAAGAAATCAAAGCCGAACTCATCACCGCCCTGATCGTCACCTTCCCCAACTTCTGCCTGCCCTTCCTATTATACACTGACGTTTCCCGCATAGCAATCGGTGCTGCCCTCGCCCAAGTCCAGGAGGGATGAGAGCACATCATTGCCTGCACCAGCCGCACCCTTAATCAGGCCGAGTGGAATTACACCGTAACCAAACGGGAGTGCCTAGGCATCATCTGGGCCCTTGAACACTTCCGGACGTACCTATCGGGGACACACATGACCATCATCACAGACCACCAGTCACTTCAATGGTTCTGGCAGTCAGACACCCACAATGCACAGCTAATCAGATGGTACGAGATCCTAGAAGAGTTTATTTACAAGATCTCTTACTGTCCCAGCAAACTTCATACCAATGCCGGCGGTCTCTCCTGGCTCCCCATCCACACCATACAACACGACATGGAGCTCCTACAACGATGGCGCGACAAGTACCAACCCCCCTGGGTCCCTCCCCACCCGTTCAATAAACTCCACCATCAGGGCGACCATCTGTTTACCCCATCAGGACACATCATCCTCACCCCCAACACTGCCCTGCACACCATGAGACACCTCCATGCAGATAATGGGATCCACCTGTGTATGAAAAAACTCCTTCAGGTGTTCAACGACACATACTGGACCCTGAGCCCCTCCAACCTTGCCAAGAAGATCACCCTGTCCTACAGAGCCTGTGCTTTAAGCAAGGACACCATTTGCACTGCCGGACCATCAAGGAGCATCACCGCCCACAAACCTTGACAGCTCCGTTAATGTTGTGGGGCCTTTACCACCCAAATCAGACTACTGGTACATCATCACCTTCATAGACACCTATTCCAAATTTATCGCTTGTCCTGCCAAGGAACACCACGCTGTTGCAATAGCCGATGCCCTGGTCCGTCATGTCTTCCCCTATTTTGGAATTCCCCAAGCCCTGCACTCCAAAAATGCCCCCAAATTTATCAGTGGCATATGGCAAGAACTGTCAAAACTGTTCAGGTATAATATCTCCCACTCCTCCCCATACTGGCCACAGGGAAACACCATCTGTGAACACAGCCACCGGACACTTATGAACCAAGTCTGCACCCAGATCAAGGACACCAAAAACGAGGATTGGCCTGCACATGTCAAGATTGTTCAATGAGGAATGAACTCCTGCCCTTGGGAAGACAGCATATTACCCCACAAACGTGTGTTTGGAGAGGCGCCCCTGCGCCAACACTTACAGTCGCCCTCCACACCCCCCACATCCGATCCTCTCCACCGCCTCAGGAGAGGTTTCTCCAACACCTGCAAAACGGGCTTGACCTCCAGCCCAATGCCATCCACAACCCCTACAAGCCGGGTGACACAATCATGATAGCGAAACTCCCTGCCCCACATAAACTCTCCCCCCGTTTCACGGGCCCATACACCATCACCCACATCCGTAACCCCTACCAAGTCACCGTGGGTTACAACAACGCCCCCCACACCTACAGGAACCACCACATACGCCCCTTCCGGCCAACTACTTTCCCCACCCCTGCCCTACATTCCCGCAGCCCTGCCCCACCCCCGACCCACCTCCCATCTCCTACAACTGCTACATCTCACCCTCGACCTCCCTCCCATCCTCCCCCTCCCCTTCGCCCTCAACGTCCCCACCTGTCACGCCACATATCACCTCACCTACCATCTCACCGACGCCGCAAAAAAACAACCCATCACTCACCCCTCCACCACCACCACCCTCGCCCTCCACACCCCACACTGCATCACCCACCACCCCATCACCACCTCCCAGAACCAAGGCGTCCTCACGAGCCCGCATGGCTCCCTCCCTAATTACGCCCCTCACCACCACCACTACCCTACCCATGTCCACCAACTCCATCCACTGTCACCCATCATGAACACCTCCATCACAGCCCTCCCCCTCCAACCCCACACCATCCATGAGCAGAGCACTGTGGGGGTGCACACCCACCTCACCCTGAAAACCACCATACCCATTCAGGCCACCTTTCCCGCCCTCCCGCAAGATACACCACCCCCACCCCCTCCCCCACCCCACCCACCTCACCTCCATTCACGGACCAAACCTCCCCCTCCATACACACCCCCAACACAACTGCTATCACATTCATGTTACACCAAGCCCAAATTGCACCCACCCCTACCCCGAGGGAATACTAAGGCGCTTTACCCCGGTATAAAATCACACCCGTCTCCTCAATATCCAGCATTCAGCTCAATCCCCTGTAGGAGCACACACCTCCCACCATGAGAATACGATGAGCCACCTGGGCACCAACCCTTAGTAGCAAACACCACGTCCGTGGACCTCGTCACCTCCTCCAGCTACTCCACACAGCCCCCGAGCCCTCCACCCTCTTCCTCACCTACAGCCCTCACCTCGACGAAAACCCACCTATGACAAAATGGACCACCATCCTGCAACACCTGATGCCGGCCTGTGTCACCACCACCACCAAGACCTACTACCTCGAGCCATGGGGACGTGACTTTTTCCTCAACGACGGTAGTGAAATACTGGCCGTGGCAGCCCAGGTCGCCACCACACCCCCAGGAGGAGACTATGAAAGGCTAGGCAGAATGCGCAGCATGTCCAGTTTAGACGGACATAAGTATGCCCGGGCCATGTGCCCCTATTCCCATGAAGGCGCTCGATGAGACCATCCCAGTCCGAGTGCATTACCTCTCGGGTGAGCTAGCACTCGCCAGGATCGTGGTGGAGCTGACCCTACAGCTCCAGGCAGCACCCCAGTGACAGCCCAAAGCCGCGCAAATACAGAGATGGCCCATAGCCGCCCTGCAAAAAAAGGAGACGGCCCATAGCCACTTCAACCAAAGGGCCACAGCCTATAGCCGGGCCCCAGTGACAGCCAAAAGCCACACACAAAAAAGGCCACGACCTATAGCTGGGCCACCAAATAAGGAGATGGCGGCCATCTCCTTATTTGGTGGAGCACGTGTGGGTTAGTTAAACAAACCCACACGTGCTCCTTACGTGTCAACAAGTGGGTTGGCGGACGGTTAGTGCCCCTCTCCATAAAACCACTAACACAAAGACAAACGGCCACCCCTTACGGGATTATGGCAGTTGGATACAGATAGACAGACGGTTTCATTTGGTAGACTTTCCAACCAAACGGTCACCCCTTGCGGGATTATGACGTCTGGCTGTAGACTGATAGACTGACGATTTCTTTTGATGGACTTTTTCAACTGAACGGGTTAGCTGTGGCCTTCATTAACTCCATAGCATGTGGATTTTCTTCCTAACTTGAATAAAATCGCCTTGTGTTACGCTGATTAAAGTCAGATACACGTCATGGTAGTGACGGATTTACACAGTACTGCCAATCAGCACGTATTAATCATTGTACCACCAGTAGAGTCTTCAGTCAACGTCCATTCTACTCATCCTAACAGACACTTCACATAAACACCCACTGCATCTCACATTCTCCTTCATCACAGTACTGTTAATCAACACGTATAAACCATTGTACCACCAGTAGAGTCTTCAGTCAACGTCCCTTCTACTCATCCTAACAAACACATCACATAAACACCCACTGCACCTCACATTCTCCTCCATCACTCCGGCAATGTCCTCTGCTTGTTACGCTCCCATGATCCATTTCATGCAGGTCAACAGTAAAAGATCATCATGAAAGTTTTGTGGTGTTCTTCATACAGTTTTAGGTGCTGATTACGAAAATCCCATCCGTTTTTTCCTAACACGTCATGTTTTTAAGATGAATGATGAACCTTCATGTTGAAACCATATATAACAATATTCACATATTTTCCTGTTCTTAACACTGCTTATGCTTTTTTGCAGCTGTTGTTGTTTATTGAATCAGTTGAAATGTCAAGGCAATGCAAAAATAGCCCCGATTGTTTCTGCTATGTCTGTGGTTCGTTCACCCCCAAGGGACAACGACACAACATCACGAACAACATCAAGAAGGTCTGTCATCTGTACTTCGGCTGTGCTCTTGCTGTTCAAGACAGAAAACGGGCACTGCAAGTACAGCTTGTTCAAATAGACTAAGAGATTGGCTGAATAAGAGACAAAAGGCAATACCGTTCGCCGTTCCTATGATATGGAGGGAGCCGAAAGATCATGCTACAGATTGTTACTTCTGCAAGGTCAACATATCCGGGTTTACTGTTAAGAACAAGCACAAGGTTTCTTATCCCAGTTTGGAATCTGCTATAAGACCAGTACCACACAACGATGAAGATCTTCCCATTCCAGTACGACCAGAGGATGGTAACGCCAGTAGCGACGATGAGGACGAAGATGTAGCCCAAACTGAGCCAGATGAAGCAGCTGAGGATGCAGAGTTTTTAGCCGACAATGAAGACACACAAGAACAGTTCTCTCAAGTAGAGTTGAATGACTTAGTTCGAGCTTTGGGACTACAGAAGGACAAGGATGAACTTTGGCATCTTGTTTGAAAGAAAAATATCTGCTCAAGAAAGATGTTCGAGTAACATACTTCAGAAGACGAAATGAAGATCTTTCTTCATATTTTTCTGTTGATGGACCACTATGTTTTTGCAACGACATTGATGGATTGTTCCGCTGTCTTTCTCAGAAACATGATCCTTCTCAATGGCGTTTAGTCATTGATTCATCGAAGAAAAGCTTGAAGGCGGTATTACTGCACAATGGGAATGTGAAACCTTCTGTGCCTTTAGGACATTCAGTGCACGTGAAAGAATGCTACGAAAACATTGCGGCCGTTTTGGATGCCATAAAATATGAATAATACAAATGGAAGTTGTGTGAAGACTTGAAAGTGATCGGTTTGCTGATGGGACTGCAGTCAGGCTTCACAAAACACTATTGTTTCTTATGCCTCTGGGATAGCCGTGCAACTTCCAAGCACTACGTGCAGTCGACATGGCCATCTAGACAAACATACGAGTCAGGAACTTTGAACATCGTGAATGAACCCCTGGTTGTTCTCGGAGACATTCTTCTTCCTCCGCTTCATATAAAGCTCGGTAGTGAAGCAGTTCGTGAAGACACTGGAAAGAAGAAACACTGAAGCATTCGGATATGTCGCAAGCAAATTCCCAGACATCACTTAAGTTAAGCTGAAAGAAGGAATATTCATCGGCCCACAGATAAAGGAACTTCTGAGAGACCACAACTTCAGCACCTATCTGGCCGATGTGGAACTGGCTGCCTGGACCTCATTCAAGTGGATATGTGAAAATTTCCTGGGAAACAAGAGGTCACCGGATTATGGAGACGGTGTTGGGAGACTTCTCAGTTCATTTGCTGCTATTGGGTGTCGGATGTCGCTGAAAGTTCATTTTCTCCATTCATACAGTACCTTGAAGTTTTCGAGCAGAACCTGGGAGCCGTCTCTGATGAGCAGGGAGAACGCCTCCATCAAGATATCAGTGCAATGTAGCATCGCTATCAAGGCTTCTGGAATGAAAGTGTGCTCGCGGATTACTGCTGGATGCTGTACAGGGACGAGACTGGAACGCAGCATCGAAGGAAGTCTAAAGCTCGACGATTTTGAGTAGTTTGACCTTTGCAAAAGTGCACTGAAACTCACTCTGTGTTATATGTCTTGCAGTAGTTTCCTGTTTTGTCATTTCAATTTGGATGAAAATAGTGTATATGTGGACTAATTGGAGACATTGAATTTATACGAGGAATCGACATACTTCAAAAAACTTCGAAACCTCATTCATACTAAGAAAAACTTGGTTTTTATAAGTAAGCATATGCGTCCAGCGGTAAAATTCAGCCAAAATGATAAAGGGTAGTTTCCATTAAATTGTGACGTGCTACGCTAAAATGGACTGGATATTCGTCATCGTCGTCAAAAATAGTTCTAGAAATGTTAAATTTTATACCTGATGACAGAAGAAAGCTTATGTAGACCTGGACAAAGTAATGGCAGATTATAATCTGGCATTACTTTGCCCTGAATATCTACTACAGTAATTCCACTCATTCACCTCCCTTCTCTGCTCCCATTTGGTCCTGAAAATTGACATTAACCAAGTCAGAGTAAACAGGGTATACCACCTCGTGTTTAGTGACATCTGTCAGTCATATTACACTGTCGTATACTGTTATGGTATTGATGTCGTTGTAATAGCGACATTTTTGCATAACCAACAAGAATATGTTAACGTACATGATACAGAAATAAACTGTTAAGGAATTGCTGGTGAGGAACCTTCCTTAATCGTATTGTATGTGGTTCTGGAAATTTCCTAACCCCTCTTCCTTTGCGATTTATTCTGTACATTACCCCTCAGTATCCTCGTGATTAGTATTGATGCAAACTCTCTCAATATTAAAACGATGTAGATGTCATAAGAGACTTAAATTGAAATATGGTAAAGAAATCGCTAAGAGGTGATACAAAGACTCCTGTGTCATTACTCCAGTACGACTCCAACTTTATATTCTAGGTGGAATAGTAGACTTCGTAGTATCTCTTCGCTAGTAATAGCCTTTCCATGTTTACTTCAAAATTTTCTCCTATATAATGTATTTAATTATAATATCGACATAGTTTGCATCAGTAACATACAAGAGAATAACTGAAGTGTTATGGACAGAATAAATCGCTAAGGAAAAGATATTTTGGATCTCCGAAGCTAGACAGAAATACGGCGCTAACCCGCCGAGAATACGGGCTCCTGACACAGGCCAAGGCCACAGGCCCTCCAGCAGGAGAGAGCAGTGCAGTGATGGCATGCTGGGGGCATATGTGGTTCTTGTTCCGGTGCTTCATCTACGCATGCAGGGTCCTGTGGCTCTTCCAACGAGCAGTGTTTACGTCCTTCTGTTCTTACTGACAAACACCTGTTTCTACTACATTGTGGGCCACAGGGTGTCCTGTAGAGTGACCCCAGTGGACATTGCACTTGACTTCCTGAAAATATCCACAAACTACACATTTAAAACCTCTCACCTCTGGTCATAATAAATGGTTCGACGTAAGTTTCCTGATGTGGTCATGAGTAACTTGTGACCAGGGAATGAGTTGCTTGTACTGCAGCAGGGAGAAGTCTTCATGACAGTATACCTAACATAACCTTACCTAACCTAACTTAACTTAATCTACCCTAGTCTTACCTAACCTAACTTAACCTAACCTAACTTAACCTAACCTAACAACCTATCCTTACCTTACCTAACCTAACCTTACCTAACCTAGCCTTACCCAACCTAACATAGCCTTACCTAACATTACATAGCTTTACCTAACCTACAGTTACATAACCTTACCTAACCTAGCCTTACCCAACCTAACCTTACCTAACCTAGCCTTACCTAACTTAACCTTACCTAACCTCACCTTACCTAATCTAGCCTTACCTAACCTAACCTTCCCTAACCCAACCTAGCCTTACCAAACCTAACTTAACCCAACTTAACCAACCCTTACCTAACCTAACTTTACCTAACCTAGCCTTACCTATCCTAGCCTTACCTAACCAAACCTTACATAACCAAACCTAACCTAACCTGACCTAGCCTTACCCCTAACCTAACCTAACATAACCTAACTTAACCTAGCCTTACCTAACCTAACTTAACCTAACCTACAGTGGTACAACTCTAAACTGGCGGCTAGGGTGTGGCGCGAACCTCTGTACAGCGTTGCTATGTTTCCCAAACCCGCTATGTGAACTGGCTGTTATATATGTAAAAGGCATCACAAATAAGATAAACACATATGAATACAATGTTAACGTGTGTATTAAAATATATGAAAGAACAGAAAACTTATTATGCATAAAATTCTTATACGGCAATACGGAAACGTGGCATAAATATTTTTCGGTGTTGCTTAAAAAAAAAAAAAAAAAAAAATTACTCACTTTTATTGGCTTTTACCGTATTTCTGGTGTGGGTAATAATGTCACAATTATGATTATAAGATAATGTGCAGGAATATAAGTAAAAGTATGCCAATTTCTTATTTTAAAAAATAATACATTAAACCCTCATGAGCGGCAACACTCACAGAGACCCAGTCTTACCCGGCCACACTGCTATGCTAGGTGTTTAGGGGTCAGCTTCCCGTCCCTTGAACGCCTAGTGTGCAGCTGCATTCTCTTTCTAGACCGGAGCTTAGATAAATAAGAGAGAGGCAGGACACAAAAACTCAAGGCAACAACCTTACATGTGTATTGACTAATTCTATTTGTGGAACAGGTAGATGTCACAACAACAGGAATCTGGGTAATTATAAGTCATGTACTAGTATTGAAGTATCGCGCAGGATACTATTTGGTCAGTTGTTCAGGATAGCAGGTGAATGGCACAATAAATAGTGTTTGTAGTATTTCGAGCAGGGGAATAGTTCACTGTCACTTGGAGGGAAATAGAAGCTGTACTTAGGCTGGGCAAGTATTACACTGGGAATTACACTGTAAAGGCCGAGTCTGATATTTACTGAAATCACTGCACTCTTATTAGATCTCTCTGCTTACTCTCACTGTGTCACTGTTCACCCGGATCTTAATTACCACACATTACTAGGCCTTGGACTTATATTCTCTTCAGTATCACCTGCCCGATATTCTAACCACTATTACACTGTCACTGCACTATTCACTGTCACTCACCATCGGTGGGGCAGCGGCATGGTTAGTGGGGCGGCAGGAGGACTCACAGCCTGACTCCTGATGAGGGCTGAGTCCAGCCTGTGGCCTCTGTGTCCAGCGGCCACGGAATCACTTGTAGGGGCATGCTCTCTCATCCGGGGCTAGGGTAGACGAGGGGCCCTGCACTGTCAGGGCTGGGAGTTGGAGTGTGGCCTTCAGGGCTGGGGCTGAACAACTTCCTGAAATGCACACTTAGGTGCCTGACGAAGGACGAGGGTCGTATGCATCGAGGTGGGGAGAAGCCTTGCCCTGGGGTCCTGAGGACGGCCTCGGGGACCCGGTGACTGCAGTCTCCTGCCATCGGGGACGCAGTCAGGAGTGAGCTGCAGTGCCTGTTGTCATCGGAGTCCATCAGGTAGGGTCCCTCTGTAGCTGGTTGGGCAGATCGCAACCCGGGGGATAGCACAAGGCCTCCCCACAGGTCCTCAGGACTGGGACCTTCCTCCTGGAGGATGTCACGTCATGGGGGTGTGGCAGCACCTGACAGAGAAGTGGCTGCAGGCCGCCTCCTGCCATAGGGCCTGGCTACTGGGCGTGGCCTGTGTGGGGAAGCGGCTACCGGCCATCTCCTGAAGGAGGGGTGAGGAGCTATTGGCCATCTCAAGGGCACCTTCGGAGCGGCTACCAGCCATCTCCTGATGAAGGTGGGAACGGCCACTGGCTGTCTCCTGAAGGAGGGGTGAGCACTACTGGTTGTCTCGAGGGCAGCTACCAACCGTCTCAAGATGAAGGCGGGAGCAGCTACCGGCCGTCTCCTGAAGAAAGGCTGAGGGGCTGCAGGCCGTCTCAAGAAGGGCGCAGCTACCGGCAGTCGCTGGGGTGCTGCCTGGAGCTAGAGTAATAGCTCCACCCCGATCCTGGCGAGGGTCAGCTCGCCTGCAAGGTAGTCTCCTTTTCCTGCTATGGCAGTAGTGGGTGAGTTCCGGGTCATAGGGGCGTGCGGCCCGGGCGGACTTATGTCCCTGTCGCCCGGGGTTGGGTCACGCTCTGTTTACCCCTCCGTAGGCTCCACCTGGGGGTGTCATGTTGCCCTCAGTCGCTATTATTCCCAGCATTTTACAGACTTTTACCTCCTGGGTGGTGTGGAAATAAAGTCAGATTTACAATACTGTACAGTTGGCCGCACTCCCGAGTTCTCTGAACTTCACCCATAGTCAGCGATGTGGCACCACAGCATTTGTTTGGATCTTTTGACACGTACCGTAGCAGTATGAAGAGCTGGGACCTTGTAATAGTGACATGGCACTGACAGTAATGGAATTTTCCTTTCAGCGTCTGTGCATTATCGAACCTATGTATCTATTAAATAGCGATAAGCATTAGAATATAACTGGACCCTGTATCGGGTGTCTATAGTAGTACTCGCTTAAATGTGCGCCTGTGGTGTCGCCCGCACCTGTGTAGTGTTGCCATGTTTTCTATACCGTTATCTCTCTCTCTCTCTCTCTCTCATGTGAGCCACCCTGAGTACTTTTGATTCTTTTATAAGTTATTTATAATTGTGCTTTCATTTGTTAATTTGGTTTTGTTATATTTAGTGATATTTATCATTTTTTGTATACGGCGACAGATGACCCGTTATTGCAGTACCATGATTGATTTTCATTCATTCATTCTCTTTCCCCTTCCTCCATCTCTCAGCCTGACAATGCCTCCACCACCACCACCCCCCGTCGTCATGCCGACAATGCATTCAACCTTGCCCCTCTCCTGCCTGCCTCTCTCTCTTTCTCTCTCTCTCTCTCTCTCTCTCTCTCTTTTATTGCAAGAGACATTTTGGATATTTTCTTTTACATAATGTTGTATATATTGTAAATTTGATATCATTTCCACACCACCCTTGAGGTCAAGGCCACCGACTGGGTGTGGAAGTGTTGCCGCTCGCGAGTGAATGATGTTTTTTTTTTTTTACTTCGGTATTGGCATATGCCTACTATTTTGTCCTACATATTAGCTTATGATTATAAATATGATTATTCCTTGCCCTTAAAATTACGGTAAAAGCCAGTAAATGTGAGCATTTTTCCCTAGCAACACCTGTACAAGCTATGCTTGGGTCTATGGAGGTACTTACTTTACCTTAGGCCAGACTGGGTGTGTCAGTGTTGCCACTCACAAGAATTATATGAATTATTTCTTTTACTTTGGATATTGGCATATTTCTTCTTTTTTCAGGCTCATTATCTTATATCCATAACTATGATATTATTACCCACCCTAAAACTACGCTAAAAAAACATTAAAATTGACTACAATTTCTTTTAGCAACACTACAATATGTATGCCATGTTTTTGTGTTACTCTATAAATATTTTATGCATAATAAGATTACTGTTGATTCATCCATCAAAATACACAAGTGTAAGTTTTATTCATCTGAATTTATCATATTTGTGATGCCTTGTACATAAATAGCTTCCGTTTCACATCGCAAGTTGGGGAAACATGGCACCATTGTACACAGGTGCGGGCCACACCAAAGCCGCACATTTACGGGAGTACTATTATAGTTGGGTGGGGACTGGGGAGGAAGTGTGGCTAGTGAGGGAGGGGAGGGAATGGACGGGGGAGGGGAGGGCTCTCCTGTTTCTTGCTGAGTCGTATACTGAGTCGTGAGCTGGAACCCAATACTTTACAGGAAACAAGCGAGACAACAGACATTCACATGGTTAGGGGCACACACACACGGCATGCTTTCACCTTTGCATAGAGAGCTAAATAATATATGTATTACTTGGCTCTGAATACAGCTATGAAAGCGACATAGTGATATGTAAAACACAGCAGACCTCAGTTTGTTGTGTTAGGCTTATCATGTGATGTGGCGTACGGCTTGTGTGGGGGAGGTGGAGGCTGATTCATGAGGCCATTTGGCTTGACCCGTCACCACAGTTACACTATTTTAGTCAATAACAATCAAAATGACAGTATTGAAAACCAAATATTCCAGGTGTTATACGGAATATAGACACGTTCATAAACAAAAACTTGTGTAGTTTCATAAGCACGTTAGTATGCCTACATCGTAGTTGCACTGTGTGCATACCTAACAGAATACCTTCATAGGTGATGGCATGGTGCCAAAATGCTGCTCCCTGTTATGTCTACCAGAAATACCATATATATATATATATATGACATGCTGTGGCAGTATATTCATCTTGGTTGGCACCTTCTGTGCGCCACTTGAAATTTGTAATGAAACAGCAGGATATGTTTACGTGGTTATTCTCCATTTTTAGTTGATTCCAATATAGTGGTGTGCGACTCTTACATTTGTAGTGGTTTATTTGTTTGTTTCTTATAATCAGATTCATACGATAGTTGCTGGTGAACCTTCGTCCTGAAACTCTTTGCCAAGCTACCCACAGTGGGAGAGCCCACCCCTCCCCCCTCCACACTCTCCCCTCCACCTCTAGCCATATCTCCTCCTCACCAGACTAGACATCCGATACAGGGTCCAGTTATATCCTAATGCTTATTGCTATTCAACTGATACACAGGTTCAATAATGCACAGAAGCTGAGAGGAAAACTCCGTGACTCACTGTCCGTGCCAGGTCACTATTACGAGGTCCCAGTACTTCATACTGCTAAGGTACAGTTGGAGAAATTTTCGCGCAGGACACTGTATAGATGGCAGCAGCAGCAACAGAGAGAAATGATCTGGTAACAGTGCTGGGGGTGAAGCAAGGGTGGGAGTTGAGAGGAAGGTGAGTGATGGGGGAGAGGAGGGGTGGTGGTGGGGTTGGTGAGTGTTAGGGAGAGGTTAAGTAGCTCTTAATTGTGTCAACTAACTCTGCGTAGATAATCATTCCTATACGATTTTTCTATTACTAATAAAAGGTAGTGGCAACAAGCTGCTAATGATAGTTCAGTATTTGATGGAGTAAGTTCGGTACCTAAGCAAACAGGTATCGCCAATACGTAACCTTATCCTTCGCCCCCGTCATTCTGTCCCCTCATGGAAAAGCTTTCAGTTGTTGACCGAGAATTTGCAAATATTTAGAACTGATTTCAGCTGCTTCTCATGCAAGTTGCTTAACCTCTTAACCGCGGGGCGTCACTTTCGTGACGCACGGCTACAATGGATCATACCGCGGGGCGTCACTTTTGTGATTCTGTGTTATTTTGAATTATCCCGGGCTCTAAAGTGGTGGCTTGTATCATCTATCAGTACTGCCAATGTCCAACACTAGTCAGCACTCCAAATCTCATCTGTACTCCCATCCATTGTTGACATTTTAGCGATTTAACCCCCTTGGTGACTCCCCTCCCTACCTGCCCTCCATTACCCTCTCCTCTCACCTCCCACGCCGCGCTGCACTACGGAAATTTCCCCCTTCTTTTTCCACAGATTTCATCCATTGAAATAAGCCCTATGCCCTATATTTTTACCAAATAATATATACCAAAAAAAAAACAGGTGATAGTGTTATACTCCAGAAATTGGCTAATTATCACCTGACAAAACCTCACGTGCATTCATTCGCTACATTACCACGGTAATTTCCCCTTTGATTTATGCCTTGTAATCAATGTCTGTAATAAAAATATATATCAGAAAGGAAGGGAGAATCTTAATTGACATTTACATTCACCTGGAACTACCTATTTCTTTATTTATTGCCGAGATTTTCTACCTATAAAAAATTAGCCTGTAAGTTAGCAGCAATCAGCCTAAAGTGTCATTGTCAACCCTTCCCTTCTCAGATAAGCCACAGCATTTAGTTCCTTGTCCTCCACTGTAGAGACAACATGTCGCACTCGCGCCCCGCCAGTCCTGCAGCTTCTGCGCCCATTGCAAAGGGCCCCGTGACCTCTACTCCAAAGAAAAGTGTTGAGGCAAGCAGGAAAGGCCTCAGTGACTCTGCAGTGGCACGAGAACTTGCAGAATTGTCCATGATAATGATGGACAGTGACTATGATGATTCGGGTGAATCGTGTGATGAGCCGGGTGAGGTTATCGCGCCAGAAACAGCGACAACAAGTGCTTCTACAAGTGAATTAGTGTCCAGCTCCAAGGGAAAGGAGCCTTTAGTGCAGGAAGGACAAGAATTTGGGAAGGGAGTGAAAAGGCGGCGTGTTAGCCCCAGAACAATGCCCCCACGTGACCCAGCCCGCCATGAGTCACGAGTGCATTCACCTCCCCGTTCCCCAAGCCCCACTTTACTCATCTCGTCATCATCGTCGGCTGAGTTATCTCCGGAGTCTTCGTCATCGGAGTCACCACCAGCATCAACAGTGAAGGCAGGCCGTAGAGGTAGAGGTAGATCTAAGAGAGTGAAAAGTAGTGTAGCTAGTAGGGTAAGGGCTGCTAGTGCTGTACGGCAACCTAGGGTCAGTGAGAGTGACCTTGACAGAGATAAGCCTCCCTCACAGCCAACCTCCACCACCACCACCACCACCCGCCCTCCACCGCCACGACAGGGAATCCTGGACGCCTTCGCGTGGACAGAAGGGTCAGATTTTGTCCCCGAAAATCTGGTTTTCGATGAGAGCTCCTCAGGAGTTCAGCCTGCCTTCACTATGGACGAAAATGCTGAGTGTGTCGACTACCTTTTGGCCTTCCTAGATGACGAAGTCATGCAGCACATATGTGATGAGACCAACAGGTACGAATCACAACGTGCTGCTAGTGGTACAGGTGCAGCTGAGATGCAACAGTGGACCATGCTGGGAGTGCAGGGGCTGTATGTGTTCTTTGCCTTCATGCTTCTTATGCCACACTCCAAGAAGCATGAGTTGGAAGAATACTGGTCCATGGACCCCTTACTACCCTCACCGACCTTCAATAAGTACATGGCCAGAGATCGCTTCCGGAACATCATGGGAAACCTGCACTTTGCCGACAATGATGTACCTTCCCAAACCGACCCACTCTGGAAGATCCGGGAGATTCTGAACAGAATGAAGGATAAGTTCATGTCATTCTTCCACCCATTTCAGAAGGTTGTCATTGATGAATCCTTGGTTTTGTTCAGAGGACGTCTTCGGTTTGTTCAGTACATTCCAAGCAAACGCCATCTCTTTGGAATTAAGTTCTTTGTACTGTGCGACTGTAAGACGGGGTACATCCTTGACTTCGTCATATATTCAGCCAGCACTGTCGATCTCGATAAAACTCACCCCCTTGGCTTCTCAGGCTGTGTAGTGAAAGTGCTCCTAGAAAAGTATTTTGGTGGGAATCATGTGCTGTATACAGACAACTACTATACAGCACCGAAACTTGCCAAATACCTTTCTGAGCATGGCATTGGCTCCTGCGGCACTGTCCAAAGTAATCGTGCCAACTTCCCCAAATTCCCAGAGGCGGGAAACTCGCAGCGAGGAGACGTGCACCTACGCAAGTGTGAGAAGATGCTGGCAATACGGTGGCATGACAAGAGAGTCGTGCACATGCTCACCACCGTACATAAGGGGGTGATGAGAGACAGTGGGAAGGTCGACTGTAGGACAGGCGAACCTGTGATGAAACCTGATGCTGTGTTGGACTATAATATCAACATGCGGCTGGTGGACAAGTCCGACATGATGATTGGTGAGATCGACTGCCTCAGGAAGAATACTAGGTGGTACAGGAAAGTTTTTCTGCATCTCATAGATATGACGATGCTGAACGCCTTCATCCTGTACAAGATGAAGGTAAAGCCACCCAAGTCCTTCTCCCTGAGGTTGTTCGCCAGGACTTGTGTCCAGCAGCTGCTGGAAAGATATGGTAGGGTGCAAGCAGCAACTCCAAGGCGCCATCCAGTTACACTTCCCGACCGACTTGAGCAGAGGGCGTATATGGATCGGCACAGACTTGAGCTAATGCCTGCCACAGGGAAAAGGAAGGCTGTGATTCGCAGGTGTCAGGTATGTGCGCATACCACACGCTGCACACCTGAGCATAAACGCACCTCTTGGCAGTGCGCTGAGTGCCAGGTTCCCCTCTGTGTTACCTGCTTCTTCGATTATCACAGCCAGAAGCAGTTCTAACAGTGCAAGTGTGGAAGCAGAATTATTTGGAAATAATGTGTAAATAATGTGTAAATAGCAGGTGAAAGCAATGGATGTTCAGTTCATATGATTGAACAGTGTATTATAGTTTTATCTTACTGAAAGTGACAGTGAATAACATAGTGTAAGTAAAATAGCAGGGTAAATATTGAAAATAGAATAGAAAATGTAAATAGTAATTTAAGTAATTAGTAATATAAGAATATGAGTACAAATAATTTATGTTATAACAGTGAGAGTGAATCCGTGGCTCTCTACGTATTTTACTGACTGAAAAATTGAATGACTTCAGTGACAATAAACTAATACGACTGAAGGAAACTTATGGAGAAAGACTCCAGATATATATAAGTGTGATATAGTAATAGAAATATAAAGTGTGAGGGGTTTTATGAATACTCATAATAAATGACAGAGTGCCTAGAGCGAAGTAGCGCTCTAATTTCCATTGCTTTCACAGTGTTTTTTTTTTTAGTATGGATCCCAAACTACTTGAAAATTGTAGAATAGTGTTTATAGTGTTTGTATCTGGCTGTGGTAATCATATTACGGGTTGTCGGGAAGTGTAAAGTGGAGACTTAGTTACCCTAATTCAGAGGTCTCCACAAGTCCTACGGTAACCGACTAAGGCTCAACAATCATTCCAGGAGAAAGCTGAAGGTATGTGCCATAAGCATATGTAATTTTATTATTCTAGGACTAATAACTGATTTTTGGCAAATATTTTTTGAGAGTCTGTCGGAGCCCAAATAACCCCGCGGGACATGCAAGTCATTGGTAAACAAGCCCGCGGTGTAGGGGTTAACACAGATACTGTAACTTTCATTGCAACTTGTATTGAATACCGACTCTAACATCCTTTAATAGTCCATTTTATATTTGTATGAGTCAACTGCTGTTATCTAAGACCGAACGCTGGCAGAATAAGGAAAATACATCCATTAAACTGGCAGCGTAATTTGTTATCCTTGCATAGTCGTATAGACACTTACCCTTCATACGGATGGATGAGCCTAGCCTTCATACCAGACTATAAATTTAAGCATCCTCCAGTCAACACTTTCTTAGGGACAATCCCTCATATCTTAATAGACCTATATAAGTTTATGTTTATGTGCATGCGTGTGTGATTCTATAAGTAATAATCGTACATCCTCTCTCTCTCTCTCTCTCTCTCTCTCTCTGACACACGCGGTAGATTACCTTACATACAGTCACATTGGTAACCTTTTCGTTGGCAGGAATAAGATATAATCAGTCTATTTTTCAGTTGTCACGTAAAAGGAATACTTACATAATGTCGCTATTAAAGATGGTGATATATTTGACAAAATACAAACGACACTCATACAAAATTACCAGCACTATGTAAGACTTGCATTGCTACAAATTGTGCATGCACCAAACGTTTTACGAAATTTTCGTAATGCAATATCTACAAACGTGTTAGCAGTAGCGGTCGTCCCGTCCACACAAATTTTCTAACCAGCCTCCACACACACACACACACACACACACACACACACACACACACACACACACACACACACACACACAAATGGCGTAGTGGTAATGCTTTCGCCTGCCATCTAGTAGGACGGGTGTTTGCGCCGGGTCGGGTGTGAAGAGTTTCACTAAGTGGGAGGTTACTGTTCCTCTTGAGGGAGGGAATGGTTGTGTGCGTGTGTGAAGGTCACAGCCTTGCCCTAGATCGAACTACATGAGCTCTCAGCTCTCTTCCTGGAGGGTAATGAGCTGACAATCACGCCAATCACGTTATCCTGACCGACCCGATGAATTACACACACTCACCCAAACGCATTTAATTTTGGCAGACATTTCCCCTCTCCGCCCACTCCTTCCACACACACTAAGAGATAATATCACATACTTATTGTCTCATACAACTCACAGTTGAAGAGAATATAGCTGAATGGAGGAGTCAGGTGGGAGAACGAGGGTAAGACAAAGGATTAGGTGGAGAGATGGAACTGTGAATGAAATGAGGCAGTTAGGCCTGAAGAAAGCAGTCGCAGCGGACACAAGTTACTGACGGCACATACAGTATATAAACATAGATCTCTCTCTCTCTCTCTCTCTCTCTCTCTCTCTCTCTCTCTCTATATATATATATATATATATATATATATATATATATATATATATATATATATTAGTCACAAGCCATGCATGCGTCTCTGACTCTGGTGAGTCAAGTGGTGATACAGGAATCCATCTCATTCAGCTGCTGTCTACTGACCATCAAGTCACGGCCTTCCCAAACACAGCCAGTTAAGCAGTATATAATTCACTATGATCTGAGGGATATTATGGCTTTATCATTACAGGTTGAAGAAGATATAATACCCAGGAAATTTCAAAGAATATGCCGTATAAATAAACAAAAAAGTAGGAATATGCACTTACGCTCATAAATGGGTAGAATATGCATTTGCATATGATATGCAAATACATGATTATCCTAAGCATACTTATAAGAGAGAGTTAGACATCGAGATACCCAGTATTATACACTGCACAACACACACACTACGAGAATGTGCAAAGGAGTTAAGTAAACCATTATTTTTAATTTTCAAGAAATCCTTGAGTCAAGGTAAACTACCTGATATTTGGAAGAAAGCAATTATTGTCCCCTTATTCAAGAAAGGAAATAGACAAAATCCACTCAACTACCGACCAGTATCACTGACCAGAGTTGTAAGCAAGGTATTAGAAAAGCTTATAAGAAAAGCTTGGGTAAATCATCTAGAAGAACACAGTATGATAACAGAAAGACAGTTTGGTTTCAGAAAAGGAAAATCATGTGTTACTAATCTGTTGAGCTACTATGACAGAGTAACAAACACAATACAGGAAAGAGAAGGATGGGTGGACAGTATCTATTTAGATTTCAAGAAAGCATTTGACACAGTAGCACACCAAAGACTTTTATGGAAACTGTACCATCAAGGAAGAATTCGAGGCAAACTGTTTTGTTGGATGCAAGATTTTCTCATAAAAAGAGAAATGAGGACAGTACTAAGAGGAAACTACTCATCATGGAAAGAAGTGACTAGTGGAGTACCACAGGGTTCAGTGCTGGCACCAATCATGTTTTTAGTGTATATAAATGATATAAACAGTAACACTGGAAATGAAAGCTATCTGAATATGTTTGCAGATGATGCAAAAATACAAAGGAGAATTACTAACATAGACTCTTTTAAAGAGCTACAAGAAGAATTAAATAAACTTCATGAATGGAGTAATACATGGCAAATGGAATTCAATGTGGACAAGTGTCATGTAATCAAGTTTGGTAAAAGTGGAAAAAGACCTGATTGGGATTATACGTTAGGAAATAAAACCCTATACACATCAGAAAGAGAGAAGGACATAGGTGTGATTATCAATAACAGACTATCTCCGGCTGACCACATCAGCGAGAAGGTACGGAACATGTATAGACTGCTTGCAAATATGAGAATAGCATTCACATACATAAATGAAGACATGCTAAGAAGGATAATAACATCATTCATTAGACCAACCCTGGAGTATGCATCAGTAGTCTGGAGTCCTCATCTCAAAAAACACATAGACAAGATTGAAAAAGTTCAAAGGGCCGCTACAGGATGGATACCAAGCTTAAGGGACCTAAGCTACGAAGAAAGACTAAATAAACTGAATCTACCAACACTACAGGAGAGAAGGAAAAGGGGTGACATGATAATGCTATATAAATGCATATCAGGGAAGGAGAAAATAGACATAAATGATTACTTAACATATGGGGAAGCATCAACAAGAGGACACTGCAAAAAACTGCATAAGAAGAGAGGTGATAAAGACGTAAGGAAATTCAGTTTCCCAAACAGAGCAATTGATCAATGGAATGCACTACCAAATGAAATAGTGTGTGCCAAAACAATTCACAAATTTAAGGATATGAACGATAAATATGGTTTAAGACACGGGACAGTACGAGCTTGACTCATTCCTGTAAAGATACAATTAGGTAAGAACAATTAGGTAAGAACATAGGTCTGGTTTTTGCTTAAATTAGTTTGTGACAAGCAGCTAGCACGTGCTTACGATTTAGGAAATATATCAAATTCACACTGACAGCAAACAAAGATGCATACTTTAATGCCTTTTGGGGAAAAAAAATACTAATGGTTGACTGAAACAACGAAGAAATGGAATATTATATATACTTTATTTTCCATACCCTACATATCTACTTTACAATTAAGAATGTATGAGCAACTTTCCTGAGATGTAGCTGAGGTAAAAGTCTGATATCAGTCTGTGTTACAATAGGGATGTAATAGATACTGAAGGGGGGCGAGTCATTATATAAGGTTACGTGTTGGTGATGTCTGTGTGTTTAGATCAGCCTTGCATGATCACTGAACTGACTGTTTTTCATCATGTCATGAAGCATCACTTTACAGCTTGTTGCTACTTCGTGTGTTCCCCTGTCATAAAAACACATTCTTTTAAAATCAAAGCAAATTACGTTACGACATTAAATGGCTACTAAGCCTCTCCCCAACACCCCGCTACCCCCACTCCCATCCCTTCCAACACACAGCTACTCCCACTACTCCCCCATCCCTCAAGTCCCATCCCTCCCACCACACAGCTACCCCCACTACCCCCCAATCCCTCACCTACCCCGCACGTCCCGCCCCACCTTTACCCTCAGCACTGTTACCAGATCAAATTATTGGCCGCTCCTGCTGCCTTCTACGCGGTGTCCCGCGCAGAAATTTCTCCAACTGTACGTGTCCAAAAATCCAAACAAATACAGTGGTGCCACATCACTGAAAATGGGTGAAGTTCAGGGAACGCGGGAGTTCGGCCAACTGTACAATATAATGTAAAAGAAAATGACCAAAATGTATCCTAAAATACCATAGATGAGACAGAGAGAGAGAGGGGGGGGGGGAATGCAGGCCAGGGGCAGTGTTGAGTGCATTGTCGAGCTGAGGGAGAGATGGAGGAAGGGAGGGAAGGAAGGAGAGAGTGCTTGAATGAAAGCAAATCATGGCGCTGCACTGGCGAAGTCATCTGGAGACATATGTAAAACAAGAATATTTTTTTAAAATATAATTAGATACAATAAAAACAAAATAAAGAAATGAAAGCATTGTCGTGTCCTACGCTCTCTACATAACCCTTGGTATGCTTCACACCCAGTCTCGCCGAGCACGGTGAACGGCTGCCACTTAGTAGTAGTTTGGTAGAGTATGACAGTAGCAGCGGAGAGTGTGGAGACAAGCCCAGAGGGGGCCTACAACCTCGTAGGTTAGGACAACAAGATATTAAATACCCCTTTCTGCCCCAGACTCCCTCTCGGACTTCCAAAAATTAACAATTCCACACTAAGGTTACAAAACACAGAAACAATTTTTACTATAATTTCTAACAGTCTGATGCAGAGTATTTACACTACTTTAAAAACAAGTTACACAACTATAACATTAACTTAATATCCCGAGTCTCATCTCAACACAAGGGAAGTCTCAATTGATTATTTACGACTTGACAGCAACTAAGTACTTGACTTGATAACCATATAATTATGACTTCAGTCTACTTATCCAAAAGACTAGACAACCATCCATGAGCGATAAATGTTCACTTAAATGTTATAAGTCTTACCACAATTAATATTCTCCACGACCTGGAACATACTGTATGCGTCAAATAATATTGCTGGTTTTTCCGAGTAGTGACTGCCGGTACTTTACTTTAACGGCACTTATTCACCTTGCGTTACTCTCCCGCAAGACTATTCTTCAAATACCTCTACTCACGAGTACCGCGAAATCCATGGTCGTGGCTGTGTTCTCCAGTCTGTCCCAGTTGGACACAAGACAATTTCTGTCTGACTGCCAAACCCTCTCTAGCCCCATCTCTCTCATGAGCGTACTTTTATACACCTCTATACGGATATTGAGTCACTAATACACTATACTCCACCTCAGTCTACACCCTCTGCTCTCACTCACTGGCACACCATTAGGGTGTAGATTTCACAGATGACAGCCATCACCGGGACCCTCCAGTGCACTCCTAGTACATTAACCTCTGCTCCCCGGCCCCTCAAGGGTTATTAATCTACGTCCTGGGTGTTTTTTGCCCCTTAAATAGTCACCCTCCTTCTCCCATCACTCCCTTATTCATTTCATTTATTCCTGTGTTTCATCTTCCCTTTCCTCTGCAATTCTCTCCAGCCCTCGCTGTCTCCTAGCTCCCTGTGCTCTTTCCCACTCCTGCTGGGCACGTGCCAAAACCTCAGCACCATGCTTACGTCGGAGTGTTTTAACACTGCCTTCAGGAACTTCTGACTCTGGTGATCCATTGTCCTATCGTCCCCTGCTCCATATTTGCCTGCCCCACATCCGTCTTCTTCTTCAATCCTCCTTTCTCCGCCTTCCTCCTCTCCCCCTCTACTCCCACTTGACCAAGGCCTCGGTCTGAAGGGGACCGTGTGAGTAAGAGATGGAGAAGACGTCAGGAGCAGCGGTATTCAGGTGGGCGACAAGTACTTGATCGTTGCAAGCCCGACGGCATAAGTTTACAACAGTCACTCATGACAGAAACAAAATTCCCCAGGGAGACGCACATCTCCCCCCAGGAGGGACAGAGAGAGAGAGAGAGAGAGAGTAGGGTCATCGCGCGTACGGAAACATGTTACACTGTACAGAGCTTCGCACCTCACCCAAGCCTCCAGTTTAGATTTGTCATACCATAGCCTTACCTAACCAAACTTAACCTAACCTAACCCAACCTAACTTAGCCTTACCTAACCTAGCCTTACCTAACATAATCTAATCTAACCTGACCTAGCCTCACCTAACCTAACTTAACCTAACCTAACCTAACCTAACCTTACCTAACCTAACCTAACCTAACCTGACCTAGCCTTACCTTACCTAACTTAACCTAGCCTTACCTAACTTAACTTAACCTAACCTAGCTTTAACTAACTTAATCTAATCTAACCTAGCCTTACCTAACCTAACTTAACCTAACCTAACCTAGCCTTACCTAACTTAACCTAACCTAACCTTGCCTACGCTCACCTAACCTAACTTAACCTAACATAGCCTCGTTGCCTTACCTAACCTAACCTAACCTATCTTAACCTAACCTATCTTAACCTAACCTACCTTCCTTGCCTTATCTAACCTAACCTAACCTAAGTCAACGTAACCTAACCTAACCTAACCTAGCCTTGCCTTACCTAACCTAACCTAACCTAACCCAACCCAATCTAACCCAAACTAACCTAACCTAGCCTAGCCTAGCCGTATACTGTACCTCAGTACCATTGGGATGTGCTGAATTAGCCACAAAATCCCCGCACTGATCCGGCTGGACCTGAATTGACCAAAACTGACCTGAAATGACCTTCATGAAGCTGACAGGTGCGATAGGCTTGACAGAACATATGTTGACCTAACTGAACAGTTCTCAACGTACAAATACCTAACATGGTTTGAACTACGCAAAAAACTTTACTTTTCTATAAAAAGATCCGCCAACACGTCATAAAAACACCCACGCTAACACCGTTGCACAGTTGTACGAGTAACGTGTATTCAGCGTGGCCGGTTGGTACTTGTGCCTAAGTGGTGACATGTGCAATGTGGCAGGTAGGAGAACTGCTAGGCTTTACGGAACGGACTATTGAGTATGTGCTCAGAGTTAGACCTTTTAATAAAAAAAGAAATAGTGGACTAACATCACCTGATAGTGATGACGCTGATATATCGAGCCATATATTTATACCCAATATTTCCCTTGTATATAACGTGAATTTCTGCACAATATAAAGCCCTGTCAGCACCGTTACGAGTTATGTTTAAGTTATTAGTGAAATAATGCAGTATTTCCCATTAACAAAGAATATGACACGTGCTCAAACCGCAGAGAATTCTGACCCGTCCATCGTTATGCACACACACAAAGTGGCCCATATAAGTAACGTCCATTATTAAGCACATACATGCAGACTGGCCCATATATAACGTCCATCATTAAGCACTCACACAGTGGCCCATATATAACGTCCATCATTAAGCACTCACACAGTGGCCCATATATAACGTCCATCATTAAGCACTCACACAGTGGCCCATATATAGCTTCCATCATTAAGCACTCACACAGTGGCCCATATATAGCGTCCATCATTAAGCACTCACACAGTGGCCCATATATAACGTCCATCATTAAGCACTCACACAGTGGCCCATATATAACGTCCATCATTAAGCACTCACACAGTGGCCCATATATAACGTCCATCATTAAGCACTCACACAGTGGCCCATATATAGCGTCCATCATTAAGCACTCACACAGTGGCCCATATATAGCGTCCATCATTAAGCACTCACACAGTGGCCCATATATAGCGTCCATCATTAAGCACTCACACAGTGGCCCATATATAACGTCCATCATTAAGCACTCACACAGTGGCCCATATATAGCGTCCATCATTAAGCACTCACACAGTGGCCCATATATAACGTCCATCATTAAGCACTCACACAGTGGCCCATATATAACGTCCATCATTAAGCACTCACACAGTGGCCCATATATAGCGTCCATCATTAAGCACTCACACAGTGGCCCATATATAACGTTCATCATTAAGCACTCACACAGTGGCCCATATATAGCGTCCATCATTAAGCACACACATACAGAGTGGCCCATATATATCGCACCATTTCCACTCTGCCGGGCGATTTCTCGTGTGCTGTGGGGACAGCTTAGTGTTATAAGCTTGCTGGCCAAGAAGGTGGACAGATATGCTAAGAAACTGTGTGAGGAAGAGATGCATGGAAGCCGACGAGGCTAAAGAACGAACAGATGTTCGGGCTGACTGGATGAAATTTGTACAGAGCAGTGCATGACATTTCCTGGTAAACATAACAATCGTATTATTGACTCTGTCTGATGGGTAATTATGAAGTTTCACGTGAAAGGTGTGCCTATGAAGGACATCCAGGTTTCAGGGGGCTTTAATGGTGAGTGAATGAGTGAGTGGCCCATTTCACATTACTTCAGCCACTGTCATGTTTGTTACGCTTCCTTGCCTTCTGAGTATCTCACCCCACCTACGGGTAGGCAAAGAGGCGCGAATGATGATGTTGATAATGTTGATGATAATGATGATACTGACGATGATGATGGCGATGAAGTAACTTAATAAGAAGTCAGTATTTGTTTGGGTTAAAGGGAATTTCCAAGTATTTAATTTCTTGTATCCATCGAGCTGGTTTGGATATTATCAAAACCGTAAACAAAAGATCCGTCGTGCAAAATGGACGTATTACCGAGTGATATTAATGATTAAAGAAGGGTCTCTTCTTCAGAGTTGGCCAAGGTCGGCCATATTCCTTGAGCTGCCAATAGGGAGGGAGGACAATAAATAAATGCGTCCAACAAAGCAGTTTGTCCTTACCCTAAATACAGATATCCTTGCATGAGGGTACAACTACACAAGACTTTACTCCACACCATTATGTGTTGATCATCCTAGCCTCGCATATTACAATGACATGGATATATATCAAGGCCTGGCTTCACAAACACAAGCAAGAAGGAGCACTCACAGTGTTATACACGCACCCTACAATACGTCCAAGGCCGTACCTTTGACCCTGTTGTGACCTTGACCTTGACCTTGAGATAAGTTAGTATGACTAAGCTGTGTGGGGTGGCTATGGCGACTCCGGTGGCCTATGGACTGTAATTAGGACTGACGTTTGGAGGGATGGACCTGCTTGTCACTGGACAGAATAGCTTGGCCCCGGACCATGACAGTCCGAACCCTGTTTATCCAGCTGTGTTGGCTGTGGCAGTTTGTATTTATCCAGCTGTGTTGGCTGTGGCAGTTTGTATTTATCCAGCTGTGTTGGCTGTGGCAGTTTGTATTTATCCAGCTGTGTTGGCTGTGGCAGTTTGTATTTATCCACCTGTGTTGGCTGTGGCAGTTTGTATTTATCCACCTGTGTTGGCTGTGGCAGTTTGTATTTATCCAGCTGTGTTGGCTGTGGCAGTTTGTATTTATCCAGCTGTGTTGGCTGTGGCAGTTTGTATTTATCCAGCTGTGTTGGCTGTGGCAGTTTGTATTTATCCAGCTGTGTTGGCTGTGGCAGTTTGTATTTATCCACCTGTGTTGGCTGTGGCAGTTCCTAAGACGAAACACATCCTGTCAAAAACACACTCATGGCTTGGAAACTAAACACATCCTGTCAAAACACACTCATGGCTTGGAACCTAAACACATCCTGTCGAAACACACTCATGGCTTGGAAACTAAACACATCCTGTCAAAACACACTCATGGCTTGGAAACTAAACACATCCTGTCAAAAACACACTCGTGGCTTGGAAAGTAAACACATCCTGTCAAAAACACACTCGTGGCTTGGAAACTAAACACATCCTGTCAAAAACACACTCATGGCTTGGAAACTAAACACATCCTGTCAAAAACACACTCATGGCTTGGAAACTAAACACATCCTGTCAAAACACACTCATGGCTTGGAAACTAAACACATCCTGTCAAAAACACACTCATGGCTTGGAAAGTAAACACATCCTGTCAAAAACACACTCATGGCTTCCAAACTAAACACATCCTGTCAAAAACACACTCGTGGCTCTGACACCACCAACCATCATTATTTAGTATAAAAACTTCAGGTTCAGTCTTTGTCCACCAACATACAGACAGACACAGGATGATAATTGTCCAATAAACGTTTAGGGCAATTAATTGAAGCGATGCATTGCGATAATTTTGACTCAGAAATGACACGACCATCCCGAGTTACTGAACGTTTAGTAGCTAAACTTTGCTACAGTGTGTGTGTGTGTGTGTGTGTTTGTGTGTGTGTGTGTGTGGACACATTTCCAAGCCACCCAGGAGGTAGTGTCAGGGCTCGTTTTTTTTCAAGTGGTGTCCCCGCCATGAGCTTGTCAGGCAGGCCTAATCCACCAGTACACAGAGGGAAGGTGTTAGTGTGGGGGGGAGGGGGTGATACTGAATTAGTGTAATTTAAAGACAATTTTAGTGTAGTGTACCGGTAACATAGTGAACTCATACAGCTGGCTCGGAAAGGACCAAACCATCACTGGTTACAGAAAGTTTATTAAACCAAATAATAAGATGTACACCAAAGATAATGATTGAAGTTGGGTCCTCTCGTATAAAAATGTCCACATTATTAACCGTAGTGGAGCCAACCACAATGGTTACACCTGGACAATATCGAGTAACTTCCCACACACAATCCACACCTTCCACCTTACGTGGAAATTCCAATTCCATAATCTCCAGACCACACCGTCGCGCCTCCTCTTCAGTAAAGACAACGTATTCTGCGCCGGTATCCAGGAGGCCGGTCACTTGTACTCCATTAACGGTATATGTGACCATTTGTTCTTCTACTGGTTCCGGCAGGTCATCAGTAATTACAAAGTCTAGGGTTGGTGGAGAGTCAGAATCCTCTGGTTCTAAGCTAAAGAAGTTCCGTAGACAACACTGGTAATACACTAACACGTCCCTTCCCAACAGAGGTATAGGCTGAATGGGACCATCTTCAACCACCATAACATACGGGTAAATAGTGATCATTTCTCCATTGATGGTCTTACACTGGAACTCAATGTTACCCAGGATTCCGACTATCATCACTGTACACGCTGGGTCAGCAGGTAGCATCCTGTCCAGCAGACCACACTGCTTGACCAGCGACAAAGGTAACACTGTATTGGTCGCGCCTGAGTCAATCAAGATCCGGAATGTGTGGTCGCCAACTTGCATTTCGATAAACGGCATAATTGGGCACGGGTCCCCCTCCGGCCCATAAATGACTTCGACAGACCACATTGTAAACCACTAATATATTATAGGCCTACTATGTAAAGCTTTATCCGTACCAGCTATACAAACTTTAGTCTTTGTACAACGTTAATAGGAATTAACACGGAGTTAACACTCCAGCATACACCCACTCCAACACACACTGGAATAATGACCTTCTTGTGATCATCCGCGACCTTATATAACCTGTCAGCTGGTGAAAATAACTTTTCTGTTATGTACACTAGCCTGTGTGAATAACTATATCACTATTTTCACCGATACCAAATTTTATTATAATGAGAAATTACAGTGTATTTAAAAAATGAAAATGACCACATTAAAATAAAAGGGAAAGAAAATAATTATTAAAATTATATTTATCGGCTAATTGCAAGCGCCCGGGGATTAAAATAATATCTGTCGCCATTCAAATTTCAGTTCATCTCTCTCTCTCTCTCTCTCTCTCTCTCTCTCTCTCTCTCTCTCTCTCTCTCTCTCTCTCTCTCTCTCTCTATTGCTTGATTATGATTCTCGCGTTTTATAATAAAGGGCATTTACTAAATCAATTGTAAGTATGTTGGTTCATCTTTGGTCTGGATTGCTGTCACCCTATGTAAGTATTAATGTGATTTTGTTTTGTTTTTTCGCACTTATCCACTTAATACAACTAAAACATTGAGGTAAAGCTGATTATTATTTTACTTTGTAAGACCAAACATCAACTCAGAGGCCAGCAGCTACTGTAGTCATATTGGTAAATATCGTTTCATCTCCAAAATTCACATATCATTCTCTTTTATATATTTATTTCACGCCAACTTAGAGGGATCTTCTCTATGAATTTTTCGGCGCAAATACTTCGTTTACCACTGAATATTTTTATTGTATATGCAATGGCGGATGAAGGTATCGGAGCTGTGGAATCCGCAGGGATGGATCCAGAAATATTTTTGGGGTATTGTCGTTATCACTTTCCAGTGTAGTAAGTGTTGTTGCCTTTGTTGATATTTTGGCCACGACGCGCATCCCAATGCTTTTTTGTTTGTTTATTTTATGAGACAGGCGGACTCGGTGGCATGAAATGTGAAGCTGTAGCCTACACTTCTTTGTTTTTGTGCCCAACACCGATGTGTCTGCCAGCATAATTGTGGTTGTGGCAAGAACCACACAATATGGTGGCAACGGTGGCGGAAGTGGATCAGTAAAAACGCCACTGGAGGTCTGAGGTACTGGCTGGAGAGGTAAAGGTGCTTGCTCCTGATCTTAAGTTAGGTGCAAGGATGAGTGAGATGGAGGCCTCCATTAAACCAAAAGAAATAACGACAGGTCCACAAGAGAGACGGAGAGAAAAAAAATGAAGAGTGTGGAAGAACTGTAACATTATCCTCGTCAGCGCCAATAAAAACTGTAGCATTAAATATTGCACAAACGTGAAAAGTGCAACAGTGAATGTGCAGTAGGCCAATGCCACAAGAAGGTGAAAGAAACCGATTATGCACAGAACTGACCTGTGTAAGAAATGGTTCCACACACGGTGTGACAAAGTGCGGGTTGAATTATACGGTTTTACAAAATTTTCATGCGCTTATGTGGTTCAGTAGAAGGTGTAAATCACCGATCATTTGACTATCTGTAGCCAGACGTCATAATCCCGTAGGGGTGACCGTACCGTATGTCTTTGAGTTAGTGGTTTTACGGGGCAGATTATGCAGAGAGATTAATGAATGCTGTGGCAAGAATTGAGGAGTTGGAAGATGCAGCACAAACGAATAGGGATGATTTAATGAAAGGAGTGACATACACAGCAGTGAAAACGTTGTTGAGAAAACATAATGAATGACGGAAGAATAATGTAGTGATGTTTAATCTGAGTGAAACTGAGGAAGACACTGCCACAGAAAAGGAAAGGGAAGGGACTGAAAAATGTAATTATATGTTTCAGAACAGCTTAACGTTGGAGGATACTGAGTTGGAGAAAGTGATAAGATTGGGAAAGAAATCTAGCAATAAGACTACACCTGTGCTTGTAAAAATGAAAAGTGAAAGACAAAAACAAGCAGTGATAGGGCATGCAAGAAAGTTCAGAAGCTAAACTGATCTAGTGAAAAAGAGATATGTCACCAGATATAACAAAGACGGAAAGAAGAAAATGCTTATGAGACAATAAATGGTGAAACAAGAAGTATTGATGAAACCACAGAAAATAACATGGAAAATATCAGTTAATTAACAGTAAAAATCAACATCTTGGAAGTGTAAGTAATGGAAATTTTGAAGAAAAACATTTAAAATTGAAATTAATAAACGCATAAGAATAGGCCAAAATAGCTACATGAGTTGGAAAGAAGAGTTAGTGAGTGATGTATTTTGCATCACTAAAACACAGTTGAAAATAGAGAAACTAAAGACAAGTGAAAATATGTGTAAGATGGACTACGATATGAAAAGATTAACAGATGATGAAGGAGGAGGTCTTTTGCTGTGTAGAAAAAGTTGTCCTTTCAGTTTGGGGAAAATCAGTTCAGTAAATACAGAGATTTGTTGCTTGTTCAAGGAAAAACTGAGGAAGCACCCGTAGAAATAATTCTAGTTTCCTTATCAGTTGTGGATGCAACTCAAAAGTAGTTTAAGAAAATAGAAATTTGTGAAATTGTTGGAAAAAAAAAAATAGTACCTATAGCATATGTCTTGTATTACCTATTGGGTGATATGAGTGGATGTGGTGACTTTATTTCTGAACAGTGATTGAATGAAAATGAAAAAAAAAAAAAAAAAAAAAGTTTATTAAATGACAGCCCAAATCGTCAAGGAATATACACATGGGGGAGAGGAGTGCAGAACCTTGTGACATTGTACTAGTGAATGATAAAATTATGACATTTAAAGAAATTGACGAAAAACAATATATACTAGATATATCAGATCATGACCTTATTCAGGTAACAATGAAAATAAAGAGCAAAAATAAATGAGAAAAAATAACCAAAAGAAAATATACAACAAATACAAAGGTACTGGAAGAGTATATAGCTATGTTCACTATATGGAAGGTGAGATAAAGGCAGAAAACAATGTTGAAATTCTAAAACTGATGAATAATTTGATTAAAGGTGAAGACAAAGCCCTCTTTAAGAGTGTATAATAGAAAAATAAATGTATGTAATGGAATGAAAGAACAACCATGGATAAAGCATGACATAAGGATCATAGATTAAGAAGAAACTAAAACAAGAGATGAAGGAGAGCGGGCTCAGAAGAAAAAAGAAATACTGTGTCATCTTTCTGTGGACTAAAGGCGAAAGGTACAAAAGATGATGAAAGACGAAATTTAGAAACCTGAAAATGACAGATGAAATCAAAGCAGATAAAACAAACGGAAGGGATATCACAAAACAAATAAGGACAGGTGTTAAAAGTATGAATGAAAATTCTGTTTTATGATGACAGCATTGATATGTGAGGAAGCAGAAAGACTGAGGAATACTGGACACAGATATACCAAAAACATGACAATAGAATATGTGAAAGTTGCAACACAAAGGAAAGACAAAAGTATAATACTTAACATAAAATTCCCATAGTATAGACCGAAACCGAAGTGACTCCCGGAAGAAAAGGTTGATAAATCAAGATCCCAGAAGGTGATAGTTACACCCAACTAAACGTGTATCAAAAAATGCTTTGATGAAATTAAAAAAGAAAAAATCATGACCAGATGAGTTAAAACCAGAATCTTATAAAGCCTTGCCAAATAGTGAAGATTTATATAAAAATTAATGAATTATAATAAAACCTGGAGTCCAAATTCCGGTTTCTGTTTTAAATCCTGGATTACTGCATAATCCCAGGTCGCAGATATTCAGAACGAGGTTTTGATCCGTTGAGGCCGGTTTAGTTCATCCGCAGTTTACACCGCCTCGAGGGGAGGGGTTGGCGGGAGATGAAGGCTGGCAGGTGGCAACATGAATAGGAGATTCTTTCCAGAGATTTCTACACATTGAAGAGTTTGTGGAGAGACTACTGGTTGAAATGTGCAATAATGCCCTAGAAATTATTAGAATTCCTTGACCTCTGTGTTGAGAACTGTGCAAACTAAATAGTAACCTATTATTACCGTAACTTGCTTCTCCATCTTAGAACTTCCGCAATTATGCAGAAATTCGGATCCAAGGCAACGCGGTGATTATTTGCTTGTGGCCGCCCAGCATTCCAGTGTTGCCATGTGTACGATAATTATCATAAATATACGATAAATTCCCCTTCAGAACGATTTACACCATGATATATGTCATGTCATACTCATACTCCAGATAAAATATAAGGCATGTCATACTCATACCCGTGGTTAAATATAAGGCATGTCATACTCATACTTGATATTAAATATAAGGCATATCATACTCATACTCGAGATTAAATATACGACGTCATACTCACATTCGAGATTAAATATAAGGCATGTTATACTCATATTCGTGGTTAAATATAATACTCCTGATTATGTTATAATACTATGGAAAGTCGTTTTCTGCGCTACATTGGAGGGTTCTTTACTATCTTGACTTATTATTTGATGGGGAGGAGGGAAGAAGTGAGAATCCAAAGATAAAAACCAGCAAAGGTATTCTTTCCCCCCAAAAAAATAACAAATAACATTACAAAGCCAAATTCTGTCTAGGCAGATGCCATAAATTCGTAAAGGATGACCGTTTCTCTGAGTTTTTGTTCTACGGGGAGGGACACAAACCCTCCACCAATCCACTTGTTGACACGGAGGGAACACATATGGGTAGGTTATTTCATTACAACCCAGCGTTGTAAGTGGTTTCCTGGTTTACTGGAAACCATTAGGCTTGTCACTCAATGTATTGCCACTTGCGAAGGAAAAAAGGGTAATAAAAAATTTATGGGAGACATGGGAAAGAGGAAGATAGGAGGGCACACACACACACACACACACACACACACACACACACACACACACACAAGAATGATAAAGGTGAAGGAAGAAGTAGGCACCATTACGTCGAGTGGATGATGGTCGCTACCAACTACCACTGAAGCCAAAGACAATATTAATTAATTTTCGAGATTTTTAGACAGCATTATACAATGTGTTACTGATGTAAACTGTATCGACACTACAAAGACTTGTTTAGCATTCAAGCCACTAACAAGATGAAAAGTGCAAAGACAGTTGCTAAAGACGTGCTACCAAGCCTCCTAACCCACCTAGAATACCACCTTCAGTGCTAAAGACGTAATACCAAGCCTCCTAACCCACCTAGAATACCACCTTCACTGGAAAAGAGGTGCTACCAAGCCTCCTAACCCATCTAGAATACCACCTTCAGTGCTAAAGACGTGCTACCAAGCCTCCTAACCCACCTATAATACCACCTTCAGTGGAAAAGACGTGCTACCAAGCCTCCTAACCCACCTATAATACCAACTTCAGTGCTAAAGACATCATACCAAGCCTCCTAACCCACCTAGAATACCACCTTCAGTGCTAAAGACGTGCTACCAAGCCTCCTAACCCACCTATAATACCACCTTCAGTGCTAAAGACGTGCTACCAAGCCTCCTAACCCACCTATAATACCACCTTCAGTGCTAAAGACGTGCTACCAAGTTCCCTAACCTACCTAGATAATCACCTGACCTAACCTAGCCTAGCCTAACCAAACCAAACCTAACCTAACCTAACCTAGCCTAGCCTTAAATAACCTAACCTAACCTAGTCAAGCCTTACTTAAGCTAATCTAACCTAACATGATCTAGCCTAGCCTTACCAAACCTAACCTAACCTAGCCTAGCCTTACCTTACCTAACCTGACAACCTAACCTAACTTAGACTTACCTTACTTAACCTATCCAAACTTAACGTAACTTATCATAACCTATCTTTACCTTGCCTAGGCTCACCTAACCTAACTTAACCTAACCTAGCCTCGTTGCCTTACCTAACCTAACCTAACCTATCATAACCTAACCCATCTTAATCTAACCTACCTTCCTTGCCTTACCTAACCTAACCTAACCCAACCCAACCTAACCTAACCCAACCCAATCTAACCCAAACTAACCTAGCCTAGCCTAGCCGTATACTGTACCTCACTACCATTGGGATGTGCTGAATTAGCCACAAAATCCCCGCACTGATCCGGCTGGACCTGAATTGACCAAAACTGACCTGAAATGACCTTCATGAAGCTGACAGGTGCGATAGGCTTGACAGAACATATGTTGACCTAACTGAACAGTTCTCAACGTACAAATACCTAACATGTTTGAACTACGCAAAAAACTTTACTTTCCTATCAAAAGATCCGCCAACACGTCATAAAAACACCCACGCTAACACCGTTGCACAGTTGTACGAGTAACGTGTATTCAGCGTGGCCGGTTGGTACTTGTGCCTAAGTGGTGACATGTGCAATGTGGCAGGTAGGAGAACTGCTAGGCTTTACGGAACGGACTATTGAGTATGTGCTCAGAGTTAGACCTTTTAATAAAAAAAGAAATAGTGGACTAACATCACCTGATAGTGATGACGCTGATATATCGAGCCATATATTTATACCCAATATTTCCCTTGTATATAACGTGAATTTCTGCACAATATAAAGCCCTGTCAGCACCGTTACGAGTTATGTTTAAGTTATTAGTGAAATAATGCAGTATTTCCCATTAACAAAGATTATGACACGTGCTCAAACCGCAGAGAATTCTGACCCGTCCATCGTTATGCACACACACAGAGTGGCCCATATAAGTAACGTCCATTATTAAGCACATACATGCAGACTGGCCCATATATAACGTCCATCATTAAGCACTCACACAGTGGCCCATATATAACGTCCATCATTAAGCACTCACACAGTGGCCCATATATAGCGTCCATCATTAAGCACTCACACAGTGGCCCATATATAACGTCCATCATTAAGCACTCACACAGTGGCCCATATATAACGTCCATCATTAAGCACTCACACAGTGGCCCATATATAACGTCCATCATTAAGCACTCACACAGTGGCCCATATATAGCGTCCATCATTCAGCACACACAGACAGAGTGGCCCATATATATCGCACCATTTCCACTCTGCCGGCGATTTCTCGTGTGCTGTGGGGACAGCTTAGTGTTATAAGCTTGCTGGCCAAGAAGGTGGACAGATATGCTAAGAAACTGTGTGAGAGAGAGATGCATGGAAGCCGACGAGGCTAAAGAACGAACAGATGTTCGGGCTGACTGGATGAAATTCGTACAGAGCAGTGCATGACATTTCCTGGTAAACATAACAATCGTATTATTGACTCTGTCTGATGGGTAATTACGAAGTTTCACGTGAAAGGTGTGCCTATGAAGGACATCCAGGTTTCACGGGGCTTTAATGGTGAGTGAATGAGTGAGTGGCCCATTTCACATTACTTCAGCCACTGTCATGTTTGTTACGTTTCCTTGCTTTCTGAGTATCTCACCCCACCTACGGGTAGGCAAAGAGGCGCGAATGATGATGTCGATAATGTGAGATGATGATGATGATACTGACGATGATGATGGCGATGAAGTAACTTAATAAGAAGTCAGTATTTGTTTGGGTTAAAGGGAATTTCCAAGTATTTAATTTCTTGTATCCATCGAGCTGGTTTGGATATTATAAAAACCGTAAACAAAAGATCCGTCGTGCAAAATGGACGTATTACCGAGTGATATTAATGATTAAAGAAGGGCCTCTTCTTCAGAGTTGGCCAAGGTCGGCCATATTCCTTGATCCGCCAATAGGGAGGGTGGACAATAAATAAATGCGTCCAACACAGCAGTTTGTCCTTACCCTAAATACAGATATCCTTGCATGAAGATACAACTACACAAGACTTTACTCCACACCCTTATGTGTTGATCATCCTAGCCTCGCATATTACAATGACATGGATATATATCAAGGCCTGCCTTCACAAACACAAACAAGAAGGAGCACTCACAGTGTTATACACGCACCCTACAATACGTCCAAGGCCGTACCTTTGACCCTGTTGTGACCTTGACCTTGACCTTGAGATAAGTTGGTATGACTAAGCTGTGTGGGGTGGCTATGGCGACTCAGGTGGCCTATGGACTGTAAATAGGACTGACGTTTGGAGGGATGGACCTGCTTGTCACTGGACAGAATAGCTTGGCCCCGGACCATGACAGTCCGAACCCTGTTTATCCAGCTGTGTTGGCTGTGGCAGTTTGTATTTATCCAGCTGTGTTTGCTGTGGCAGTTTGTATTTATCCAGCTGTGTTGGCTGTGGCAGTTTGTATTTATCCAGCTGTGTTTGCTGTGGCAGTTTGTATTTATCCAGCTGTGTTGGCTGTGGCAGTTTGTATTTATCCAGCTGTGTTGGCTGTGGCAGTTTGTATTTATCCAGCTGTGTTGGCTGTGGCAGTTTGTATTTATCCAGCTGTGTTGGCTGTGGCAGTTTGTATTTATCCAGCTGTGTTGGCTGTGGCAGTTTGTATTTATCCAGCTGTGTTGGCTGTGGCAGTTTGTATTTATCCACCTGTGTTGGCTGTGGCAGTTTGTATTTATCCAGCTGTGTTGGCTGTGCCAGTTTGTATTTATCCAGCTGTGTTGGCTGTGGCAGTTTGTATTTATCCAGCTGTGTTGGCTGTGGCAGTTTGTATTTATCCAGCTGTGTTGGCTGTGGCAGTTTGTATTTATCCACCTGTGTTGGCTGTGGCAGTTCCTAAGACGAAAGACATCCTGTAAAAACACACTCATGGCTTGGAACCTAAACACATCCTGTCAAAAACACACTCATGGCTTGGAAACTAAACACATCCTGTCAAAAACACACTCATGGCTTGGAAACTAAACACATCCTGTCAAAACACACTCATGGCTTCCAAACTAAACACATCCTGTCAAAAACACACTCGTGGCTTGGAAACTAAACACATCCTGTCAAAACACACTCATGGCTTGGAAAGTAAACACATCCTGTCAAAAACACACTCATGGCTTCCAAGCTAACCACATCCTGTCAAAAACACACTCGTGGCTCTGACACCACCAACCATCATTATTTAGTATAAAAACTTCCGGTTCAGTCTTTGTCCACCAGCATACAGACAGACACAGGATGATAATTGTCCAATAAACGTTTAGGGCAATTAATTCAAGCGATGCAGTGCGATAATTTTGACTCAGAAATGACATGACCATCCCGAGTTACTGAACGTTTAGTAGCTAAACTCTGCTACAGTGTGTGTGTGTGTGTGTTTGTGCGTGTGTGTGTGTGTGTGTGTGTGTGTGTGTGTGTGTGTGTGGACACATTTCCAAGCCACCCAGGAGGTAGTGTTAGGGCTCGTTTTTTTTCAAGTGGTGTCCCCGCCATGAGCTTGTCAGGCAGGCCTAATCCACCAGTACACAGAGGGAAGGTGTTAGTGTGGGGGGGAGGGGGTGATACTGCATTAGTGTAATTTAAAGACAATTTTAGTGTAGTGTACCGGTAACATAGTGAACTCATACAGCTGGCTCGGAAAGGACCAAACCATCACTGGTTACAGAAAGTTTATTAAACCAAATAATAAGATGTACACCAAAGATAATGATTGAAGTTGGGTCCTCTCGTATAAAAATGTCCACATTATTAACCGTAGTGGAGCCAACCACAATGGTTACACCTGGACAATATCGAGTAACTTCCCACACACAATCCACACCTTCCACCTTACGTGGAAATTCCAATTCCATAATCTCCAGACCACACCGTCGCGCCTCCTCTTCAGTAAAGACAACGTATTCTGCGCCGGTATCCAGGAGGCCGGTCACTTGTACTCCATTAACGGTATATGTGACCATTTGTTCTTCTACTGGTTCCGGCAGGTCATCAGTAATTACAAAGTCTAGGGTTGGTGGAGAGTCAGAATCCTCTGGTTCTAAGCTAAAGAAGTTCCGTAGACAACACTGGTAATACACTAACACGTCCCTTCTCAACAGAGGTATAGGCTGAATGGGACCATCTTCAACCACCATAACATACGGGTAAATAGTGATCATTTCTCCGTTGACGGTCTTACACTGGAACTCAATGTTACCCAGGATTCCGACTATCATCTCTGTACACGCTGGGTCAGCAGGTAGCATCCTGTCCAGCAGACCACACTGCTTGACCAGCGACAAAGGTAACACTGTATTGGTCGCGCCTGAGTCAATCAAGATCCGGAATGTGTGGTCGCCAACTTGCATTTCGATAAACGGCATAATTAGGCACGGGTCCCCCTCCGGCCCATAAATGACTTCGACAGACCACATTGTAAACCACTAATATATTATAGGCCTACTATGTAAAGCTTTATCCGTACCAGCTATACAAACTTTAGTCTTTGTACAACGTTAATAGGAATTAACACGGAGTTAACACTCCAGCATACACCCACTCCAACACACACTGGAATAATGACCTTCTTGTGATCATCCGCGACCTTATATAACCTGTCAGCTGGTGAAAATAACTTTTCTGTTATGTACACTAGCCTGTGTGAATAACTATATCACTATTTTCACCGATACCAAATTTTATTATATTAATGAGAAATTACAATGTATTTAAAAAATGAAAATGACCACATTAAAATAAACGGGAAAGAAAATAATTATTAAAATTATATTTATCGGCTAATTGCAAGCGCCCGGGGATTAAAATAATATCTGTCGCCATTCAAATTTCAGTTCATCTCTCTCTCTCTCTCTCTCTCTCTCTCTCTCTCTCTCTCTCTCTCTCTCTTGCTTGATTATGATTCTCGCGTTTTATAATAAAGGGCATTTACTAAATCAATTGTAAGTATGTTGGTTCATCTTTGGTCTGGATTGCTGTCACCCTATGTAAGTATTAATGTGATTTTGTTTTGTTTTTTCGCACTTATCCACTTAATACAACTAAAACATTGAGGTAAAGCTGATTATTATTTTACTTTGTAAGACCAAACATCAACTCAGAGGCCAGCAGCTACTGTAGTCATATTGGTAAATATCGTTTCATCTCCAAAATTCACATATCATTCTCTTTTATATATTTATTTCACGCCAACTTAGAGGGATCTTCTCTATGAATTTTTCGGCGCAAATACTTCGTTTACCACTGAATATTTTTATTGTATATGCAATGGCGGATGAAGGTATCGGAGCTGTGGAATCCGCAGGGATGGATCCAGAAATATTTTTGGGGTATTGTCGTTATCACTTTCCAGTGTAGTAAGTGTTGTTGCCTTTGTTGATATTTTGGCCACGACGCGCATCCCAATGCTTTTTTGTTTGTTTATTTTATGAGACAGGCGGACTCGGTGGCATGAAATGTGAAGCTGTAGCCTACACTTCTTTGTTTTTGTGCCCAACACCGATGTGTCTGCCAGCATAATTGTGGTTGTGGCAAGAACCACACAATATGGTGGCAACGGTGGCGGAAGTGGATCAGTAAAAACGCCACTGGAGGTCTGAGGTACTGGCTGGAGAGGTAAAGGTGCTTGCTCCTGATCTTAAGTTAGGTGCAAGGATGAGTGAGATGGAGGCCTCCATTAAACCAAAAGAAATAACGACAGGTCCACAAGAGAGACGGAGAGAAAAAAATGAAGAGTGTGGAAGAACTGTAATATTATCCTCGTCAGCGCCAATAAAAACTGTAGCATTAAATATTGCACAAACGTGAAAAGTGCAACAGTGAATGTGCAGTAGGTCAATGCCACAAGAAGGTGAAAGAAACCGATTATGCACAGAACTGACCTGTGTAAGAAATGGTTCCACACACGGTGTGACAAAGTGCGGGTTGAATTATACGGTTTTACAAAATTTTCATGCGCTTATGTGGTTCAGTAGAAGGTGTAAATCACCGATCATTTGACTATCTGTAGCCAGACGTCATAATCCCGTAGGGGTGACCGTACCGTATGTCTTTGAGTTAGTGGTTTTACGGGGCAGATTATGCAGAGAGATTAATGAATGCTGTGGCAAGAATTGAGGAGTTGGAAGATGCAGCACAAACGAATAGGGATGATTTAATGAAAGGAGTGACATACACAGCAGTGAAAACGTTGTTGAGAAAACATAATGAATGACGGAAGAATAATGTAGTGATGTTTAATCTGAGTGAAACTGAGGAAGACACTGCCACAGAAAAGGAAAGGGAAGGGACTGAAAAATGTAATTATATGTTTCAGAACAGCTTAACGTTGGAGGATACTGAGTTGGAGAAAGTGATAAGATTGGGAAAGAAATCTAGCAATAAGACTACACCTGTGCTTGTAAAAATGAAAAGTGAAAGACAAAAACAAGCAGTGATAGGGCATGCAAGAAAGTTCAGAAGCTAAACTGATCTAGTGAAAAAGAGATATGTCACCAGATATAACAAAGACGGAAAGAAGAAAATGCTTATGAGACAATAAATGGTGAAACAAGAAGTATTGATGAAACCACAGAAAATAACATGGAAAATATCAGTTAATTAACAGTAAAAATCAACATCTTGGAAGTGTAAGTAATGGAAATTTTGAAGAAAAACATGTAAAATTGAAATTAATAAACGCACAAGAATAGGCCAAAATAGCTACATGAGTTGGAAAGAAGAGTTAGTGAGTGATGTATTTTGCATCACTAAAACACAGTTGAAAATAGAGAAACTAAAGACAAGTGAAAATATGTGTAAGATGGACTACGATATGAAAAGTTTAACAGATGATGAAGGAGGAGGTCTTTTGTTGTGTAGAAAAAGTTGTCCTTTCAGTTTGGGGAAAATCAGTTCAGTAAATACAGAGATTTGTTGCTTGTTCAAGGAAAAACTGAGGAAGCACCCGTAGAAATAATTCTAGTTTCCTTATCAGTTGTGGATGCAACTCAAAAGTAGTTTAAGAAAATAGAAATTTGTGAAAGTGTTGGGAAAAAAAAAAAATAGTACCTATAGCATATGTCTTGTATTACCTATTGGGTGATATGAGTGGATGTGGTGACTTTATTTCTGAACAGTGATTGAATGAAAATGAAAAAATAAAAAAAAAGTTTATTAAATGACAGCCCAAATCGTCAAGGAATATACACATGGGGGAGAGGAGTGCAGAACCTTGTGACATTGTACTAGTGAATGATAAAATTATGACATTTAAAGAAATTGACGAAAAACAAAATATACTAGATATATCAGATCATGACCTTATTCAGGTAACAATGAAAATAAAGAGCAAAAATAAATGAGAAAAAATAACCAAAAGAAAATATACAACAAATACAAAGGTACTGGAAGAGTATATAGCTATGTTCACTATATGGAAGGTGAGATAAAGGCAGAAAACAATGTTGAAATTCTAAAACTGATGAATAATTTGATTAAAGGTGAAGACAAAGCCCTCTTTAAGAGTGTATAATAGAAAAATAAATGTATGTAATGGAATGAAAGAACAACCATGGATAAAGCATGACATAAGGATCATAGATTAAGAAGAAACTATAACAAGAGATGAAGGAGAGCGGGCTCAGAAGAAAAAAGAAATACTGTGTCATCTTTCTGTGGACTAAAGGCGAAAGGTACAAAAGATGATGAAAGACGAAATTTAGAAACCTGAAAATGACAGATGAAATCAAAGCAGATAAAACAAACGGAAGGGATATCACAAAACAAATAAGGACAGGTGTTAAAAGTATGAATGAAAATTCTGTTTTATGATGACAGCATTGATATGTGAGGAAGCAGAAAGACTGAGGAATACTGGACACAGATATACCAAAAACATGACAATAGAATATGTGAAAGTTGCAACACAAAGGAGAGACAAAAGTATAATACTTAACATAAAATTCCCATAGTATAGACCGAAACCGAAGTGACTCCCGGAAGAAAAGGTTGATAAATCAAGATCCCAGAAGGTGATAGTTACACCCAACTAAACGTGTATCAAAAAATGCTTTGATGAAATTAAAAAAGAAAAAATCATGACCAGATGAGTTAAAACCAGAATCTTTATAACCAGAAGATTTATATAAAAATTAATGAATTATAATAAAACCTGGAGTCCAAATTCCGGTTTCTGTTTTAAATCCTGGATTACTGCATAATCCCAGGTCGCAGATATTCAGAACGAGGTTTTGATCCGTTGAGGCCGGTTTAGTTCATCCGCAGATTACACCGCCTCGAGGGGAGGGGTTGGCGGGAGATGAAGGCTGGCAGGTGGCAACATGAATACGAGATTCTTTCCAGAGATTTCTACACTGAAGAGTTTGTGGAGAGACTATTGGTTGAAATGTGCAATAATGCCCTAGAAATTATTAGAATTCCTTGACCTCTGTGTTGAGAACTGTGCAAACTAAATAGTAACCTATTATTACCGTAACTTGCTTCTCCATCTTAGAACTTCCGCAATTATGCAGAAATTCGGATCCAAGGCAACGCGGTGATTATTTGCTTGTGGCCGCCCAGCGTTCCAGTGTTGCCATGTGTACGATAATTATCATAAATATACGATAAATTCCCCTTCAGAACGATTTACACTATGATATGTCATGTCATACTCATACTCCAGATAAAATATAAGGCATGTCATACTCATTCCCGTGGTTAAATATAAGGCATGTCATACTCATACTTGATATTAAATATAAGGCATATCATACTCATACTCGAGATTAAATATACGACATGTCATACTCACATTCGAGATTAAATATAAGGCATGTTATACTCATATTCGTGATTAAATATAATACTCCTGATTATGTTATAATACTATGGAAAGTCGTTTTCTGCGCTACATTGGAGGGTTCTTTACTATCTTGACTTATTATTTGATGGGGAGGAGGGAAGAAGTGAGAATCCAAAGATAAAAACCAGCAAAGGTATTCTTTCCCCCCAAAAAAATAACAAATTACATTACAAAGCCAAATTCTGTCTAGGCAGATGCCATAAATTCGTAAAGGATGACCGTTTCTCTGAGTTTTTGTTCTACGGGGAGGGACACAAACCCTCCACCAATCCACTTGTTGACACGGAGGGAACACATATGGGTAGGTTATTTCATTACAACCCAGCGTTGTAAGTGGTTTCCTGGTTTACTGGAAACCATTAGGCTTGTCACTCAATGTATTGCCACTTGCGAAGGAAAGAAGGGTAATAAAAAATTTACGGGAGACATGGGAAAGAGGAAGATAGGAGGGCACACACACACACACACACACACACACACACACACAAGAATGATAAAGGTGAAGGAAGAAGTATGCACCATTACGTCGAGTGGATGATGGTCGCTACCACCTACCACTGAAGCCAAAGACAATTAATTTTCGAGATTTTTAGACAGCATTATACAATGTGTTACTGATGTAAACTGTATCGACACTACAAAGACTTGTTTAGCATTCAAGCCACTAACAAGATGAAAAGTGCAAAGACAGTTGCTAAAGACGTGCTACCAAGCCTCCTAACCCACCTAGAATACCACCTTCAGTGCTAAAGACGTAATACCAAGCCTCCTAACCCACCTAGAATACCACCTTCACTGGAAAAGAGGTGCTACCAAGCCTCCTAACCCATCTAGAATACCACCTTCAGTGCTAAAGACGTGCTACCAAGCCTCCTAACCCACCTATAATACCACCTTCAGTGGAAAAGACGTGCTACCAAGCCTCCTAACCCACCTATAATACCACCTTCAGTGCTAAAGACGTGCTACCAAGCCTCCTAACCCACCTATAATACCACCTTCATTGCTCAAGACGTGCTTCCAACTTCCCTAACCTACCTAGATAATCACCTGACCTAACCTAGCCTAGCCTAACCAAACCTAACCTAACCTAACCTAGCCTAGCCTTAAATAAACTAACCTAACCTAGCCAAGCCTTACTTTAGCTAATCTAACCTAACATGATCTAGCCTAGCCTTACCAAACCTAGCCTAACCTAGCCTAGCCTTACCTTACCTAACCTGACAACCTAACCTAACTTAAACTTACCTTACTTAACCAATCCAAACTTAACCTAACTTATCATAACCAATCTTTACCTTGCCTAGGCTCACCTAACCTAACTTAACCTAACCTAGCCTCGTTGCCTTACCTAACCTAACCTAACCTATCATAACCTAACCTATCTTAACCTAACCTACCTTCCTTGCCTTATCTAACCTAACCTAACCTAAGTCAACGTAACCTAACCTAACCTAGCCTTGCCTTACCTAACCTAACCCAACCTAACCCAACCCAATCTAACCCAAACTAACCTAACCTAGCCTAGCCTAGCCGTATACTGTACCTCAGTACCATTGGGATGTGCTGAATTAGCCAGAAAATCCCCGCACTGATCCGGCTGGACCTGAATTGACCAAAACTGACCTGAAATGACCTTCATGAAGCTGACAGGTGCGATAGGCTTGACAGAACATATGTTGCCCTAACTGAACAGTTCTCAACGTACAAATACCTAACATGGTTTGAACTACGCAAAAAACTTTACTTTTCTATAAAAAGATCCGCCAACACGTCATAAAAACACCCACGCTAACACCGTTGCACAGTTGTACGAGTAACGTGTATTCAGCGTGGCCGGTTGGTACTTGTGCCTAAGTGGTGACATGTGCAATGTGGCAGGTAGGAGAACTGCTAGGCTTTACGGAACGGACTATTGAGTATGTGCTCAGAGTTAGACCTTTTAATAAAAAAAGAAATAGTGGACTAACATCACCTGATAGTGATGACGCTGATATATCGAGCCATATATTTATACCCAATATTTCCCTTGTATATAACGTGAATTTCTGCACAATATAAAGCCCTGTCAGCACCGTTACGAGTTATGTTTAAGTTATTAGTGAAATAATGCAGTATTTCCCATTATCAAAGAATATGACACGTGCTCAAACCGCAGAGAATTCTGACCCGTCCATCGTTATGCACACACACAGAGTGGCCCATATAAGTAACGTCCATTATTAAGCACATACATGCAGACTGGCCCATATATAACGTCCATCATTAAGCACTCACACAGTGGCCCATATATAACGTCCATCATTAAGCACTCACACAGTGGCCCATATATAGCGTCCATCATTCAGCACTCACACAGTGGCCCATATATAACGTCCATCATTAAGCACTCACACAGTGGCCCATATATAACGTCCATCATTAAGCACTCACACAGTGGCCCATATATAGCGTCCATCATTCAGCACACACATACAGAGTGGCCCATATATATCGCACCATTTCCACTCTGCCGGGCGATTTCTCGTGTGCTGTGGGGACAGCTTAGTGTTATAAGCTTGCTGGCCAAGAAGGTGGACAGATATGCTAAGAAACTGTGTGAGAAAGAGATGCATGGAAGCCGACGAGGCTAAAGAACGAACAAATGTTCGGGCTGGCTGGATGAAATTTGTACAGAGCAGTGCATGACATTTCCTGGTAAACATAACGATCGTATTATTGACTCTGTCTGATGGGTAATTATGAAGTTTCACGTGAAAGGTGTGCCTATGAAGGACATTCAGGTTTCTGGGGGCTTTAACGGTGAGTGAATGAATGAGTGGCCCATTTCACATTACTTCAACCACTGTCATGTTTGTTACGTTTCCTTGCTTTCTGAGTATCTCACCCCACCTACGGGTAGGCAAAGAGGCGCGAATGATGATGTTGATAATGTTGATGATAATGATGATACTGACGATGATGATGGCGATGAAGTAACTTAATAAGAAGTCAGTATTTGTTTGGGTTAAAGGGAATTTCCAAGTATTTAATTTCTTGTATCCATCGAGCTGGTTTGGATATTATAAAAACCGTAAACAAAAGATCCGTCGTGCAAAATGGACGTATTACCGAGTGATATTAATGATTAAAGAAGGGTCTCTTCTTCAGAGTTGGCCAAGGTCGGCCATATTCCTTGAGCCGCCAATAGGGAGGGAGGACAATAAATAAATGCGTCCAACAAAGCAGTTTGTCCTTACCCTAAATACAGATATCCTTGCATGAAGATACAACTACACAAGACTTTACTCCACACCATTATGTGTTGATCATCCTAGCCTCGCATATTACAATGACATGGATATATATCAAGGCCTGGCTTCACAAACACAAACAAGAAGGAGCACTCACAGTGTTATACACGCACCCTACAATACGTCCAAGGCCGTACCTTTGACCCTGTTGTGACCTTGACCTTGACCTTGAGATAAGTTGGTATGACTATGCTGTGTGGGGTGGTTATGGGGACTCCGGTGGCCTATGGACTGTAATTAGGACTGACGTTTGGATGGATGGACCTGCTTGTCACTGGACAGAATAGCTTGGCCCCGGACCATGACAGTCCGAACCCTGTTTATCCAGCTGTGTTGGCTGTGGCAGTTTGTATTTATCCAGCTGTGTTGGCTGTGGCAGTTTGTATTTATCCAGCTGTGTTGGCTGTGGCAGTTTGTATTTATCCAGCTGTGTTGGCTGTGGCAGTTTGTATTTATCCAGCTGTGTTGGCTGTGGCAGTTTGTATTTATCCAGCTGTGTTGGCTGTGGCAGTTTGTATTTATCCAGCTGTGTTGGCTGTGGCAGTTTGTATTTATCCAGCTGTGTTGGCTGTGGCAGTTTGTATTTATCCAGCTGTGTTGGCTGTGGCAGTTTGTATTTATCCAGCTGTGTTGGCTGTGGCAGTTTGTATTTATCCAGCTGTGTTGGCTGTGGCAGTTTGTATTTATCCAGCTGTGTTGGCTGTGGCAGTTTGTATTTATCCAGCTGTGTTGGCTATGGCAGTTTGTATTTATCCACCTGTGTTGGCTGTGGCAGTTCCTAAAACTAAACACATACTGTCAAAAACATACTCATGGCTTGGAAACTAAACATATCCTGTCAAAAACACACTCATGGCTTGGAAACTAAAAACATCCTGTCAAAACATACTTATGGCTTGGAAAATAAACACATCCTGTTAAAACACACTCATGGCTTGGAAAGTAAACACATCCTGTCAAAACACACTCATGGCTTGGAAAGTAAACACATCCTGTCAAAAACACACTCATGGCTTGGAAACTAAACACATCCTGTCAAAAACACACTCATGGCTTGGAAAGTAAACACATCCTGTCAAAACACACTCATGGCTTGGAAAGTAAACATGTCCTGTCAAAATACGCTCATAGCTTGGAAACTAAACACATCCTATCAAAAACACACTCATGGCTTGCAAACTAAACAGATCCTGTCAAAAACACACTCATGGCTTGGAAAGTAAACACATCCTGTCAAAACACACTCATGGCTTGGAAAGTAAACACATCCTGTCAAAAACACACTCATGGCTTCCAAACTAAACAGATCCTGTCAAAAACACACTCATGGCTTGGAAAGTAAACACATCCTGTCAAAACACACCCATGGCTTGGAAAGTAAACACATCCTGTCAAAAACACACTCATGGCTTCCAAACTAACCACATCCTGTCAAAAACACACTCGTGGCTCTGACACCACCAACCATCATTATTTAGTATAAAAACTTCAGGTTCAGTCTTTGTCCACCAGCATACAGACAGACACAGGATGATAATTGTCCAATAAACGTTTACGGCAATTAATTCAACCGATGCAATGCGATAATTTTGACTCAGAAATGACACGACCATCCCGAGTTACTGGACGTTTAGTAGCTAAACTCTGCTACAGTGTGTGTGTGTATGTGTTTGTGTGTGTGTGTGTGTGTGTGTGGACACATTTCCAAGCCACCCAGGAGGTAGTGTCAGGGCTCGTTTTTTTTCAAGTGGTGTCCCCGCCATGAGCTTGTCAGGCAGGCCTAATCCACCAGTACACAGAGGGAAGGTGTTAGTGTGGGGGGGAGGGGGTGATACTGAATTAGTGTAATTTAAAGACAATTTTACTGTAGTGTATCGGTAACATAGTGAACTCATACAGCTGGCTCGGAAAGGACCAAACCATCACTGGTTACAGAAAGTTTATTAAACCAAATAATAAGATGTACACCAAAGATAATGATTGAAGTTGGGTCCTCTCGTATAAAAATGTCCACATTATTAACCGTAGTGGAGCCAACCACAATGGTTACACCTGGACAATATCGAGTAACTTCCCACACACAATCCACACCTTCCACCTTACGTGGAAATTCCAATTCCATAATCTCCAGACCACACCGTCGCGCCTCCTCTTCAGTAAAGACAACGTATTCTGCGCCGGTATCCAGGAGGCCGGTCACTTGTACTCCATTAACGGTATATGTGACCATTTGTTCTTCTACTGGTTCCGGCAGGTCATCAGTAATTACAAAGTCTAGGGTTGGTGGAGAGTCAGAATCCTCTGGTTCTAAGCTAAAGAAGTTCCGTAGACAACACTGGTAATACACTAACACGTCCCTTCCCAACAGAGGTATAGGCTGAATGGGACCATCTTCAACCACCATAACATACGGGTAAATAGTGATCATTTCTCCGTTGACGGTCTTACACTGGAACTCAATGTTACCCAGGATTCCGACTATCATCTCTGTACACGCTGGGTCAGCAGGTAGCATCCTGTCCAGCAGACCACACTGCTTGACCAGCGACAAAGGTAACACTGTATTGGTCGCGCCTGAGTCAATCAAGATCCGGAATGTGTGGTCGCCAACTTGCATTTCGATAAACGGCATAATTGGGCACGGGTCCCCCTCCGGCCCATAAATGACTTCGACAGACCACATTGTAAACCACTAATATATTATAGGCCTACTATGTAAAGCTTTATCCGTACCAGCTATACAAACTTTAGTCTTTGTACAACGTTAATAGGAATTAACACGGAGTTAACACTCCAGCATACACCCACTCCAACACACACTGGAATAATGACCTTCTTGTGATCATCCGCGACCTTATATAACCTGTCAGCTGGTGAAAATAACTTTTCTGTTATGTACACTAGCCTGTGTGAATAACTATATCACTATTTTCACCGATACCGTATTTTATTATAATGAGAAATTACAGTGTATTTAAAAAATGAAAATGACCACATTAAAATAAAAGGGAAAGAAAATAATTATTAAAATTATATTTATCGGCTAATTGCAAGCGCCCGGGGGTTAAAATAATATCTGTCGCCATTCAAATTTCAGTTCATCTCTCTGTCTGTCTCTCTCTCTCTCTCTCTCTCTCTCTCTCTCTCTCTCTCTCTCTATTGCTTGATTATGATTCTCGCGTTTTATAATAAAGGGCATTTACTAAATCAATTGTAAGTATGTTGGTTCATCTTTGGTCTGGATTGCTGTCACCCTATGTAAGTATTAATGTGATTTTGTTTTGTTTTTTCGCACTTATCCACTTAATACAACTAAAACATTGAGGTAAAGCTGATTATTATTTTACTTTGTAAGACCAAACATCAACTCAGAGGCCAGCAGCTACTGTAGTCATATTGGTAAATATCGTTTCATCTCCAAAATTCACATATCATTCTCTTTTATTTATTTACTTCACGCCAACTTAGAGGGATCTTCTCTATGAATTTTTCGGCGCAAATACTTCGTTTACCACTGAATATTTTTATTGTATATGCAATGGCGGATGAAGGTATCGGAGCTGTGGAATCCGCAGGGATGGATCCAGAAATATTTTTGGGGTATTGTCGTTATCACTTTCCAGTGTAGTAAGTGTTGTTGCCTTTGTTGATATTTTGGCCACGACGCGCATCCCAATGCTTTTTTGTTTGTTTATTTTATGAGACAGGCGGACTCGGTGGCATGAAATGTGAAGCTGTAGCCTACACTTCTTTGTTTTTGTGCCCTACACCGATGTGTCTGCCAGCATAATTGTGGTTGTGGCAAGAACCACACAATATGGTGGCAACGGTGGCGGAAGTGGATCAGTAAAAACGCCACTGGAGGTCTGAGGTACTGGCTGGAGAGGTAAAGGTGCTTGCTCCTGATCTTAAGTTAGGTGCAAGGATGAGTGAGATGGAGGCCTCCATTAAACCAAAAGAAATAACGACAGGTCCACAAGAGAGACGGAGAGAAAAAAATGAAGAGTGTGGAAGAACTGTAATATTATCCTCGTCAGCGCCAATAAAAACTGTAGCATTAAATATTGCACAAACGTGAAAAGTGCAACAGTGAATGTGCAGTAGGTCAATGCCACAAGAAGGTGAAAGAAACCGATTATGCACAGAACTGACCTGTGTAAGAAATGGTTCCACACACGGTGTGACAAAGTGCGGGTTGAATTATACGGTTTTACAAAATTTTCATGCGCTTATGTGGTTCAGTAGAAGGTGTAAATCACCGATCATTTGACTATCTGTAGCCAGACGTCATAATCCCGTAGGGGTGACCGTACCGTATGTCTTTGAGTTAGTGGTTTTACGGGGCAGATTATGCAGAGAGATTAATGAATGCTGTGGCAAGAATTGAGGAGTTGGAAGATGCAGCACAAACGAATAGGGATGATTTAATGAAAGGAGTGACATACACAGCAGTGAAAACGTTGTTGAGAAAACATAATGAATGACGGAAGAATAATGTAGTGATGTTTAATCTGAGTGAAACTGAGGAAGACACTGCCACAGAAAAGGAAAGGGAAGGGACTGAAAAATGTAATTATATGTTTCAGAACAGCTTAACGTTGGAGGATACTGAGTTGGAGAAAGTGATAAGATTGGGAAAGAAATCTAGCAATAAGACTACACCTGTGCTTGTAAAAATGAAAAGTGAAAGACAAAAACAAGCAGTGATAGGGCATGCAAGAAAGTTCAGAAGCTAAACTGATCTAGTGAAAAAGAGATATGTCACCAGATATAACAAAGACGGAAAGAAGAAAATGCTTATGAGACAATAAATGGTGAAACAAGAAGTATTGATGAAACCACAGAAAATAACATGGAAAATATCAGTTAATTAACAGTAAAAATCAACATCTTGGAAGTGTAAGTAATGGAAATTTTGAAGAAAAACATTTAAAATTGAAATTAATAAACGCATAAGAATAGGCCAAAATAGCTACATGAGTTGGAAAGAAGAGTTAGTGAGTGATGTATTTTGCATCACTAAAACACAGTTGAAAATAGAGAAACTAAAGACAAGTGAAAATATGTGTAAGATGGACTACGATATGAAAAGTTTAACAGATGATGAAGGAGGAGGTCTTTTGCTGTGTAGAAAAAGTTGTCCTTTCAGTTTGGGGAAAATCAGTTCAGTAAATACAGAGATTTGTTGCTTGTTCAAGGAAAAACTGAGGAAGCACCCGTAGAAATAATTCTAGTTTCCTTATCAGTTGTGGATGCAACTCAAAAGTAGTTTAAGAAAATAGAAATTTGTGAAATTGTTGGGGAAAAAAAAAAATAGTACCTATAGCATATGTCTTGTATTACCTATTGGGTGATATGAGTGGATGTGGTGACTTTATTTCTGAACAGTGATTGAATGAAAATGAAAAAATAAAAAAAAAGTTTATTAAATGACAGCCCAAATCGTCAAGGAATATACACATGGGGGAGAGGAGTGCAGAACCTTGTGACATTGTACTAGTGAATGATAAAATTATGACATTTAAAGAAATTGACGAAAAACAATATATACTAGATATATCAGATCATGACCTTATTCAGGTAACAATGAATATAAAGAGCAAAAATAAATGAGAAAAAATAACCAAAAGAAAATATACAACAAATACAAAGGTACTGGAAGAGTATATAGCTATGTTCACTATATGGAAGGTGAGATAAAGGCAGAAAACAATGTTGAAATTCTAAAACTGATGAATAATTTGATTAAAGGTGAAGACAAAGCCCTCTTTAAGAGTGTATAATAGAAAAATAAATGTATGTAATGGAATGAAAGAACAACCATGGATAAAGCATGACATAAGGATCATAGATTAAGAAGAAACTAAAACAAGAGATGAAGGAGAGCGGGCTCAGAAGAAAAAAGAAATACTGTGTCATCTTTCTGTGGACTAAAGGCGAAAGGTACAAAAGATGATGAAAGACGAAATTTAGAAACCTGAAAATGACAGATGAAATCAAAGCAGATAAAACAAACGGAAGGGATATCACAAAACAAATAAGGACAGGTGTTAAAAGTATGAATGAAAATTCTGTTTTATGATGACAGCATTGATATGTGAGGAAGCAGAAAGACTGAGGAATACTGGACACAGATATACCAAAAACATGACAATAGAATATGTGAAAGTTGCAACACAAAGGAGAGACAAAAGTATAATACTTAACATAAAATTCCCATAGTATAGACCGAAACCGAAGTGACTCCCGGAAGAAAAGGTTGATAAATCAAGATCCCAGAAGGTGATAGTTACACCCAACTAAACGTGTATCAAAAAATGCTTTGATGAAATTAAAAAAGAAAAAATCATGACCAGATGAGTTAAAACCAGAATCTTATAAAGCCTTGCCAAATAGTGAAGATTTATATAAAAATTAATGAATTATAATAAAACCTGGAGTCCAAATTCCGGTTTCTGTTTTAAATCCTGGATTACTGCATAATCCCAGGTCGCAGATATTCAGAACGAGGTTTTGATCCGTTGAGGCCGGTTTAGTTCATCCGCAGTTTACACCGCCTCGAGGGGAGGGGTTGGCGGGAGATGAAGGCTGGCAGGTGGCAACATGAATACGAGATTCTTTCCAGAGATTTCTACACTGAAGAGTTTGTGGAGAGACTATTGGTTGAAATGTGCAATAATGCCCTAGAAATGATTAGAATTCCTTGACCTCTGTGTTGAGAACTGTGCAAACTAAATAGTAACCTATTATTACCGTAACTTGCTTCTCCATCTTAGAACTTCCGCAATTATGCAGAAATTCGGATCCAAGGCAACGCGGTGATTATTTGCTTGTGGCCGCCCAGCGTTCCAGTGTTGCCATGTGTACGATAATTATCATAAATATACGATAAATTCCCCTTCAGAACGATTTACGCCATGATGTCATGTCATACTCATACTCCAGATAAAATATAAGGCATGTCATACTCATACCCGTGGTTAAATATAAGGCATGTCATACTCATACTTGATATTAAATATAAGGCATGTCATACTCATACTCGAGATTAAATATACGACGTCATACTCACATTCGAGATTAAATATAAGGCATGTTATACTCATATTCGTGGTTAAATATAATACTCCTGATTATGTTATAATACTATGGAAAGTCGTTTTCTGCGCTACATTGGAGGGTTCTTTACTATCTTGACTTATTATTTGATGGGGAGGAGGGAAGAAGTGAGAATCCAAAGAGAAAAACCAGCAAAGGTATTCTTTCCCCCCCAAAAAATAACAAATAACATTACAAAGCCAAATTCTGTCTAGGCAGATGCCATAAATTCGTAAAGGATGACCGTTTCTCTGAGTTTTTGTTCTACGGGGAGGGACACAAACCCTCCACCAATCCACTTGTTGACACGGAGGGAACACATATGGGTAGGTTATTTCATTACAACCCAGCGTTGTAAGTGGTTTCCTGGTTTACTGGAAACCATTAGGCTTGTCACTCAATGTATTGCCACTTGCGAAGGAAAAAAGGGTACCGGTAATAAAAAATTTACGGGAGACATGGGAAAGAGGAAGATAGGAGGGCACACACACACACATACACACACACACACACACACTCAAGAATGATAAAGGTGAAGGAAGAAGTAGGCACCATTACGTCGAGTGGATGATGCTCGCTACCACCTACCACTGAAGCCAAAGACAATATTAATTAATTTTCGAGATTTTTAGACAGCATTATACAATGTGTTACTGATGTAAACTGTATCGACACTACAAAGACTTGTTTAGCATTCAAGCCACTAACAAGATGAAAAGTGCAAAGACAGTTGCTAAAGACGTGCTACCAAGCCTCCTAACCCACCTAGAATACCACCTTCAGTGCTAAAGACGTAATACCAAGCCTCCTAACCCACCTAGAATACCACCTTCACTGGAAAAGAGGTGCTACCAAGCCTCCTAACCCATCTAGAATACCACCTTCAGTGCTAAAGACGTGCTACCAAGCCTCCTAACCCAACTATAATACCACCTTCAGTGGAAAAGACGTGCTACCAAGCCTCCTAACCCACCTATAATACCACCTTCAGTGCTAAAGACATCATACCAAGCCTCCTAACCCACCTAGAATACCACCTTCAGTGGAAAAGACGTGCTACCAAGCTTCCTAACCCACCTAGAATACCACCTTCAGTGCTAAAGACGTGCTACCAAGCCTCCTAACCCACCTAGAATACCACCTTCAGTGGAAAAGACGTGCTACCAAGCCTCCTAACCCACCTAGAATACCACCTTCAGTGCTAAAGACGTGCTACCAAGCCTCCTAACCCACCTATAATACCACCTTCAGTGCTAAAGACGTGCTACCAAGCCTCCTAACCCACCTATAATACCACCTTCAGTGCTAAAGACGTGCTACCAAGTTTCCTAACCTACCTAGATAATCACCTGACCTAACCTAACCAAACCAAACCTAACCTAACCTAACCTAGCCTAGCCTTAAATAAACTAACCTAACCTAGTCAAGCCTTACTTAAGCTAATCTAACCTAACATGATCTAGCCTAGCCTTACCAAACCTAACCTAACCTAGCCTAGCCTTACCTTACCTAACCTGACAACCTAACCTAACTTAGCTTTACCTTACTTAACCTATCCAAACTTAACCTAACTTATCATAACCTATCTTTACCTTGCCTAGGCTCACCTAATCTAACTTAACCTAACTTAACCAAACCTAGCCTCGTTGCCTTACCTAACTTAACCTATCATAACCTAACCTATCTTAACCTAACCTACATTCCTTGCCTTACCTAACCTAACGTAACCTAAGTCAACGTAACCTAACCTAACCTAACCTTGCCTTACCTAACCTAACCCAACCCAATCTAACCTAGCCTAGCCCAGCCGTATACTGTACCTCAGTACCATTGGGATGTGCTGAATTAGCCACAAAATCCCCGCACTGATCCGGCTGGACCTGAATTAACCAAAACTGACCTGAAATGATCTTCATGAAGCTGACAGGTGCGATAGGCTTGACAGAACATATGTTGACCTAACTGAACAGTTCTCAACGTACAATACCTAACTTGGTTTGAACTACGCAAAAAACTTTACTTTTCTATCAAAAGATCCGCCAACACGACATAAAAACACCCACGCTAACACCGTTGCACAGTTGTAACGTATATTCAGCGTGGCCGGTTGGTACTTGTGCCTAAGTGGTGACATGTGCAATGTGGCAGGTAGGAGAACTGCTAGGCTTTACGGAACGGACTATTGAGTATGTGCTCAGAGTTAGACCTTTTAATAAAAAAAGAAATAGTGGACTAACATCACCTGATAGTGATGACGCTGATATATCGAGCCATATATTTATACCCAATATTTCCCTTGTTGAATTTCTGCACAATATAAAGCCCTGTCAGCACCGTTACGAGTTATGTTTAAGTTATTAGTGAAATAATGCAGTATTTCCCATTAACAAAGAATATGACACGTGCTCAAACCGCAGAGAATTCTGACCCGTCCATCGTTATGCACACACACAGAGTGGCCCATATAAGTAACGTCCATTATTAAGCACATACATGCAGACTGGCCCATATATAACGTCCATCATTAAGCACTCACACAGTGGCCCATATATAACGTCCATCATTAAGCACTCACACAGTGGCCCATATATAACGTCCATCATTAAGCACTCACACAGTGGCCCATATATAACGTCCATCATTAAGCACTCACACAGTGGCCCATATATAACGTCCATCATTAAGCACTCACACAGTGGCCCATATATAGCGTCCATCATTAAGCACTCACACAGTGGCCCATATATAACGTCCATCATTAAGCATTCACACAGTGGCCCATATATAACGTCCATCATTAAGCACTCACACAGTGGCCCATATATAGCGTCCATCATTCAGCACTCACACAGTGGCCCATATATAACGTCCATCATTAAGCACTCACACAGTGGCCCATATATAGCGTCCATCATTAAGCACTCACACAGTGGCCCATATATAGCGTCCATCATTCAGCACACACATACAGAGTGGCCCATATATATCGCACCATTTCCACTCTGCCGGGCGATTTTTCGTGTGCTGTGGGGACAGCTTAGTGTTATAAGCTTGCTGGCCAAGAAGGTGGACAGATATGCTAAGAAACTGTGTGAGAAAGAGATGCATGGAAGCCGACGAGGCTAAAGAACGAACAGATGTTCGGGCTGGCTGGATGAAATTTGTACAGAGCAGTGCATGACATTTCCTGGTAAACATAACAATCGTATTATTGACTCTGTCTGATGGGTAATTATGAAGTTTCACGTGAAAGGTGTGCCTATGAAGGACATCCAGGTTTCAGGGGGCTTTAACGGTGAGTGAATGAGTGAGTGGCCCATTTCACATTACTTCAACCACTGTCATGTTTGTTACGCTTCCTTACTTTCTGAATATCTCACCCCACCTACGGGTAGGCAAAGAGGCGCGAATGATGATGTTGATAATGTTGATGATAATGATGATACTGACGATGATGATGGCGATGAAGTAACTTAATAAGAAGTCAGTATTTGTTTGGGTTAAAGGGAATTTCCAAGTATTTAATTTCTTGTATCCATCGAGCTGGTTTGGATATTATAAAAACCGTAAACAAAAGATCCGTCGTGCAAAATGGACGTATTACCGAGTGATATTAATGATTAAAGAAGGGTCTCTTCTTCAGAGTTGGCCAAGGTCGGCCATATTCCTTGAGCCGCCAATAGGGAGGGAGGACAATAAATAAATGCGTCCAACAAAGCAGTTTGTCCTTACCCTAAATACAGATATCCTTGCATGAGGGTACAACTACACAAGACTTTACTCCACACCATTATGTGTTGATCATCCTAGCCTCGCATATTACAATGACATGGATATATATCAAGGCCTGGCTTCACAAACACAAACAAGAAGGAGCACTCACAGTGTTATACACGCACCTTACAATACGTCCAAGGCCGTACCTTTGACCCTGTTGTGACCTTGACCTTGACCTTGAGATAAGTTGGTATGACTAAAGCTGTGTGGGGTGGTTATGGGGACTCCGGTGGCCTATGGACTGTAATTAGGACTGACGTTTGGATGGATGGACCTGCTTGTCACTGGACAGAATAGCTTGGCCCCGGACCATGACAGTCCGAACCCTGTTTATCCAGCTGTGTTGGCTGTGGCAGTTTGTATTTATCCAGCTGTGTTGGCTGTGGCAGTTTGTATTTATCCAGCTGTGTTGGCTGTGGCAGTTTGTATTTATCCAGCTGTGTTGGCTGTGGCAGTTTGTATTTATCCAGCTGTGTTGGCTGTGGCAGTTTGTATTTATCCAGCTGTGTTGGCTGTGGCAGTTTGTATTTATCCAGCTGTGTTGGCTGTGGCAGTTTGTATTTATCCAGCTGTGTTGGCTGTGGCAGTTTGTATTTATCCACCTGTGTTGGCTGTGGCAGTTTGTATTTATCCAGCTGTGTTGGCTGTGGCAGTTTGTATTTATCCAGCTGTGTTGGCTGTGGCAGTTTGTATTTATCCAGCTGTGTTGGCTATGGCAGTTTGTATTTATCCAGCTGTGTTGGCTGTGGCAGTTCCTAAAAGTAAACACATCCTGTCAAAACACACTCATGGCTTGGGAACTAAACACATCCTGTCAAAAATACACTCATGGCTTGCAAACTAACCACATCCTGTCAAAAACACACTCATGGATTGGAAACTAAACACATCCTGTCAAAACACACTCATGGATTGGAAACTAAACACATCCTGTCAAAACACACTCATGGCTTGGAAACTAAACACATCCTGTCAAAACACACTGATGGCTTGGAAACTAAACACATCCTGTCAAAACACACTGATTGGTTGGAAACTAAACACATCCTGTCAAAACACACTGATTGGTTGGAAACTAAACACATCCTGTCAAAACACACTGATGGCTTGGAAACTAAACACATCCTGTCAAAACACACTCATGGCATGGGAACTAAACACATTCTGTCAAAACACACTGATGGCTTGGAAACTAAACACATCCTGTCAAAAACACACTCATGGCATGGGAACTAAACACATTCTGTCAAAAACACACTCATGGCTTGGAAAGTAAACACATCCTGTCAAAAACACACTCATGGCTTGGAAAGTAAACACATCCTGTCAAAAACACACTCATGGCTTACAAACTAAACACATCCTGTCAAAAACACACTCGTGGCTCTGACACCACCAACCATCATTATTTAGTATAAAAACTTCAGGTTCAGTCTTTGTCCACCAACATACAGACAGACACAGGATGATAATTGTCCAATAAACGTTTAGGGCAATTAATTGAAGCGATGCAGTGCGATAATTTTGACTCAGAAATGACACGACCATCCCGAGTTACTGAACGTTTAGTAGCTAAACTCTGCTACAGTGTGTGTGTGTGTGTGTGTGTGTGTGTGTGTGTGTGTGTGTGTGTGTGTGTGTGTGTGTGTGTGTGTGTGTGTGTGTGTGTGTGTGTGTGTGTTTGTGGACAAATTTCGAAGCCACCCAGGAGGTAGTGTCAGGGCTCGTTTTTTTTTCAAGTGGTGTCCCCGCCATGAGCTTGTCAGGCAGGCCTAATCCACCAGTACACAGAGGGAAGGTGTTAGTGTGGGGGGGAATGGGTAATACTGAATTAGTGTAATTTAAAGACAATTTTAGTGTAGTGTACCGGTAACATAGTGAACTCATACAGCTGGCTCGGAAAGGACCAAACCATCACTGGTTACAGAAAGTTTATTAAACCAAATAATAAGATGTACACCAAAGATAATGATTGAAGTTGGGTCCTCTCGTATAAAAATGTCCACATTATTAACCGTAGTGGAGCCAACCACAATGGTTACACCTGGACTATATAGAGTAACTTCCCACACACAATCCACACCTTCCACCTTACGTGGAAATTCCAATTCCATAATCTCCAGACCACACCGTCGCGCCTCCTCTTCAGTAAAGACAACGTATTCTGCGCCGGTATCCAGGAGGCCGGTCACTTGTACTTCATTAACGGTATATGTGACCATTTGTTCTTCTACTGGTTCCGGCAGGTCATCAGTCATTACAAAGTCTAGGGTTGGTGGAGAGTCAGAATCCTCTGGTTCTAAGCTAAAGAAGTTCCGTAGACAACACTGGTAATACACTAACACGTCCCTTCCCAACAGAGGTATAGGCTGAATGGGACCATCTTCAACCACCATAACATACGGGTAAATAGTGATCATTTCTCCATTGATGGTCTTACACTGGAACTCAATGTTACCCAGGATTCCGACTATCATCTCTGTACACGCTGGGTCAGCAGGTAGCATCCTGTCCAGCAGACCACACTGCTTGACCAGCGACAAAGGTAACACTGTATTGGTCGCGCCTGAGTCAATCAAGATCCGGAATGTGTGGTCGCCAACTTGCATTTCGATAAACGGCATCATTGGGCACGGGTCCCCCTCCGGCCCATAAATGACTTCGATAGACCACATTGTAAACCACTAATATATTATACTATGTAAAGCTTTATCCGTACCATGTATATAAACTTTAATCTTTGTACAACGTTAATTGAAATTAACACGGAGTTAACACTCGAGCATGCACCCACTCCAACACACACTGGAATAATGACCTTGTGATCATCCGCGACCTTATATAACCTGTCAGCTGGTGAGAATAACTTTTCTGTTATGTGCACTAGCCTGTGTGAATAACTACATCACTATTTTCACCAATACCAAATTTTATTATATTAATGAGAAATTACATTGTGTTTAAAAAATGAAAATGACCACATGAAAATAAAAGGGAAAGAAATTAATTATTAAAATTATATTTATCGGCTAATTGCAAGCGCCCGGGGATTAAAATAATATCTGTCAGCATTCAAATTTCAGTTCATCTCCCTGTCTGTCTGTCTCTCTCTCTCTCTTGCTTGATTATGATTCTCGCGTTTTATAATAAAGGGCATTTACTAAATCAATTGTAAGTATGTTGGTTCATCTTTGGTCTGGATTGCTGTCACCCTATGTAAGTATTAATGTGATTTTGTTTTGTTTTTTCGCACTTATCCACTTAATACAACTAAAACATTGAGGTAAAGCTGATTATTATTTTACTTTGTTAGACCAAACATCAACTCAGAGGCCAGCAGCTACTGTAGTCATATTGGTAAATATCGTTTCATCTCCAAAATTCACATATCATTCTCTTTTATTTATTTACTTCACGCCAACTTAGAGGGATCTTCTCTATGAATTTTTCGGCGCAAATACTTCGTTTACCACTAAATATTTTTATTGTATATGCGATGGCGGATGGAGGTATCGGAGCTGTGGAATCCGCAGGGATGGATCCAGAAATATTTTTGAGGTATTGTCGTTATCACTTTCCAGTGTAGTAAGTGTTGTTGCCTTTGTTGATATTTTGGCCACGACGCGCATCCCAATGCTTTTTTGTTTGTTTATTTTATGAGACAGGCGGACTCGGTGGCAAGAAATGTGAAGCTGTAGCCTACACTTCTTTGTTTTTCTGCCCAACACCGATGTGTCTGCCAGCATAATTGTGGTTGTGGCAAGAACCACACAATATGGTGGCAACGGTGGCGGAAGTGGATCAGTAAAAACGCCACTGGAGGTCTGAGGTACTGGCTGGAGAGGTAAAGGTGCTTGCTCCTGATCTTAAGTTAGGTGCAAGGATGAGTGAGATGGAGGCCTCCATTAAACCAAAAGAAATAACGACAGGTCCACAAGAGAGACGGAGAGAAAAAAATGAAGAGTGTGGAAGAACTGTAATATTATCCTCGTCAGCGCCAATAAAAACTGTAGCATTAAATATTGCACAAACGTGAAAAGTGCAACAGTGAATGTGCAGTAGGCCAATGCCACAAGAAGGTGAAAGAAACCGATCATGCACAGAACTGACCTGTGTAAGAAATGGTTCCACACACGGTGTGACAAAGTGCGGGTTGAATTATACGGTTTTACAAAATTTTCAAGCGCTTGTGTAGTTCAGTATAAGGTGTAAATCACCGATCATTTGACTATATGTAGCCAGATGTCATAATCCCGTAGGGGTGACCGTACCGTATGTCTTTGAGTTAGTGGTTTTACGGGGCAGATTATGCAGAGAGATTAATGAATGCTGTGGCAAGAATTGAGGAGTTGGAAGATGCAGCACAAACGAATAGGGATGATTTAATGAAAGGAGTGACATACACAGCAGTGAAAACGTTGTTGAGAAAACATAATGAATGACGGAAGGGCCTATTGTCGCTCCCGCCCTCGTGAGATATCCCACTGTTGCTCCGAAGGTGCACGGAAGGAGGCAAGGAGCGAGACGTCACTCCGGAAGGAGACAAGAGCCCAGGCCTCCCGTACCAGAGTGGCCCAGACAGGCCTCAGCCTCCCCTGGCCTCCGCTCCCTACGCCTGGCTCTGGAACAGATGCTCCTGACTGGCTCCAGCGTAAGTCGATGCCGCAGCCCTCCCCTGTCGGCGCCCTTAGACGCTGGAGACTGCAGTCCGCAGTCTCTCCCGATCCTCCCGAGGACACCCGTGTGAGATCTCCATATGCCCCCACGACGACGTAAGGCTCCCGCCTCCGTCCGAGACTTACACCAGAGGTTCCTGGAGCAATTCGGCCCCAGTCCCGAGGGCCATACCCCTGAGCCCAGCCCGGAAGCCACGGGTAGCCCAGGACGCAAGAGGACGCCCCTACGAGTTGTCCCGTGCCCTCTTGGCACGCCTCCCCTTGTCGGTGCCCCTAGCCCGGCAGGATTGCCGACGGCGTGTTCCCGCCCCTGCCTCCTCACGATGAATACGTGTGATGCTGCCCAGAAACAGTGCAAGTGATTTAGGTTAAGTGTGACTTTTGCCTAGTGTAATATCGTGCAGTGACTTAATATAGTGATTATCGGGGCAAGTAAGATCACAGTGAGAGAATAAAGGACGAGTGTGCGAACCAAGATCTGATGAACTATATTTATGAGTGACGTCCCTTATATACAATTAGTAAGACTGTGCCGCCTGGAAATTCCTCCGTAGTAATACACCCCTACTGCTGTGAGCTCTAAAGAAGTAATACGAGAAAGTGTTAGTGATATTCTCCCACTCACGCTACGCGTAAATCCTGTACGACACTCCCTCGTCCCAGTATCTAGTGTAAGTGTAAACCAAGAATAGAATCAATTACCAAAGTCCCTTTGCTATTGGAAAACGTGTAATACTCATTGTTAATACTTGCCTCTCTCCTGTATTACCATAACTCCCTCCAAGCCGTCACAAGTCAGTCCCCGCACCCCCCCTTTCCCCCCCCCCTTGTGAGATTCACTTCCCGCGCCTCACGCGCGCGTCTCTATTCACTGTACCCTGAATACACTAGGATTGATTGTGTTGGCATTAATATCAGATAAGCAAGTATCCTGCGAGATACACATGTCCTAGATAAGGTTTTTATTTTGCTATATATTATGTTGTAATATCTGCTGATTTGTCCTGTGTCTGATTGTGGTAATATACGTGTAAAGGTTATTGCCTAGAGTTTTTGTGTCCTGCCTCTCTTTATTGCACTAAGCTCCGGTCTCGAAAAAGGACCCCGCTCCACGTTAGGTGTTTTAGGAACGAGAAGTCGATCCTATTTACACCTAGCATTACACATCACACTGTCCATCCATCCTATTCGTGGTCTTCCTCTCATCCTTACACCTCTCACATCAGATCTAGTTACCTTCTTCACCAATCGCTCATTATCCATTCTCTCCATATGCCCAAACCATCGCAACACCCTCTGCTCAACTCGATAAGCCATCTCCCGAATAACTCCAGTTCTCCTTTGCACTTCATTTCTCACTCGATCCATACGCGTCACTCGATTCATATGCTGTGGCTGGGGAAGGCGGTGGCTCAATCGGCAGAGAGGTGGCTTGCGGTCCTACCGGACCCAGGTTCAAATCTCCGCTGGGGCAGGGACCAGTTTAAGGATTTGAATTTCATTACGGTAGACTACCGATCTACCAGAAGACCCGCCTACATGTCGTAAAAATACCCCCGCTAGTACCAATACACCAGTCCTGTATGAGACAGCCTTAGCATGAATTCAGTATGGACGGTGGGTGTTAGCGCCGAAGTGGTGACATGTAAAGGTGTACGATATGTAGGAGAACTACTGGGCCTTGGGAGCAGGCTGAGAAGCCTATGCCCTGAGTCGAGCACATAAAAAAAAAAAAAAAAAAGACACCTCATCTCCATTACATTCAAACTTTTCCTCTCTGCTACACCCATATTCCATGTTTCAGTCCCCACAACACCCTCATACAGCCTTCTCTTTACATCCATTCTAAGCGAACGACATCAAAACACTTTTTTCATGCCACACAGCACCTTTCCTACTTCATTCATTCTATACTTCACTTCTGCATCTATTCTTCCATCTACAGCAACATGTGAGCCTATACTTAAAACACTCTACCTCCTCGAGCAACTCATCATTCAAAACTATATTCATCCTCCTACCATCTACCAACCTCGTACACTTCATCACTTTACTCTTATTCTCATTTACTTTCAATTTCCTCCTTTCACTCACCCTTCCAAACTCCTCTACCAACTGTTTCAATCTCTCTTCTGAATCAGTCACCAGTGCAGTATCATCTGCAAACAGCAGCTGTTTCAGATTCCACTCTCAACCATCAACATTCACCAGACTCAGACTTCCACCTAACACTCTTGCATTCACCTCCCTTACAACACCATCCATATAAATCTTAAATAGCCAAGGCGACATCACACATCGCTGCCGCAGCCCCACTCTCACGGGAAACCCATCACTCACAGTATTTCCCACTCTTACACACGCTCTACTATTTACATAAAAACATTTCATTTCTTTTAGTACCTACCATCAAGTCCATACAATCGTAAAACAGTCCACAAAGCCTCCCTATCCATTCTATTATACGTTTTCTCAAAATCCACGAACGCCCAAAACACATCCTAACCTTTCTCTAAATACTTTTCACACACCTGTCTCACAGCAAACACCTGATCCATGCATCCCCTCCCTCTCCTAAAGTCACACTGCTCATCGCCAGTCACTCCCTCTGTACCCTCCCTAACTCGCTTAATTAACACTCTACCATACACCTTACCTACAACATTGAACAGACTCATACCCCTAAAGCTAGTATATTCATACTTATCACCCTTGCCTTTATACGACGGAACCACACAAGCACTTGCCGAGTTGGCACCATATCTTGCACAAAGCACACATTCAACAATCTTACTAACCAGTCAACAATAGTCGCTCCACCACCGTTCAGGCATTCCACAGCACACCCATCCGTACCTGCAGCGTTCCCTGTTTTCATCTCCTATACTGCCTCCTGCACTTCCTCCATCGTGATCAAAGAATCATTCAGTTCTCCCAACACATTTATTCCTTGCACCCTTCCATCTGCCACAACCTCAGCCTCCTTTTCCTCCTCTACATATAATAATCTTTCAAATCACTCCGCCCATCTCTTCGTAACTGCATCCATCTCAATTAACATCAGTCCATCCTCTGTTTTTACTCGCTCTTCCTTCCCAGACTCTCTTTTTCGCACCCTTTTCACTTCCTGCCCAAACATTTTCTTATTCTGTTGAAAATTCTCAGTCAACCGCCTAACCCACCTCTCATCTGCTGCCACTTTAGCATCACGCACAGCCCTTCTCGCCCTATTCTTAAACAACTCCCATTCCTCCCTCCACATTGCTATTCTCCTGATCTTTCACTGCATTCCACTCATCTTTCAGTTTCTCCTGATACTCTGTCATTTTCTCTCTTTTATCCAACTCACTCACTTTCAAAACCTCCCTGCCACACCTAACACTCCTAGCTCTCACCCATCTCATACCTACTGTTAACTTTCCCTCCACCAGGTAGTGGTCAGACATACCTCCACCCTACCCTCTCAAAACTCTCACATCCAACAATCTTCCTATTACATTCCTGGACACAACCACATAGTCCATCAATGCTCTATCAATAACCCTTCCACCCTCCTGCCTCACCCATGTATACTTATAAATAACTTTCTTATCAAACAGGTTATTTTCAATCACCATCTCTCGCTCAACGCACATCCCCATCATTCGTTCCCCATTTTCATTTCTTCCAGGCACACCATGCATACCAATTACACCTTCAACTGCTACATTTCCCACTCTAGCGTTCAGATCCCCCATCATTACCACATTTACATTCGCTCCAGAACTCTGCAGACACTCATCAACATCATTCCAGAAAGACTCCCTCTCTTCTTCATCGCTTTCACTACCAGGCCCATATGCACTCACAAATACCCACAACTTTCACCCACATCACTCTCGATGACACCTCCTTCCATTCAGTCACACACTACTGTACTTCCGGGCTCACTAACAAGGCCACACCCTCTCTTGCCCTTCCTCTATCAACACCTGACAATCTTCCATTCACACTTCCAGACTTAGACTCACCTTTCCTTTTCATCTTCGTTTCACTCAGAGCTTACACATGCAACTTTCTTCTCACAGACATTCTCCCAATCTCCTCCCTTTTAGCCTCAATCGTACTACATCCACGCCGATTCATAGACCCAATCTTCAGGGTACGGGGAGAACTCAATCCCCCATCCCTTACTATGGCCTGTCTCAAAAAAAAAAAAAAAAAAAAAAAAAAAAAAAAAAACAGAGGAAGGGTCCCTATAGTCGCGGAGCACGACTCTGAGGTTGTCATTATCGTACCCTGGCAACCTATAATTCAAAAGTGCGTCCCATTTCGTGTATAACATGAGAGATAAGTGATCAGTGTATAATATGTTCGTGTTTAACAATATTCGTGTATAATATATTCGTGCATAATAATATGATTCGTGTATGATATGATGCGAAGTCGGACGCACTTTTGAATGGTAGGTTGCCAGGGTACGATAATGACAACCTCAGAGTAGTACGCTGCGACTATAGTCCCCTCACCCCGCCCCTTTTAGTCACCTTTTATGACATGTAATGCTAGGTGTTTTAGGGTCAGCTTCCCGTCCCTGTAACGCCTAGTGTGTAGCTGGTTCTCTATCAAGACCAGAGCTTAGACAAATAGGAGCGAGGCAGGATACAAAAACTCAAGGCAACAACCTTACACGTATATTACCAAATTCTACAGTGGAACGAGTAGATGTCACGAATACAGATACACTAGACAATTATAATTCTTAGGCCTAGATAGGGGTTATTAGTATCGCACAGGATACTACTTAGGTCAAGGTCGGGTAGGGTGAATAACACATAGGGCAGAGGTTTATATATTATTATTGCAGGAAGTCCAGGTTAGACATTTGTGGAATGGGTGGCACTGTTTCACTGTTGGTAACTATTACTGTTCTTTAAGTTAACACTGGGGTCTGGGTATGATCTTAGCGTGATGCGGCATTACTATAGTCGCGGCGCACGACTCTGAGGTTGTTATTATCGTGCCCTGGCAACCTGTCATTCAAAAATGTGTCTGATTTCGTGTATAATGTGAGACGCATGTGTTTCGTGTATAATATGTTCGTGTATAATAATATTCGTACATAATAATATGATTCGTGTATAATATGACAAGAAAACAGATGCACTTTTGAATGACAGGTTGCCAGGGTACGATAATGACAAGCTCAGAGTCGTGCGCCGCGACTATAGATGGTAGCGCATTCACTGTAATCGACCTGTATTTCACTGTTTGGCCGTGTTCACGGTTTCACTGTTGTTTTTATTTACTCCACCACTTTTATATCGTCACTGGTGTTTTCTCACACTGACTACCTTTATATGGTTAATTCACTGCTCTGCCTTCATGTCATTAAGTCACGGACACTGTGCTTTCACTGTCACTCCTTTTGGGTCTGGGCGTCGTGGCAGTCAGGTACAAGGGCGGCGGAAGTGACCCAGTCTCCCTACTGATGGGGTTGGGTACCACCGGGGGCCTCTGTCTTCAGGGGCCACAGGATCACACGTAGGGGCATCCTCTCTCGTCTGGGGCTGCGGGTGGCGAAGGGCCCCACGCTTTCGGGGCTTGGGGCGGGAGTACATCCCTCAGGGCTGGGGCTGAATAACTGCCAGAACTTCTTGCTCAGGCTCCTGACGGAGGACGAAGATCTCTGGTGTCTGGGTGTAGGGAGGTCCTGTCTGGGGGTCCTGGGGGCAGTCTGGAGGTCCCGAGGGCTGCTGTCCCCGGTGTTCGGAGATGCTGTCAGGAGGGGTTTGCAGCGTCGGCCTACGTCGGGGTCTGTCAGGTAGGTTCTCTCTGGATCTGGCTGCAGAGAGAAGATCCCGGTGGAAGTCACGGGGTCTCTCCAGTACTTCTCCAGGCTGGGAGCTCCCTCTGGGTCGTAGGTTGATGAGCAGGAGTCAGCACCTGATGGGGGAGCGGCTACCAGCCGCCTCCTGCTGTAGGGCCTGGCTACTGGCCGTGGCCTTCTGGGGGCGTGGCTGCAGGCCGTCGCTAAGGCCCGGCTACTGGCCGTGGCCTGGGGAGAGGAGTGGCTACAGGCCGATTCAGGGGCACCCTCAGAGCGGCTACCAGCCGTCTCCTGATTCCCTCTGGAGCGGCTACATGCCGTCTCCTGCGGGAGGGTTGAGCAGCTACAGGCCATCTCCTGTTTGCCTCCGGAGCAGCTAAAGGCCGTCTCCAGTAGAAGGGTCGAACGGCTACAGGCCGTCTTGCTGGGGGCACCTTCAGAGCGGCTACAGGCCGTCTCCTGATGAAGGCGGGAGTGGCTACAGGCCGTCTCCTGTTTCCTCAGGAGTGCTACAGGCCATCTTCTGCAGGAGGGTTGAGTGGCTACAGGCCGTCTCGTTAGGGGCGCCTTCAGAGCGGCTACCGGCTGTCTCCTGTTTTCCTCCAGAGCAGCTGCAGGCCGTCTTCTGTAGGGATATTGGGCAGCTACTGGCCATCCCAGGGGTACTAACTGGAGCTGGAGTAACAGCTCCACCCCGATGTTGGTTGGAGACGGCACGCCCAGAAGGTAGTCTTGTATTCCTGCTATGGTGGCGGTGGGCGAGCTCCGGGTCATAGGGGCCGTGTGGACGCCGCCCTTTGGACGAAAACAATGAGTCCGAGGACCTCACCACCTCCTACAACTCCTCCACTCCTCCACCGACCCATTCACCCTCTTCATCACCTGTGGTGAACAGCTAGATGAGAACTCAGCCACCACAGCCTGGCAAGCCCTCCACCAACACCTACAGCACGTCTACCACACCTATGACACCAAAGTTTACCACCTTCAGTCACAGGGTTGTGACTTTTTCCCAGCAGACAGTGGTAAAATGCAGTATAGTGCCACAGAGGGTGACCTAACACCCCCAGAAGGAGCCCACAGAGTAGCACTGACAGTGCGCCGGGACTCAGGGTGACAACAACATAAGTTTCCCCGGGCCGCGCGCCCCTATGACCCGGAGCTCGCCCACCGCCACCATAGCAGGAATACAAGACTACCTTCTGGGCGTGCCGTCTCCAACCAACATCGGGGTGGAGCTGTTACTCCAGCTCCAGTTAGTACCCCTGGGATGGCCAGTAGCTGCCCAATATCCCTACAGAAGATGACCTGCAGCTGCTCTGGAGGAAAACAGGAGACGGCCGGTAGCCGCTCTGAAGGCGCCCCTAACGAGACGGCCTGTAGCCACTCAACCCTCCTGCAGAAGATGGCCTGTAGCACTCCTGAGGAAACAGGAGACGGCCTGTAGCCACTCCCGCCTTCATCAGGAGACGGCCTGTAGCTGCTCTGAAGGTGCCTCCAGCAAGACGGCCTGTAGCCGTTCGACCCTTCTACTGGAGACGGCCTTTAGCTGCTCCGGAGGCAAACAGGAGATGGCCTTTAGCTGCTCCGGAGGCAAACAGGAGATGGCCTGTAGCTGCTCCTGCCTTCGTCAGGAGACAACCTGTAGCCACTCTGAAGATACCCCTCGAGAGATGGCCTGTAGCTGCTCAATCCTCCCGCAGGAGACGGCATGTAGCCGCTCCAGAGGGAATCAGGAGATGGCTGGTAGCTGCTCTGAAGGTGCCCCTGAATCTGCCTGTAGCCACTCCTCTCCCCAGGCCACGGCCAGTAGCCGGGCCTTAGCGACGGCCTGCAGCCACGCCTCCAGAAGGCCACGGCCAATAGCCGGGCCCTACAGCAAGAGACGGCTGGTAGCCGCTCCCCCATCACGTGCTGACTCCTGCTCATCAACCTACAACCCAGAGGGAGCTCCCAGCCTGGAGAAGTACTGGAGAGGCCCCATGACTTCCAACGGGATCTTCTCTCTGCAGCCAGATCCAGAGAGAACCTACCTGACAGACCCCGTTGTAGGCCGATGCTGCAACCCCCTCCTGACAGCATCTCCGAACACCGGGGACAGCAGCCCTCGGGACCTCCAGACTGCCCCCAGGACCCCCAGGCGGGACCTCCCTACACCCAGGCACCAGAGATCTTCGTCCTCCATCAGGAGCCTGAGTAAGAAGTTCTGGCAGTTATTCAGCCCCAGCCCTGAGGGATGTACTCCCGCCCCAAGCCCCGAAAGCGTGGGGCCCTTCGCCACCCGCAGCCCCAGACGAGAGAGGATGCCCCTACGTGTGATCCTGTGGCCCCTGAACACAGAGGCCCCCGGTGGTACCCAACCCCATCAGTAGGGAGACTGGGCCACTTCCGCTGCCCTTGTACCTGATTGCCACGACGTCCAGACCCAAAAGGAGTGACAGTGAAAGCACAGTGTCCGTGACTTAATGACATGAAGGCAGAGCAGTGAATTAACCATATAAAGGTAGTCAGTGTGAGAAAACACCAGTGACGATATAAAAATGGTGGAGTAAATAAAAACAACAGTGAAACCGTGAACACAGCCAAACAGTGAAATACAGGTCGATTACAGTGAATGCGCTACCATCTATAGTCGCGGCGCACGACTCTGAGCTTGTCATTATCGTACCCTGGCAACCTGTCATTCAAAAGTGCATCTGTTTTCTTGTCATATTATACACGAATCATATTATTATGTACGAATATTATTATACACGAACATATTATACACGAAACACATGCGTCTCACATTATACACGAAATCAGACACATTTTTGAATGACAGGTTGCCAGGGCACGATAATAACAACCTCAGAGTCGTGCGCCGCGACTATAGTAATGCCGCATCACGCTAAGATCATACCCAGACCCCAGTGTTAACTTAAAGAACAGTAATAGTTACCAACAGTGAAATAGTGCCACCCATTCCACAAATGTCTAACCTGGACTTCCTGCAATAATAATATATAAACCTCTGCCCTATGTGTTATTCACCCTACCCGACCTTGACCTAAGTAGTATCCTGTGCGATACTAATAACCCCTATCTAGGCCTAAGAATTATAATTGTCTAGTGTATCTGTATTCGTGACATCTACTCGTTCCACTGTAGAATTTGGTAATATACGTGTAAGGTTGTTGCCTTGAGTTTTTGTATCCTGCCTCGCTCCTATTTGTCTAAGCTCTGGTCTAGATAGAGAACCCAGCTACACACTAGGCGTTACAGGGACGGGAAGCTGACCCTAAAACACCTAGCATTACATGTCATAAAAGGTGACTAAAAGGGGCGGGGTGAGGGGACTATAGTCGCAGCGTACTACTCTGAGGTTGTCATTATCGTACCCTGGCAACCTACCATTCAAAAGTGCGTCCGATTTCGTATCATATCATACACGAATCATATTATTATGCACGAATATATTATACACGAATATTGTTAAACACGAACATATTATACACTAATCACTTATCTCTCATGTTATATACGAAATGGGACGCACTTTTGAATTATAGGTTGCCAGGGTACGATAATGACAACCTCAGAGTCGTGCTTCGCGACTATAGGGACCCTTCCTGTTTTTTTTTTTTTTTTTTTTTTTTTTTTTTTTTTTTAAGAGACAGGCCATAGTAAGGGATGGGGGATTGAGTTCTCCCCGTACCCTGAAGATTGGGTCTATGAATCGGCGTGGATGTAGTACGATTGAGGCTAAAAGGGAGGAGATTGGGAGAATGTCTGTGAGAAGAAAGTTGGATGTGTTAACTCTGGGTGAAAAGAAGATGAAAAGGAAAGGTGAGTCTAAGTCTGGAAGTGTGAATGGAAGATTGTCAGGTGTTGATAGAGGAAGGGCAAGAGAGGGTGTGGCCTTGTTAGTGAGCCCGGAAGTATACAGTAGTGTGTGACTGAATGGAAGGAGGTGTCATCGAGAGTGATGTGGGTGAAAGTTGTGGGTATTTGTGAGTGCATATGGGCCTGGTAGTGAAAGGGATGAAGAAGAGAGGGAGTCTTTCTGGAATGATGTTGATGAGTGTCTGCAGAGTTCTGGAGCGAATGTAAATGTGGTAATGATGGGGGATCTGAACGCTAGAGTGGGAAATGTAGCAGTTGAAGGTGTAATTGGTATGCATGGTGTGCCTGGAAGAAATGAAAATGGGGAACGAATGATGGGGATGTGCGTTGAGCGAGAGATGGTGATTGAAAATAACCTGTTTGATAAGAAAGTTATTTATAAGTATACATGGGTGAGACAGGAGGGTGGAAGGGTTATTGATAGAGCATTGATGGACTATGTGGTTGTGTCCAGAAATGTAATAGGAAGATTGTTGGATGTGAGAGTTTTGAGAGGGTAGGGTGGAGGTATGTCTGACCACTACCTGGTGGAGGGAAAGTTAACAGTAGGTATGAGATGGGTGAGAGCTAGGAGTGTTAGGTGTGGCAGGGAGGTTTTGAAAGTGAGTGAGTTGGATAAAAGAGAGAAAATGACAGAGTATCAGGAGAAACTGAAAGATGAGTGGAATGCAGTGAAAGATCAGGAGAATAGCAATGTGGAGGGAGGAATGGGAGTTGTTTAAGAATAGGGCGAGAAGGGCTGTGCGTGATGCTAAAGTGGCAGCAGATGAGAGGTGGGTTAGGCGGTTGACTGAGAATTTTCAACAGAATAAGAAAATGTTTGGGCAGGAAGTGAAAAGGGTGCGAAAAAGAGAGTCTGGGAAGGAAGAGCGAGTAAAAACAGAGGATGGACTGATGTTAATTGAGATGGATGCAGTTACGAAGAGATGGGCGGAGTGATTTGAAAGATTATTATATGTAGAGGAGGAAAAGGAGGCTGAGGTTGTGGCAGATGGAAGGGTGCAAGGAATAAATGTGTTGGGAGAACTGAATGATTCTTTGATCACGATGGAGGAAGTGCAGGAGGCAGTATAGGAGATGAAAACAGGGAACGCTGCAGGTACGGATGGGTGTGCTGTGGAATGCCTGAACGGTGGTGGAGCGACTATTGTTGACTGGTTAGTAAGATTGTTGAATGTGTGCTTTGTGCAAGATATGGTGCCAACTCGGCAAGTGCTTGTGTGGTTCCGTCGTATAAAGGCAAGGGTGATAAGTATGAATGTACTAGCTTTAGGGGTATGAGTCTGTTCAGTGTTGTAGGTAAGGTGTATGGTAGAGTGTTAATTAAGAGAGTTAGAGAGGGTACAGAGGGAGTGACTGGCGATGAGCAGTGTGACTTCAGGAGAGGGAGAGGATGCATGGATCAGGTGTTTGCTGTGAGACAGGTGTGTGAAAAGTATTTAGAGAAAGGTTTGGATGTGTTTTGGGCGTTCGTGGATTTTGAGAAAACGTATAATAGAATGGATAGGGAGGCTTTGTGGACTGTTTTACGATTGTATGGACTTGATGGTAGGTACTAAAAGAAATGAAATGTTTTTATGTAAATAGTAGAGCGTGTGTAAGAGTGGGAAATACTGTGAGTGATGGGTTTCCCGTGAGAGTGGGGTTGCGGCAGGGATGTGTGATGTCGCCTTTGTTGTTTAATATTTATATGGATGGTGTTGTAAGGGAGGTGAATGCAAGAGTGTTAGGTGGAAGTCTGAGTCTGGTGAATGTTGATGGTTGAGAGTGGAATCTGAAACAGCTGCTGTTTGCAGATGATACTGCACTGGTGACTGATTCAGAGGAGATATTTAAACAGTTGGTAGAGGAGTTTGGAAGGGTGAGTGAAAGGAGGAAATTGAAAGTAAATGAGAATAAGAGTAAAGTGATGAAGTGTACGAGGTTGGTAGATGGTAGGAGGATGAATATAGTTTTGAATGATGAGTTGCTCGAGGAGGTAGAGTGTTTTAAGTATAGGCTCACATGTTGCTGTAGATGGAAGAATAGATGCAGAAGTGAAGTATAGAATGAATGAAGTAGGAAAGGTGCTGTGTGGCATGAAAAAAGTGTTTTGATGTCGTTCGCTTAGAATGGATGTAAAGAGAAGGCTGTATGAGGGTGTTGTGGGGACTGAAACATGGAATATGGGTGTAGCAGAGAGGAAAAGTTTGAATGTAATGGAGATGAGGTCATTTTTTTTTTTTTTTATGTGCTCGACTCAGGGCATAGGCTTCTCAGCCTGCTCCCAAGGCCCAGTAGTCCTCCTACATATCGTACACCTTTACATGTCACCACTTCGGCGCTAAAACCCACCGTCCATATTGAATTCATGCTAGGGCTGTCTCATACAGGACTGGTGTATTGGTACTAGCAGGGGTATTTTTACGACATGTAGGCGGGTCTTCTGGTAGATTGGTAAAGTCTGCCGTAATGAAATTCAGATCCTTAAACTGGTCCCTGCCCCAGCGGAGATTTGAACCTGGGTCCGGTAGGACCGCAAGCCACCTCTCTGCCGATTGAGCCACCGCCTTCCCCAGCCACAGCATATGAATCGAGTAACGCGTATGGATCGAGTGAGAAATGAAGTGCAAAGGAGAACTGGAGTTGTTCGGGAGATGGCTGATCGAGTTGAGAAGAGGGTGTTGCGATGGTTTGGGCATATGGAGAGAATGGATAATGAGCGATTGGTGAAGAAGGTAACTAGATCTGATGTGAGAGGTGTAAGGATGAGAGGAAGACCACGAATAGGATGGATGGACAGTGTGATGTGTAATGCTAGGTGTAAATAGGATCGACTTCTCGTTCCTAAAACACCTAACGTGGAGCGGGGTCCTCTTTCGAGACCGGAGCTTAGTGCAATAAAGAGAGGCAGGACACAAAAACTCTAGGCAGTAACCTTTACACGTATATTACCACAATCAGACACAGGACAAATCAGCAGATATTACAACATAATATATAGCGAAATAAAAACCTTATCTAGGACATGTGTATCTCGCAGAATACTTGCTTATCTGATATTAATGCCAACACAATCAATCCTAGTGTATTCAGGGTACAGTGAATAGAGACGCGCGCGTGAGGCGCGGGAAGTGAATCTCACAAGGGGGGGGAAAGGGGGGGTGCGGGGAGTGACTTGTGACGGCTAGGAGGGAGTTATGGTAATACAGGAGAGAGGCAAGTATTAACAATGAGGATTACACGTTTTCCAATAGCAAAGGGACTTTGGTAATTGATTCTATTCTTGGTTTACACTTACACTAGATACTGGGACGAGGGAGTGTCGTACAGGATTTACGCGTAGCGTGAGTGGGAGAATATCACTAACACTTTCTTGTATTACTTCTTTAGAGCTCACAGCAGTAGGGGTGTATTACTACGGAGGAATTTCCAGGCGGCACAGTCTTACTAATTGTATATATGGGACGTCACTCATAAATATAGTTCATCAGATCTTGGTTCGCACACTCGTCCTTTATTCTCTCACTGTGATCTTACTTGCCCCGATATTCACTATATTAAGTCACTGCACGATATTACACTAGGCAAAAGTCACACATAACCTAAATCACTTGCACTGTTTCTGGGCAGCATCACACGTATTCATCGTGTGGAGGCAGGGGCGGGAACACGCCGACGGCAATCCTGCCAGGCTAGGGGCACCGCCAAGGGGAGGCGTGCCAAGAGGGCACGGGACAACTCGTAGGGGCGTCCTCTTGCATCCTGGGCTACCCGTGGCTTCCGGGCTGGGCTCAGGGGTATGGCCTTCGGGACTGGGGCCGAATAGCTCCAGGAACCTCTAGTGTAAGTCTCGGCCGGAGGTGGGAGCCTTACGTCGTCATGGGGGCGTATGGAGATCGCGCCCTGGTGTCCTGGGGAGGATCGGGAGAGACTGCGGACTGCAGTCTCCAGCGTCTAGGGGCGCCGACATGTGAGGGCTGCGGCATCGACTTACGCTGGGGTCCATCAGGTGCGTCTGTTCCAGAGCCAGTCGTAGGGAGCGGAGGCCAGGGGAGGCTGAGGCCTGTCTGGGCCACTCTGGTACGGGAGGCCTGGGCTCTTGTCTCCTGCCAGAGTGACGTCTCGCTCCTTGCCTCCTTCCGTGCACCTTCGGAGCGACAGTGGGCCATCTCACGAGGGCAGGAGCGACAATAGGCTGTCTCACGAGGAGGGGAGCGACAATAGGCCGTCTCTACCAGGGCACCTTCAGAGCGACAATAGGCTGTCTCACGAAGGCGGGAGCGACAATAGGCCGTCTCGACCAGGGCACCTTCGGAGCGACAATAGGCCATCTCACGAGGGCGGGAGCGACAATAGGCCGTCTCTACTGGGGTACCTTCGGAGCGACAATAGGCCGTCTGACGAGGAGGGGAATGACAATAGGCCGTCTCTACCAGGGCACCTTCGGAGCGACAATAGGCCATCTCACGAGGGCGGGAGCGACAATAGGCCGTCTCTACTGGGGTACCTTCGGAGCGACAATAGGCCGTCTGACGAGGAGGGGAATGACAATAGGCCGTCTCTACCAGGGCACCTTCGGAGCGACAATAGGCCATCTCACGAGGAGGGGAGCGACACTAGGCCGTCTCTACTAGAGCACCTTCGAAGCGACAATAGGCCGTCTCCACCAGGACACTTTTGGAGCGACAATAGGCTGTCTCACGAGGGCAGGAGTGACAATAGGCCGTCTCGACCAGAGCACCTTCGGAGCGACAATAGGCCGTCTCGACCAGAGCACCTTCGGAGTGACAATAGGCCGTCTCACAAGGGTGGGAGTGACAATAGGCCGTCTCCTGAGGGGCGCCATCTGGAGTGTCTAGAACAACTCCACCCCTAGCTGGTTCAACAATCCTACTCTGTGAAGATAGTGTCTTTCTCTTACAATGGCGACGGCATGGTGGCTGCGTGACATAGGGGCGCACAGCGTGGGCTGCCATATGCCGTTGTTGCCGGGGGTTGCTCCGACTGGTGGCGGCTACCCCGTGGGGTCTGTGTGGGGGTGTCGGCACGTTCCCGGGCATACTGGGCTGTATCTCACTTGGCCCGTTGTCAGGGGTACTATGGTATTCTTCTGTTTCCATTTCGGGGGCACTGCTTTGTAAGTCACGCATTTTACCACTCTGCCCCTGTAAAAAGTCACGTCCTCGTGGCTGGAGGTGGAATGCTTGCATGTTGTGGGTCGTGTACACGAGCTGGAGGTGTTGCAGCACGGTTTGCCAGGCGATGGTGTAGGGGTTTTCTTCCTGCTCCGGGTCGCAGGTGAGGAAGATTGTGGAGGTGGTGGTGGTGGACTGGAGGAGGGTTAGCAGGTGGTGTGGCCTGCGGAGTCTGTGGTTCCTGCCAAGGGTAGGCGCCTATACGGCCCGCTTCACTCTCATCTTGCTTGGTGTGGCTGTCGGTGTGGTTGGAAGCTGAATGCTGGATACCGAGGGTAAGGGCCGGGTTTTGTGCCGTGGTAATGCGGCGTTGAGTCTCTGGGGAGTACAGGTAGAGGGGATTTGGGCCTGATGTAGCTTGATGGTGTGAAGTCGTGGGGAGGTGGGTGGTGTAGGAATGTGTGTGTATCGGGCGGGTGGGCGTGAGAGGCGGCCTGAGCGGGTGGTGGTGGTCTTGAGGGTCGTGGTGGGAGAGGAAGTGGGCGTATGGGGTGGGCAGGTTGTTTCGCGTGTTGTGGGCGCGGCGGGGCATGGTGTTGGTGGAGTGGGTGTACGCATGGTGGGTGGGGGAGGGGTGGTGGTAGTGGGTTGTGGTGAGGGTGTGGTGGCGTGGGCGGAAGAGGTAGGAGTGGGCGTTGAGGGGGGGGAACGGAGGGAAGGGGTGAGGGTGAGCGAGGGGTGGCGGGGGAGGCGTCATGTGAGGTGTTGGGGGTGGTGGCAGCCGGGGAGGCTGAGGTGGTAGGGGGGGTGGAGTGGGAGGGTGAGGAGGAAACAGCGCACTCATATGTGAATGTAGAGGGTGGTGCGGGGGCTGGAGGGGGCTGGGGGTGTGGGGCCGGGGCGGGTGAGGTAGGCGTGCGGAAAGGCCACACATGGCGGTTGCGGAGGGTACGGGGAGTGCCATGGTGGTCTATGACCATCTGTTAAGGGTTGGGGACGCGGGTGATTGTGTGGGGCCCCGTGAAGCGGGGGGCGAGCTTGTGGGGAGTGGGGAGTTGGGCGCTGACGACTGTGTCACCCGGGTTGAAGGGGTTGGAGGCTGTGTCGGGTCCAAGGTCCAGATTCTTTTGTAGGTGGTGTATCCGCCTTTTTAGCAGGTGTAGCGGGTCTGTAATGGGAGCGGAAGCTGGCGGCTGCAGGTGGTGGCGTAGGGGTAGTAGGACGGGAGTTTTCCCAAAGATTCTTTCATGGGGGGAAACCCCATCTTCTCGGGGGCATGAATTCATGCCCCACTGGACAATTTTCACATGAGCCTGCCAGTCGTCGTTCTTTGTAGCCTCAATTCGGGTGCGTAGCTGATTGATAAGGGTACGATGGCTACGTTCACATACGGCATTCCCTTGAGGCCAGTATGGTGAGGAATGGGAGATCTTATATCCGAAAATTCTGGCTAGCTCCTCCCAGACTTTTCCGGAGAACTTGGGGGCATTATCGGAATGGATGGCTTGTGGGATGCCAAAGGAAGGGAACACGTGTCGGAGAAGGGCATCGGCGACAGCGACGGCATGATGTTCCTTAGCCGGCCTACTACAAATTTTGAATACGTGTCTACAAAAGTGATCACGTATTCATATCCAGATTTGGGGGGAAGAGGTCCTACTACGTCGATCGCCAGGAGTTGCCAGGGCTTGTGGGCGGTGATATGGCCCGATGGTCCGGCGGTCCGGGTGATATCTTTCCCAGGCATGCAGGCACAGCAAGTCTGGATAATTTCCTTGGCGAGGGTGGAAGGATTTGGGGCCCAGTAAATGTCGTTGAACACCTGTAATAATTTTTTGGTGCCCAAGTGGATGCCGTTATGGGCATGGAGGTGGCGCAGGGTGTCACGTGCTGCATTGGGGGTCAAGAGGATATGCCTGGACGGGGTTAGGAGGTGGTCACCCTGTCGGCATAGCTTAGTGAATAGGTGGGCAGGGATCAGGGGGGCTGTTCCTTGTGGTGCCAGAGTTGTAGGAGGTCCAGGTCTGGCTGTACCACGTGAATGGGGAGACGGGAGAGGGCATCTGCATTGGTGTGGAGCTTTCCGGGCCTGTATGAAATTTCGTACTGAAACTCCTCTAGGGTGTCGCGCTACCTGACGAGTTGGGCGTTATGGGAGTCCGACTGGCGTAACCACTGGAGTGATTGGTGGTCAGTGATTATTGTGACTTGGGTCCCGGAAAGATAAGCCCTAAAATATTGGAGGGCCCAGATTATGCCGAGGCATTCTCGCTTGGTGGCGGCATAATTCTTTTCGGCTGGATTCAGAGTGCAACTGGCGCAGGCAATGATGTGTTCTCTGCCGGCCTGTACCTGGGCTAGGACAGCGCCTATAGCGGTAAGGGACACATCGGTGTAGAGGCGAAAAGGGAGGGCATAGTCGGAGAAGGCTACGATGGGGGCAGAGACGAGCTTGTCTTTTAGCTGTTGAAAAGCAGCTCGCCGGTCCTCGGTCCAGAGAAAAGGTTCCCCTTTTTGTGTCAAATCGTGAAGAGGCTTGGGAATCTGTGCAAATCCCTTCACGAAGCGATGGTAATAGGACGTGAGTCCCAGGAAGGCGCGGACGCCGTGGACATCCTGCGGCGGCGGTATGTCCGCTATGGCACAGAGCTTGTCGGGATCTGGGGAGAAATAGTATGTCCCAGGAACGAAACGGTTCTAGTGGCTAGGACACATTTAGAAGGATGTAGCTTGAGGCCTGCCTGGTGAATTCTGGTGAAAACTCGACGGAGGCGCTGCAAGTTGTCGGCCCAGGTTTGGCTAAAAACAATGACGTCGTCAAGATAAGCTAAACATATTTCCCAAGTGAGGCCACTCAAGACAGATTCCATTAGTCTGGAGAAAGTGGCAAGGGCGTTGCAGAGGCCGAATAGCAGAAAATTACATTCGTAATGTTTGCCATTACTGGTGGAAAAAGCCGTCTTGCCTCGATGGTCCGGATGGACGGGACCTGCCAGTATCCAGACTAGAGGTCGAGGGTAGAAAACCAAGACGCCCCGTAGAGGGAGTCTAGGGAATCGTCAATGCGGGGGAGGGGGGTGGCATCTTTAATGGTGACGTTGTTCACACGGCGGTAGTCGATGCAAAATCGCATCGTGCCATCTTTCTTTTTTACTAGAACGATGGGGGAGGACCATGGGCTGGTGGAGGGGGAGATGACACCTGCCTCTACCATTTCACGCACCTGGTAGTCCTCCTCTTCCCTCTGTCGGGGGTTCTTACGTCGGGATGGTTGTCATATAGGTGGGCCTGTCGTATGAATTTCATGTGACAGGTACGTGGTATGCCCTATATCTGATGGTCCTGTCGCAAACAAATCCTGGAAATCCAGGAGGAGGCGGCGTAGGGTGTCTGACTCCTGGTCGGAGAGATGGTCGGGGATGGGGGGTAGAGGGGTAGGGAGGTGGGAGGAGGATGGGGCACAGGGCTCGGCTTCCTCCATCTCTACGATGATAAGCCCCTTGGGGAGGATGACAGGGGACGGGGCGAGATTGGCGATGCGGATGGCGGCGTGGTGGGGTGGGAGGAAGGTGGGGGACACAAGGCAGGCAGAAAGGGCTCCGGAGGGGAGGAGGGGGGAGAACAAAATGGAGGGCCCTGAGGGCCTGCTAAGGGGCACCCAAGCCTCATAGTGGGAGGGGATAGTACAGCGGCGGAGACGGTGGCGGGGAAAGAAGGAGCAGGAGTGGGGTGAAAAGGCACGGGAAGGGGAGGAGAGGGGGGCGGGGGAAGGGGGGGAAGGGGGGCACTGGGGGGAGGAAGGGGGCGAATCCTCCGGCTGGGGCCGCGACGTGCATGTGCAAACGGCCGGGGTGGAACGGGGTGGGGGGCGGAACTGAAGTTGTCGGTGGCGACAGTCGATCGTAGCTCCGAGTTTTTGGAGCAAGTCCAGTCCTAAATACCCGTCATAACTCCGGCAGGAGGAATAAAAAATGATGAATGGATGTTGGGTGGACACCGGCTGGTAGGTGTTGACCCGTAGGGCCCTAGTTTCCCCACGGATGGGCAGGGGGCCATCCCCCACGTCCACAAGGTGATTGGTAGTAGGGCGGAGTGGGCCAAACCACGATCTGTAGTGGGAGAAATAGTGGCTGTAAAGGCAGGACCTGGCCGCTCCCGTATCGACTAGCAGTCTGGCCTTCACGCCGTTTATTTTCATCTTGTGGTATACTGGGGGGCGATACTTAGGGGAAATGGCCCCCGCCACTGTGGGTTGGTGCGGGGGCGGGCCTAAAAATCCAGCTGGCTAGGGCTTTCATTCTCCTGTTCCTGCTCCGGTTCTCCTGAATGGGGCTCGTCCATGGGCATCAGCTCGTCCCCTGGGGCCTCGCCTTCTAAGGCGGACACTTTACGCGAACCCGGGGCTGTGATTCTGCGGCAAGCAGTTTTAAGCTGGTCCCGTATGTCATGAAGGGGGCAGCGGGAGTTGCAGGCTGTGAATTCCCACGGGTTGACAAGAATTAGGTTCAGGTTTTCTAGTGGGGCAGGGCTCCGACGGAAGGGTGTGCCCTGGGCGGGCTAGGCGCCGGGGTCGGGCTGGTGTGAGGCAGAGGTGGACGTGGTGTGGCTGGGGAAGCCGGAGGTCGGGTGGGGAATTTCTTAACAACATTGATTTGCTGTGGAGAAGGGCAGGCGGTCAGGAGGCGCCGTATCAGCTGTATATCTCTATCCATGTCTCCTGTTGGGTCATGGATAGTGAAGTGTTGCTTAACAACACTCGGGAGCACTCTGAGCAGAGTGTTAAATGTAAGCTGATCCCGGGTTTCCTCATCTACCTCCGGGTAGTCAGCAGTAACCAGGCGTCTTGCCTGTATCAGGGTATTATCTAAATCCCCGTCGAATGAAAGACTATCCAATTGGGATAGAGCCACCACTTTCCCTAATGATGGGGTGATGGCTTGTACAGTGAACTTTGTAAAGTTCTGCCAGGTGAGTTCTGGGACGATTTTCGGTGCTATGTTCGCCGCCGCTTTACCTAATAGTGGTAGAGTGACTGCAATTTTCTGTTGGTCATTTTCAAAGCCAATATCCAGTAAGGGTTTAATTATTGCCAGATATGTGTGTATATCATACTGGTCGGGGTCAAATTTGGGTACCTGAACGTGCGGTTTAATTGCCATTTTGCCAAATATTCCTGATTACCTCTCTTTTACGCCCGGGTCAAGAACCACCGCTGGCCACCAGTGTAATGCTAGGTGTAAATAGGCTCGACTTCTCGTTCCTAAAACACCTAACGTGGAGCGGGGTCCTCTTTCGAGACCGGAGCTTAGTGCAATAAAGAGAGGCAGGACACAAAAACTCTAGGCAATAACCTTTACACGTATATTACCACAATCAGACACAGGACAAATCAGCAGATATTACAACATAATATATAGCAAAATAAAAACCTTATCTAGGACATGTGTATCTCGCAGGATACTTGCTTATCTGATATTAATGCCAACACAATCAATCCTAGTGTATTCAGGGTACAGTGAATAGAGACGCGCGCGTGAGGCGCGGGAAGTGAATCTCACAAGGGGGGGGAAAAAGGGGGGGTGCGGGGAGTGACTTGTGACGGCTAGGAGGGAGTTATGGTAATACAGGAGAGAGGCAAGTATTAACAATGAGGATTACACGTTTTCCAGTAGCAAAGGGACTTTGGTAATTGATTCTATTCTTGGTTTACACTTACACTAGATACTGGGACGAGGGAGTGTCGGACAGGATTTACGGGTAGCGTGAGTGAGGGAATATCACTAACACTTTCTCGTATTACTTCTTTAGAGCTCACAGCAGTAGGGGTGTATTACTACGGAGGAATTTCCAGGCGGCACAGTCTTACTAATTGTATATAAGGGACGTCACTCATAAATATAGTTCATCAGATCTTGGTTCGCACACTCGTCCTTTATTCTCTCACTGTGATCTTACTTGCCCCGATATTCACTATATTAAGTCACTGCACGATATTACACTAGGCAAAAGTCACACTTAACCTAAAACACTTGCACTGTTTCTGGGCAGCATCACACGTATTCATCGTATGGGGGCAGGGGCGAGAACACGCCGTCGGCAATCCTGCCAGGCTAGGGGCACCGCCAAGGGGAGGCGTGCCAAGAGGGCACGGGACAACTCGTAGGGGCATCCTCTCGCGTCCTGGGCTACCCGTGGCTTCCGGTCTGGGCTCAAGGGTATGGCCCTCGGGACTGGGGCCGAATAGCTCCAGGAACCTCTGGTGTAAGTCTCGGCCGGAGGTGGGAGCCTTACGTCGTCATGGGGGTGTATGGAGATCGCGCCCTGGTGTCCTGGGGAGGATCGGGAGAGACTGCGGACTGCAGTCTCCAGCGTCTAGGGGCGCCGACAGGGGAGGGCTGCGGCATCGACTTATGCTGGGGTCCATCAGGTGCGTCTGTTCCAGAGCCAGGCATAGGGAGCGGAGGCCAGGGGAGGCTGTGAGGCCTGTCTGGGCCACTCTGGTACGGGAGGCCTGGGCTCTTGTCTCCTGCCGGGGTGACGTCTCGCTCCTTGCCTCCTTCCGTGCACCTTTGGAACGACAGTGGGCCGTCTCACGAGGGCGGGAGCGACAACAGGCTGTCTCTACCAGGGCACCTTCGGAGCGACAATAGGCCGTCTCACGAGGAGGGGAGCAACAATAGGCCGTCTCTACCAGAGCACCTTCGGAGCGACAATAGGCCGTCTCTACCAGGACACTTTTGGAGCAATAATAGGCCGTCTCACGAGGGCAGGAGTGACAATAGGCCGTCTCCTGAGGGGCGCCGTCTAGAGTGTCTAGAACAACTCCACCCCTAGCTGGTTCAACAATCCTACTCTGTGAAGATAGTGTCCTCCTATGACGGTGACGGCATGGTGGCTGCGTGACATAGGGACGCACAGCCTGGGCTGACATATGCCGTTGTTGCCGAGGGTTGCTCCGACTGGTGGCGGCTACCCCGTGGGGTCCGTGTGGGGGTGTCGGCACGTTCCCTGGCATACTGGGCTGTATCTCGCTTGCCCCGTTGTCGGGGGCACTATGGTATTCTTCTGTTTCCATTTCGGGGGCACTGCTTTGTAAGTCACGCATTTTATGAAGAGAGCGCTGAATGTGAGAGGGATGTCTGTTGAGCAAGGAAGAGTGGCTGTGCGTGATAGAAAAAAATGGAGAGAAACTGTGAATGAATAAATGATGACGCAGCCCTGAGGGAATATTCTCCCGCTTTTACTCTGATCAGCTGATCGTGTCAGATGCGGGTAAGGGGATGGGTCTATTATGATGTGGCAGGGGTAAACCAGCTCTGCTGTCGGGCCCTGCTGCAGATGTCACTGATTGCACTGCGCAGTTGACCCTCGTGCGGTGTGGTGCGGTGAGGATCTGTCCCTTCTCCCCTTTGGGGCTGAGATGGCAATGAATGTGTCTGAGTGGATGAGTAAAGTGGGAGTGTGTCGTTCTGTATCGGCTACCTCCCTTTCCTTGGAGGAAGCAGCCTAGGTCTTGGGTATACAATATAGATGTAGATAGTTAGGGGTTCGTTTTGATATAGTCCTTGGGCCAAGGTTTAGTCGTGAGTACTATTTGGCTTGAACTTTTTAGAAATGTGTCATGTGACTACTGATGCAAAGAACCCGCTATCCTAGCGGTATGATTTGAACGGGGACCGTCTCTGAGCTCGTATGGCTGCTGTACTCGAATACATCATCATTAAATTTCACCAAAAGGGAGACTGGCACATAACAAGTGCTTGGCTAAATCTACAGTATATATATCGAACATTTCAGGAGGCAAGAATTAGCTCAGTTTTGTAGCACCTTTAAAAACGACGAAAAAAAAATATATAAGTGCCAGGTTTTAAAAATTCGGGTTTCGTTTTCGTGGAAATAAAACAACGAGAGCAATGTATTTTCCTCTGTTATATTTTTGTTACGAAACTGTTTCAATACTTCAGTAGTATATGACGGTATTTTGCCACACAGGTGCTCACATAAACAGAGAAAACTCACGACACGTGTTCATTACAGAGAAGCTACTAACACGAGACACGTAGTAGCGGACGATTCACGGCACGAAATTTGTCTTGGATTGTACATAAATCTCGCAAAACTTGCTTCAACAGTGCCATACTACTTACAGAAGAAATATGGTTAAGAAATAGTTCGTTTAATGTTATTGCCCGATCACGAGCTGGGACCATAATTTTAGTTTTATTGTCTTATGGTATTTATTATTCCACGTAATTTATTTTTTCATATGGTATAAGTTAACTGCTGTAAAGTACGTTGTTTATCTTACTTCAGTTTGCATTCATTGACTTCTAATCACTCGTGACACGGATCATCGAATGTTACTCGTCCAGTCAAGATGGATGTGGTGAGTAAACATTTCATTTTGTTTGTTTTTCACCCGTTTAATTGACTGTACATTTAATGGGATGTTACACTGGCATAAACTACCTTGAGACATCACTTGCCTTTGACATAATATAATATGTAGGCCGACACTACAGGTCGAATGTGATACAGCTGAACAAGGGTGTTATCTAGGATATATATATATATATATATATATATATATATATATATATATATAACAAGGGTGAGTTATCTAGGATATATATATATATATATATATATATATATATATATATATATATATATATATATTCATACCTAGGGGGATAGGGACACCCATGGGAGGTCAGATTGATTATTTGGCAATTTGGTATCCATCTGAAAAATAATCAGGTAAAAATTTTACAAGTAACCAACGTTTTCTTTTATTATTTTTATGGTTTCCAATGCAAAATACCGTGTTTGAATTAGGTTTGACCTTCATTTTTGGGGGAAAATCCCCCTTTTGTATTTTTGAGTAAGATTTCCAAAAGTGGGTTTATCCCCCCAAATCAAGATCAAAATTAATTGAAAACACACTATTCTGCATTAAACTAACCTAACCTAACCTAACCTCGGGCCTGATATAGACTGAGTGCAAACGCCAGCACCAGCCAATATGGCGCAACATTCATCCACTACTGAGAGATAGCCTAACCTAAGCCATTATATGACTACCCTTACAAAATTTGCTCCCCCAGCTCAAACTAGGCTTAAAAGGTAAGTCTTGGTTAGAATAGTTCAGGGACGTAATATAATGAAAATTGGTAACGTTGGTTACTTCTAAAGTTATACCAATAATCATAAAGGTAAAGGTAGAAGCAGATGCAGTGAGGCGCTAAGAGAAGATGTGACAGGTATTGGTCTGTAATCAGAGGGGTCAGACGAACTACCTTTCTTCGGAATTGGGTGGACATTGGATTCGTTCCTTGAATTTGGGAATAATGAAGTACATATGCATAGTCTGAATAATTTAGCTAGAGCAGAGGCAAGTTCAGGGGAACACTTTTGCAAAACAAGTGGCGGAATTCCTGGAGCTTTGTTGGTAGGTAAATTGTCTAGGATGGATTTTACGGATCTTGTCTGTATTTTAAGTGGGGCAATATCGGGAGAGTCAAATTCTAGTACTGGGACATTCTGGTTGGTATCATCTATGGCAGAGTTTCTGGCAAATGTACAGGCAAAAATATCAATTAACGCCGGCGTGCCGCTGGGATCAGTTCTGGTGCCAACCCAATTCTATCTATCTATCTATCTATAGCCCGACGACCTAATCCCGCAAAGGGTGGCTGCAGACAAAACGCCTCCAAGTCACTCTGTCACCCACCATTTGACTCCCCTCCCCCCAACTCACCCCCCCCTCCCTCATATACCTCTCAACTCCATCCCTCCACCTCATCCTCGGTCTACCCCTCCCTCTCCCTCCCTCCACCTCACCTACATACACCCTCTTAGTCAGTCTTTCATTCTCCATTATCTCCACATGTCCAAACCACCTCAGTGTATTTCTCCTAATCTTTTCAACCCAATTCCTGGTTCATATTAATGATCTCTTATCTGTCACCCACAATCCTATCCACTCATACGCAGATGACTCAACACTACATAGTTCATTTACACTCAGACACCCATGTACAAATTCTAATATCTCTACCTCTCAACTCAGTACACCCATCTCCATAAATCAAGACCTATCTATGATTAGTGAATGGGGACAAAAAAAACCTTGTCTCTTTTAATGCCAGTAAAACTAAATATAAACGATTTAGTAATAGACAGAAATTGCCAGATTTATACATTACGGTACCTTCAGTGCTACTAATATTCCCATCTCCAAAAGTATTGAAATTCTTGGCATCTTACTTAATGATGCCCTCAGCTGGACCTCTCATGTCAGATCACTTGCTAAAACTGCCTCAAAGTAACTTGGATTATTGTACAGAGTCCGTAACTTCTTTGCTGATGAGCAGTTAGCTATAATTTATAAGAATTATGTGGGCTCTCAGCTTGAATATTGCTCACCTTTGTGGAATAAATGTGGAGAGGTTGCATTAAAACAACTAGACAAAATTCAGAACAAAGCTGTTAGAATTATTAACAACCCTGCCATTACAAATAAACTACCAGTACCTTCCCTGCAAGTAAGAAGGAATGTTGCCTCCCTTGCATTGTTTTACAGATATTGTTTTGGCAAATGCTCAGACGAAGTTGCATCCGTGTTGCCACCTCTCCATGCCTTCCCTCGTGCTACACGGGCATCTGGTAGCGCTTATGACTGGAATGTCACTCTGCCATATTGCAGAACTTCTATTTATCAGAATTCTTTCATTCCCCGAACTGCATCACTCTGGAACTCCCTTCCCCAGAGTTGTTTCCCTCAAATTTCAACCCTCAGCTGTTCAAATCTAACTGTTACAGATATTTTATGAACAGAGGACACCAGTAATCTGGTGTATGGACTATTTTTTTTATGCATTTGTTTTTCCTTCCTCTGTTCTGTCCATCCATCCATCCATCATCCAATCCTACATTGCCCCATGAGGTTATTAAAATATATATATATATATATATATATATATATATATATATATACAGTATATATATATATATATGTACAGTATATATATACATATATGTATATATATATATATATATATATATATATATATATATATATATAAACAGTACCGGTATATATACTGTATATACAGCATATATATATATATATATATATATATATATATATACAGTGCTCGTCAGAAGTATTCAGCGTTGTCCGCCGGGCGCGCAATACTTATGGCCCAAAAAGAATCACCCATTTTGGGGGGTAAGAATTGAGCCATAAGTTTGAGCTCCGAGCATGACGTCACGGTAGCCTGAGGCCTTCTGACGCGCTGGTTGGTTCCCGCCTCAGTCGCCCACGGGCTGCCTGAGAGAGAGGAACTCCGCCGAGTGTCCCTCTCAAATTGCGCCATTTTTTACCGAGTGTCCCGCAGTGTTTTGGCCTTCAAAACTTTGTTATGGCACCTACCCGTGAACTATCGAGTGAAATCATATCCCAGATCATTGCTCTAAAGGAGGCAGGCCACCACACAAAGGAAATTAGTGAATTAGTTGGTGTGGCACGATCGACAGTGCGTCGTTGGTGTGCGCGGTTTTGGGAGGAAAACAGTGGCGAAGTTCCCACAAAGAAACCGAGGTCTGGTAGGCCTAGGAAAACTTCCCCAAGGTCTGTTAATGTTTTAAAACGTGCAGTGGAGTTTAATCCTTGTGTGAGTGCAAGGAAAATTAAGGAGAGCAACCCAGAAGTGTTTGGTGAGGTGTCAGTGAGAACAGTGTCTCGTAGGGTGCATGAGCTTGGTTACACAAGTCACAGGCCTGTGAAAAAGCCTCTTCTCTCTAGCAGCCAGAGAATTCGTAGGCTTGCCTTTGCTATTAAATATCTAAATTGGGGTGAGGAGCAACGGTTGTCAGTGTTGTGGTCTGATGAGGCAACATTTAGTGTTACCTGTAACAGAGGAGCATGCAAAGGTAGTGACCCACTTGACCCACGGTATGTAGAAAGCACAGTTAAACATCCTGATTCACTCATGGTATGGGGTTGTTTCTCAGGGAAGGGTTTGGGGAAGCTTGTTGTACTTCCCAAGAACCTCAGAGTGAATCAGGATGTTTACCTGGAGCTTCTGTGTGATCATTTACCAGACTCCTTCGAGCTAACAGGTGCACGAGTGTTTCAGCAGGACAGTGCACCTGCTCACAAGGCCAAATCGGTCACCAATTGACTTCGTGACTGCGAGGTATCATTCATGACAGACTGGCCAGGAAATAGCCCAGACCTCAACCCGATTGAAAACCTCTGGTACCTCGTAAAGAAGAGTCTCCAAGGGAAGGACGTGAGCTCTCTGCCTAAGCTGGAAGCCGCCATTCGTGACTCCTGGGACAAAATACCCCTCCAGCACCTCAGGAGCCTCGTCCTTTCATTTCCAAGATGTCTCAGGTCCGTGAAGAAACATAAAGGCTACCCTACGAAGCACTAAAGGTAAATAAAATGCATTATTTATATGTTTTTTCAATGTTGAAAGGTTTGTTTCTCAGGAGGGACGCAGGGCGCCCCATACTTCTGACGAGCACTGTATATATATATTGATGACCAATATCTTGGGATACAAGGGCACTACATCATCCAGGTTACCACTGTAACCTCCTCTTGGCCATACCCGTAGGCATTCATTTTGCATACCAACCTATAAAGTGTGGATGGACACGTGAGTCAAATAACACTGCATTGACAGCTTCACAGTCAGTGATGCTGGTAAAAGTGAATTTTAGGACCAATATGGCTTTGAACATGCAGGCAAGGTTTTTCTGATGGTTTTTAACCCACCCCACCCCTACCACTTTTCCACCACTGACTCCCCCCAATCCCGACCATTTTAGGAATTTTTTTTTTTTGGCTCAAACCTTCGCTTTTGGTGAGAAACATCAAAAATTCATAGAGAAATCGGTCACCTGAGGTTTAAAGTACTCGATACAGGTAGGAGTACCTCCTTACCTCTCTGGGTTTTCTATCAGGCTGGCACCAAAGAAAATGAGTTCTATGGGAGGATAACTATTTTCACCACTCATAAACTGTATTTATTTATTTACTTGGTACGAGTTTATATGTAGTACGAGAGTATATTGGTTTTCAAGCAGTAATATAGGCATTATAAGCATTGTTTCACTCACTAATGCCTGACCTTTTTTTGCCACATTACCTGATCATCATTTCTAACTGTTTCTTCCTGTAATGCTATGTAAACTTTGTCCTCCACATTGTCATTGATTGGGGAATCACTCTGGCCCTGAATTTCATACCGTGGCATGACATGGCTATACTGGCCAGGTCACTGATAACAGGTGAATTGCTGAGACAATGGCATGCAGGGGGGGGGGGAGGTCATGCTGGGTAAGGCATTGTCCCTGCCTGGCATCTTGTAGAGGAAGGTGTCGCGTGTATACGTACCAAAAATTACTCACGAAAATTGAAAATTGTGCAAATTAGGGACCTTGCAATTTTTTCGCGTTTATGTACGTCGACGGGATTGGCAGTGATAAAACGTGTGGACGTTAAAGAATGTCGACGGGACGCCGTGGGTTAATGTTTTGGAGGAATCTAACCTTCATTTCCGCAGGAAATGCTTTGTTTTCCTATTTCCCCCCCCCTACCCCTTTGGGTGTGGTAGAAGGGAAAATGAAGCATTGCCCAAAGAAATGAAGGTCAGAATTTTTCAAACCACATTAGAAACCATCAGAAAAACCTTGTCTACAAACCTAACCCAACCTGACCCAACCTAACCTAACCTAACGTTACCTAACCTAACCCAACCTAACCTAACCCAACCCAACCTAACCTAACCGGGGGGCTCTCCGCCCCCTGGGCCCCCCATTGACGCCGTGGAATCACCGTTAACGTAACAGCCTAGCACATACCTTATTAATTGAAGTCAGTTGCCATGCCTTAAGAATGAGTACCATACACCTCCAGATATATTTCATTTCATGTAGATGACATGGCTTTTGGCATTTCTCGCATAACACTTGCGAAGACAGGACTCCATGTTTTCGTAGGAAATTTATGCTCTTGTTCTTTTGCCAGTATCTTTTATTATTTTATGGTGCAAAGGAGAACACCCACTACACTGTTCTCCCGTTTCCATGTCTTGATGTGGACTGATGCTTTTGAAATTCAAACCCTGGGGCGACTCCCGCCTGTCACGTCATCACATAATTTGGAACACAAAAGCGATTGGTTAGATTATTACACGTCATCATGCAACGACTACCTGCTCCTGCCAGCTGCAACTAACAGAACTACGAACACACAACAGCCACAGGACACTACTGTCAACATCTCCACCGGAGCTAAGTCTGAAGTCAAATTCTGGAAAAATTTCGAAAATCATTTCTGATGTTGTTATACATTTGCAGCACCCAGTGATGGGGTTCCAAATACTCAGAAGAGAGAGATTTAGAGGATAGTAAGCCTGAAAATGCTGAAACCCATATTGGTCCTAAACTTCACTAATCTATCTATCTATCTATAATTATATATGTATACCGGTATTTATATTGATGACCAATATCTTAGGATACAAGGGCACTACCTCATCCAGGTTACCACTGTAACCTCCTCATGGCCTTACCCGTAGGCATTCTTTTTGCGTACCAGCCTGTAAAGGGTGGATGGACACCTGAGTCAAATAACACTGCATTGACAGCTTCACAGTCAGTGATGCTAACCACTCATCCACTGCCATAGTGTAAGTCATAGGCTGGAAGGCTTTTGCTCCACTTGAAATTTCACACAATGCATGCATGGTGTTAGAGCACTGGTGTTGAAATGTGCAGTGGTCCATGTGCTGAAGTTAAAAAGAGTTATAAAGGTAGCCAGATTTTGGTAAATTTTCAGAATACATTTCTCAGTCCAGGAAATCTGACACAGCTATGTTGTTGACCATGTTATTGTGAATCTGTTCCACTAAACATTTGTTTTTGGAAATGTATATTTAGTGTAAAAATCATATATAATATTACCTTGGATCTTCCCTCAGTTTCATAACTTTCGTGTCGTTTTTTTCCTCCCTGTCACGGGAGCTCCTGGGCATGACGTCATGCCACTACAGAGGATGCTTGGACATCACGGCCAATGAAATTAAAATAAGCCAAAAGGCAGGTCAGTCAAATCATAGTGTTAGGAGATTTTCAAATGTCCAACATCCCTTACCAGGGCACTTGTTCGGCGAGACATACAGGTAGCTCGCAAATGCGAGTATTTTTTCCCTTTGGCGAACAAATTTTACATACAAGTTGCCTTTTGGCGAGGAGAAATACATCGACTTCAAAATCAAGTAAACCACAGAATAAGTAAATCTCACTTAAATGAGCAAAAAAGCATGTTGTGATTGATTATTAAGTCTTTCCTTGTCGCAACTGTGAATGGTTGAAACCTCATTACGGTAATCCCCGAACTATCCGGACGCCTACTGTCCGGACATCCCCACTTACCGGACATTATAGTCCCGGGATCCAGTGTTCCCAAAATGGTCCAAAAACCGCAAAAAATTCAAAAAAAATCTGACCTTTTCTCGCTTGTAATTTGAACTTGGGGCGCGCGGTGCGGGTCAGCTTTGTTTTGGTGCATCATTCCTCCGACGTCCGCTAGAGCGCCCCTGCATCCTCCCCACTTACCGCCCGTCTCTTGTTGTGAGTGCACGCTTGTCGTCATGGCTGCCCATGTGCTCTCTTTTGTGGTGGTGCCTTACCTGCTGCAGGCTCTCCTTCTGCTCTCGTGCCTCTTCTTCGTGTGTGTGATGATGGCCCCACTGCCTGAGAAGAGGAAGAGAGTGGTTTTGACTCTGGAGAAGAAGAGGGAGATATTGGACAAGGTGGACGCAGGATGGTCTTCATCATGCATCCTTCGTGAGTTAAACCAGGCCCGATCTACTTTGTTTGACATCAAGAGATCCCGCGACAAACTCATGCAGTACACGGCTGACTTCTTGTCGAAGAGCAAACGCAACATGGAGAGGAGGAGGATGTTTACTCCCCGGTATGCAGAAGTTGACCGCTCCACATTGATTTGGCATTGGCAGCAACGTGCTGCTGGTGCATGGCATGTAGCTGAAGGCTGCTGCTGAGCAACTTGCAAGACTTCATGACGCCCTAGACTTCAAGGCATCCGAGGGTTGGCTCTTCGCGTTCACGTTACGACATGGCCTTACCAACCGTAAGGCCCATGGCGAAGCTTTGGACGCCAATGAAGATGGAGTAGAGGAGTTTCGATACAAGATGAAGCGCTTGATCAACAGGGAGGGCCTCACTCTTGTTCAAGTCTACAACGCTGACGAAACTGGTTTATTCTATCGCTCTTTGCCAGTGAACACTCTAGCCGAGGAGACAGAGAAGCATGTACCTGTTAGCAAGCTCTCCAAGCAACGGATATCTACTGTGTTTTGTGCCAATGCTAACGGCATGCACCGGCTTAAGCCCGTTATTGTTGGCCGTGCAAAGCAGCCTCAGTGTCTTCGTGGGGTGATGGATGTCCTTCATGTCGTTTGGTACCATTCTTTGAAGGCATGGTTCACTGCCCACATCTTCAAAAACTGGTTCCACTGCCATTTTGTCAAGGAAGTCATCCATTACCAGATGGAGAAACTGGGAATCCCACGCGACCAGGTAAAGGCCCTCCTTCTCCTCGACAATGCACCTGCTCACCCGTGCAACAAGGACTTGGTGACTGAGAATGCTCACATTAGGTGCATGTTTCTGCAACCTAATACGACTGCTCTCATCCAACCAATGGACCAAAGAGTGATCGTGGCAACGAAGAGGGTGTACTGACGGAAGTTCCTGACGAGGTGATGGTTGTTCTCAAGGACGAGGATGAGCGCAGGGAGAGAAGGGACACGCGAGTCCAGCGGACTTTGGAAACCTTCGCCGCAGCAACATCAAGTCTGCAGTCTACAACTGGGCCAGTGCATGGAAGGAAGTCCCTGTCAAGACTAGAAAATGGTTGGTCTGGCTTCTCGGAACGGATGTGGAGAACGATTTCCTAGGTTTTGACGTGGATGACTTCCATGCATGTTTACGTGCGCATGGCGACGATGTTGATGTGGACGAAGTGTGTGAGTGGTTGGATGATGACGAGGGTGATCCTGGGTATCAGACCATGTCTGATATCTAGATCGCATCTTCAGTTGCAGGTGTCAGTACCCAACTTGAAGATTCCGACGAGGTTGGTGACGATGATGTAGACTCCTCTCAGCGTGACACTACTCCTGCCATCCCCAAGCTGAGCGCACTCTGGGAACATGTAGAGTTCATTCTCGACTACCTGGAACACCCGGACTGCGACAGGGAGATGGGGCCCTTGGGACTTGTGGAGGAAGTGCACGTCTTCAGGCAGTGCATCATTAATTGCCAAAATCGTTCCTTGCGTCAGTCAACCATTGACAGCTTTTTCATACCTGTGACCCCTACTGTGCCCAGCCCTGGCTCCATTCCATTGCCTCCCCAAGACAGGCCCTCATCCTCCAAGCCACAGCCCAGCACGTCAGGCACGGTGGAATCACCACTGGACGTGAATTTGCGTCTGTCTTCAGAGTTGTCTGCAGTGGGTAGTCCCATTACCATGACCGAGCGACGCACCCTTAGGCCACCTGCCTTAGCTACTCTCAGACTCTCTGTGATTAAACAGCAAGAACTCTCCACTAGACCACACAGGAATTTACAGTGTTGTGCAGTGAAGAAAACTGTGCATAGTGTTAAGAAATGAGAATTGTGAGTACAAAGACTAAAGTGCAGATTGCAACACTGATTTTATTGACGTTCAGTGGAGCGCAAATTAGACTAGAGTGTGTAATGTTAAGAAAATGGATTTATGAGTGCAAAGACTTAAGTGCAGAGTGCAACATTTATTTCATTAAGGTGCAATGGAGCGCAAGTAAGACTAGAGTGCGGAGTGTTAAGAGAATGGAATTCTGAGTGCAAATGACTAAGTTAAGTGCAAGACTTCATGTACAGTGTACTGCAGGTGCTTCAAGTACTCCTTTTTACTGTCAGAGTCTGAGAGCTGGCGGGTTATTCATCAAGATGGCCAGGGACTTTTTGTAAGTACCCTGAATGTTTCATATTGTACTGTATTTTCCATACTTACCTCTAAAACCTCATTTCACTCTTTTATGTCCCTTATTGGTGTGAATAGGGTCTTAGGTGCTATGTGTGTGTGTTGTAGGGAGGTGTTTTTCTGAGTTAGGCTAGGTTAGGGTCCATATGTACCAGTCCAGGAGCCAGGGACTTGTTGTAAGCACCGAGAATGTTAAATATTGTATAAATTCACCTCTAAAACCTCATTTTGTGGTTCTTTTGTATTTATTTCAGTCTTTTATGTTCTTTATTGGTGTGATTTGGGTCATAAATAGGTGCTATGCATGTCCAGAGGGAGTTGTATAGGTGTTTTTCTGAGTCAGGGTAGGTTAGGGTCCATAAGTACAAGTGCAGGAGGCTAAGGCCCACTATCCGGACGGGACCACTTTCTGGACATGCCTTTGGCTCTATTACATCGAATAGTGGAGGGATTACTGTACTGTCATCTCTCTCCCCTCGCCTGCCTCAAACCAGCTTCCAGAAGCATATCCATGCTTAAATCACTCGCTGCTCCATTCAGTCACTCATTGACAACATATAGCTGTATGCACAGCCTCCTGATATCCACCCTTCTGAATCCTACCTCCCTGGTGAGGCCAGGCCAGGCTGAGATGTGGGCATCATCCAGCCCTCTCAAGCTACCAAAAGATGCTGGATGACTCCATCGTTGATGCCCGTCCAAAATGTAACACAGCACCTCATACTATTAGGCACATTATGGAAGACTGTATTGCACACAATCACCTATGCCAACAACACAACATACACTTCTTGAGAGCTCTGTGAGAAAGCCTAGTCGGCCATGGCCTTCCTTAGGGACTCGGGGCTGTTCGGCCAGACTGCCTAGGGAACTACTACTACTACTGATAGCCTATCTGTGATTTTACATACTGTATTGCTTTCCTGTCGTACTGATCAAACTAATACCTGGATTTTACATACCATATTGCTTTCCTGTCATACTGATCAAACTAATACCTGGATTTTACATACCATATTGCTTTTCTGCCAAACTGATCAAACTGATACCTGCGATTTTGCATACAGTATTGTACTGCTTTCATATCATACCAATACTTATCAAACTGATAACTGTGATTTTGCGTACCGTACTGCCTCCCAGCCATGATGATCAAACTGATACCTATTATTCATTGCTACTGCTTTACTGCCATGATGATCAAATTGATACCTATTATTCGTAGCTACTGCTTTCCTGCCATGATGATCAAATTGATACCTATTATACGTAGCTACTGCTTTCCTGCCATGATGATCAAATTGATACCTACCATATGATTTTATGTACCATAGCTACTGCTTTCCTGCCCTACTGGTCAAACTGATAGGTGCTTGTGATTTTATATTCCCATCTGTTGTTTTTTCATTTCTTTAATGTCATAATTATACCTTTTTTCGGTCATCTGGTACTGTACTGTGTTTAATTTCCTTACAGATTGTGTGTTTGTAATCTTACTCATATACCAGTATTCTTGCAGGAAACAGCCAAGGATGTGATGAAAACTTTCTCTCGCTATGCCTACCATACAGAGAAGAAGCTTCATTATCTGGCAGCATCACGTATGTATAAAGAAAATTTATTAAAAATGTACTTTGGTGGAACATTCTGATTGCTTTTTTTTGGTCTTGCTAATTAATGTTTGATCATATATACCTGTAAGTGATTAATACTTAATTGTAACCTTGGTGCAAGATTAACTGAATCAGGAGTGTGTGTGTGTGTGTGTGTGTGTGTGTGTGTGTGTGTGTGTGTGTGTGTGCGTGTGCGTTTACCTAGTTGAATTATGCCGGATTTGAGCTAAGCTCTTATAGTCCTGCCTCCATGTCTACTGTTATCCAGTCTAGTTTTAGACACATGAATGTTCTTTACCTGCGCCACCTCCCCTTCTGACTCATTCCAGATATACATACTTCTGTTTGGGAAACTAAATTTCTTCACATCATTAAGACATCTGCCCTTCCTCAGTTTGTATTCATGCCCTCTTGTCCTTCCATCATCCATTGCAAGGAGAACCTCTCTCGCTAGTTATTGTAGACCTCTGACATTTTTGTACATCTTAATAAATCTCCCCTCTCTCTCTCTCTCTCATCCCTTTAGCTTGTCTTTCTTCATAGGAAGGTTCTCTCAAGTCAGGAGTTATCTTCATGTCCGTCCATTGTACCTTCTCATATTAATTATTTTTTTTAATGTGGTGCCCACATCACTGGTGTATACTTTCTATCTATCTGTCTATTGCCAGATGCCTTAATCCCGTAAGGGGTGGCCACATACAAATCGTCTCCATGTCGCCCTGTCCCCTGCCATTTCATTGCCCTGCTCCCAGCTCACACACCCCCTCTCTTATATACCTCTCCACTCCATCCCTCCGTCTCATCCTTGGCCTCCCCCTCTCTATCCCCTCCTCCACTTCATCACGTACACTCTCCTTGTCAGTCTTCTCGCTCTCCATCCTCTCCACATCTCCAAACCACCTCAGTGTGTTTCTCCTAACGCTTCCAGTCACATCCACATCCACACCACAATGCTCCTTCACTTCCTCATTTGTCACTCTGTCTCTCCATGTGACTCCACATGCTCCTCTCAAGTAACTCATTTCCACTGCTCTCACTCTTGACTTCTGTCCCTCCAACAAGGTCCAAGCTTCACTACCATACGTTAGAGTTGGTATCACAATACTGTCATGTAGTAGCTTTTTCACTTCCATGCTCACTTCCCTGTTTCTTATCACTGCTCTCAAGGAACCAGCAACCTTCCTTTCCTGTTGCACCCTTTCAAGCACTTCACCCTCCAAACTTCCATCCTTACTCATTACACTACCCAAGTACTTAAAATCACTCACATTTTTCCATTTCCTCCTCATCCAGCCTTACTGTACATTCACTGACTTTATTTCTCTCGAAGACTATAACTTTACTCTTCCCAACATTCACCTGTAGATTCAGTTTCTTACACACTCTCCCACTCATTCACCAAGACTTGCCACTCCCCTTCGTCTTCACTTAACAACACAATATCATCTGCAAACAACAGTACAGGTAGTTTCCAAACACCGCCCTCTCTCACGAGGGCTGTGCCAGCATCCACTGCCCTACCTTGTATCTTTTATACTCTGTATACTTAATTCTTGATATTATAATGGACACTGTGATTCCTCTCAATATCTTCTCATCCAAAAAATTAGTGCAACCCTCTTGTTTTCAAGAGTACAGATTCTCCTCCAGTAATCTTGTTAATATGTTTTTCTGTTGACAGGTCCTCTTGTATGCTCACTCCTCAATCCTTCACATCTTATACTCCGCTAATTTTCTCTTTTCCAGTCTTGTACTCATATCAAGGTTTCTTCTTAATGACTCCAGTTCTAATATATATCACATTTCTTTGCATTAATATCTATTTTCCAGGTTGGACTTCAGTAATGTATTTTGTCTAAGTCATAATGCAACCATGCACAAGTAGCTTCATTTATAATACTTTTCATAAATTGTGCATGTCTGCAAATGTATTCATATAGCTACTCAATCCTTCTGGAATGTTACTGGCATATAGCATGTGGAAAACATGACCAGGGCTAGCAATGAACCGTGAGGCACTCTGCTAGTGTCACTCTTCCACTAGGATAACTCATCTCTTATATCTGTTCTGAGCTGTCTTCTCAATGAGTAGTTTTCAATCCACTTTGATAATTTCACATGCACTCATCCAGCAGTTCTATGCTTCCACAATAGCCTTTTATATGGCACCCTGTCAATGCCCTTCTCTGATCCAGGTAGATACAATTTACTCAACCCTCCCACTTTTATATAATACCCATAACTCTTACTGTAGAAACTTGGCCTAGTAGTAATGCATGATGATCCTTCTCTAAATCCAAATATTTGTTGTTATTAATCCTTTCCCTTGTAGAAATTGAGTCCATCTTTTTCTAAATAATTTTCCACTGAGTTAACAAACAGCACTAGTAAGGGACACGGGCCTATAGTTCAGTGGGTCTTCTCTGTCTCCTTTATATAATGGCACTATATTTGCTCTCTTCCAGTGTATTGGTAGTTCACCTCTGTCTAGAGAACGCTTAATAATTAATTTTCCACCAAGTTAACAAACAGCACTAGTAAGGGACATGGGCCTGTAGTTCAGTGGGTCTTCTCTGTCTCCTTCATATAATGGCACTGTATTTGCTCTCTTCCAGTGTATTGGTAGTTCACCTTTGTCTAGAGAATCGAGGATTGCCCCCACCAACTGGTCTGCACATTCTTTCAGGATCCATTCAGCCATTTCGTCTGGTCCCATTGCCTGTCTCACATCCAGTTCCTTCATTAACAAATTTCAATACAGTACTTTGCTTGTGTCAACTACCACCTATGGCATTTGTGGAATTCTTGTTTCTTCTTCAGGTTCCTAAGACTTCCTCTGTGACTTAGCCCAACTGCAGTTGGTTATTCATTAACTAACACAGCTCCCTTTCCTTCACAAATATTACCTCACCAGCTCTCAACCTTGATGCATTGTGCATGGTTTTTGTTTTAGTGTTAACAGATCCTTAGAACAGTTTGGTTCATTCTTACATTTCATTACAATGACCTTTTCATAATGCATTTCTTATTCTCCATATTTTTACATAAGCATTCCTTACTTCTTTTACTTGTTACAGGCTCTTTCAGAGAACTGCATCTGTGCCATGTTCCATGTTCATTTTCTTGCCTGAAGTGCCTGTCTACATTTGTCGTTAAACCAGTCTTTGTTCTTTTCCATCCTTGGTGAGAATTTCAGGATATGCCTGCTGACCCCTTTCATGAATATTTTTGGTTGCTTTGATCCAGTTCCAATCAAGGTTTTAAAAATGTCTTCTCTAAGCATCAGTATTTGCTCTTTCATAAATATATCTGTCCAGCATGAGTATATCTCTCTTTTCATGGATACCTCATACAACCACATCCATCTCTGCTACCAGATGGTTGTTCTTTCCCATAGGGCACTGACATTCAATATTCTTTATATCGTTGGGATCCCTTAAGAAAACAAAGCCTAACGTTGATGGTTGTTCATCTCCTGTAACTCTTGTACATGTATTTTCTTTTGATTTAAAATTTTTGTTAATTTTCCACTCTCATCTTAAATGTCAGGACCAACTGCCTAGCCCCGGGCTCCTACTCTCCTCATGGGGCAACGTAGGATTGGATGATGGATGGATGGATGGATTCTTTTGATTTTTTTTTTTATTATTATTTTTTTTTATACCACATCCATCTTCATTTCTGCTCCACTCATATCTGAAATGGTGTTCCAATAGTTAATTTTCCTTGCCATAATTTTTTTGTATTTCATAATGAGAACACCTTCTGTAAACTTCCCATCTCTGTCTCTTCCATACATAATAATCCTTCCACCCCAGCATGTTCAAGTCAATGTCACTACTTAACTTCATTTCACTTGAGCACATAGTTTCAGGTTTATTTTTCTTAATGTAATTTACCACCTCTGTTTTCATAGTTATGAAACTGTCTGCATTACTGTCTATCTATCTATCTATTGCCAGAGGCCTCAATCCCGTTCGGGGTGGCCACAAACAATTTGCCTCCACGTCGCCCTGTTCCCCGCCGTTTCACTGCCCTGCTCCCAACTCACACCCCCCTCTCTCATATACCTCTCCACCCCATCCCTCCATCTCATCCTCGGCCTCCCCCTCCCTCTCCCCCCCTCCACCTCACTCACATACACTCTCTTCATCAGTCTTTCATCCTCCATCCTCTCCACATGGCCAAACGACCTCAGTGTATTCCTCCTAACGCTTCCTATCACATCCATATCCACACCACAACGCTCTTTTATATCCTCATTTGTCAGCCTGGCTCTCCATGTGACTCCACAGGCTCCTCTTAAATAACCCATTTGCACTGCTCTCATTCTTGACTTGTGCCCTTCCAACAACGTCCAAGCTTCACTTCCATACTTTAGAGTTGGTATCACAATACTGTCATGTAGTAACTTTTTCACTTCCATGCTCACTTCCCTGTTTCTTATCACTTCTTTCAAGGAACCAGCAACCTTTTTTCCCTGCTGTACCCTTTCAAGCACTTCACCCTCCAAACCTCCATCCTTACTCATCACACTACCCAAGTACTGTACTTAAACGTACTCACATTTTCCAATTCCTCACCATCCAACCTCGGTGTACATTCACTGACTTCACCTCTCTCAAAGACCATCACTTTACTCTTCCCTACATTGACCTTTAGATTCCATCTCTTACACACTCTCCCAAACTCATCCACCAAGCCCTGCAGCTCCCCTTCGTCTTCACTCAACAACATAGTATCATCTGCAAACAACAGTACACTGAGTTTCCAAACACTACCCTCTCTCACCAGGGCCACTCCAACATCCACTACCCTACCTTGTACCTCTTGTATTACCCCATCCATGTACAGATTGAACAACCGTGGAGACATGACACATCCCTCTTTCAACCCAACTTTCAAAGAGAAAAATTCACTCTGTTCACCAGCCACATGCACTGCAGCCTTAGCACCATCATACATACTCTTCACAGCATTCAACAACTTCCCATCTACTCCATATATTCTTAATACTTTCCACAATCCTTGTCTATCCACCCTGTCATATGCATTCTCCAAATCCATGAAAGCCGCATACAATTTCTTTCCCTTCTCTAGAAACTTTTCCACTAAAGATCTAAGAATGAATATCTGATCTACACAACCTCTTCCCTTCCTAAAGCCTCCCTGTCCATCTCCAACTAATTCTTCTGTTATTTCCCTAACTCTGTCAATAAGTATCCTACCGTACACTTTTCCTATTATACCAAGAAGACAAATGCCACTATGATTACCACACACTTCTTTTTCCCCTTTTTCTTTGTACAGGGGAATAATTATACCTGACTTCCAATCCTCCGGGACTCTACCTTCCTCCCAGGGTAATCTGCACATCTTCCACATCCATTCTACAACTATCTCTCCCCCATGCTTCAACATTTCACCACACACTCCATCAATTCCTGGGGCTTTCCCTAATTTAACTTTCTTCATTGCTTCCACAACTTCTATCCTATTGATTTCTTCCTTTCTTCTCACCTCCCTCCTTCTCCCAGCCATTCCTCAGCCACTTATACTCACATCACTTCCATCCTGTATGTTCAACAATTCCTCAACCCCTAAAACGTGGCCGTGAACAGCCGACCCCCCCCTGTGTGGCAGGGTTGTATCGCGGTCTGAGTACCTGTTGGAAAATATTAGCCAAAAGTCAAAGATTAACCCTAGAACGTTATACTTTTTATGGCAGATAGTACTTACATTCAGCTTTCTCCAGAGACAGGTGTTGAGCCTTCGTGGACTACCCAAGGACTTGTGGAGACTTGCAAAGTTGGGTAACAAAATCTTCACTTTCACACCTCCAGCAACCCGGTTTCCCCTCTACCACAGCCTCATTCTGTCACAGTAAACTTTATATTACAACGTACAGGTTATTTGGAATCTGTATTTGTACAATAAACACTGAAAATAAGGCTAAAAAATCAACGGAACGTACGGCCGACATGCAGTGCGGCTGCGGTCTTCCCATCATTCAACAAACATTTCCTTTTTCACAGCTAAAAACACGTATACTACATTATTTTCGATCATAGTACTTCCCAAAGGCTCGCATGTCACTATTACGGCAATAAAATTCACTGGCACTGCCAGTAATGTGAAGCGGGAATGATATAGACCACCGCGGCGCGCTTTTATTCTGCCTTATGCCTGTCACTTTATTCTCGTTCCTGTCGGCCGCTCGCACTTCATTTTTATCGCTCACTTTCGCTGTTGCTGTCAGTTGAGTGCCTAATTCATCACTGTCACTGTCATCACTTATAAAAATAATATTTCCAACACACCAAACTGTCACTGTCATAACATAGAATAGAAATAAATGCTTACAACTTCTTACACTGGAGTGACTTTCACTGTCAAAACTTATATTACTGTGTACAGTAATTTACACTGAAATCACTGTCACTGTCAGTGCTTTTACAACTACATACACTAATTTACACTCAACTGACTGTCACTGTCAGTATGTACAAGAAAACTAAGCACTAGTATCACTGTCACTCTCAGTATTATTTACAGATTTCCACCCTTATTTTCAAAATCTACTTTGGCTGTGGTAGTCAAAGAAACACGGGTAAGCACACAGGGGAATCTGACACTCTTTGCACTGCAAGGAGGTGCGTCTAAAAGTCACATTCCTGCCGGTTGGTGTGGCTGCAAACATAGCACCTCCTCAGTGCCTTCCCCCTCTTGGCAGTGCTAGGCAGTGGCTCGAGGCGGTGTCACTGAAGGTAGTCCTGGCACTGTAGGCGGTCTGGACGTGTCTGTGGGTGGCGCCTGGGACCTGATGGCAGTACCTGTCCAAAACGCTGAAGTAGCTGGTGAACACGAGTCTTTGAAAACTGCCTGAGAGAGTAATTAGCTGGCTTCCTGTTCTTGATCTTATACAGGATGAAGGCATTCAGCATGCACAGATCCAGCAAGTGCAAGAACACCTCCCTGTACCAGCGCCGGTTCCTCCTCAGGCAGTCAATCTCTCCGATCATCATATCGGACTTGTCCGCCAGCCGCATATTGATGTAGTCAATTACAGCATCAGGCTTCATCACGGGCTCGCCAGTCCTTCTGTCGACCTTCCCTGTGGCTTGGATTTCCCCCTTATGTACTGTGGTGAGCATATTGACGATCCTCTTGTCGTGCCACCGTATCGCCAGCATCTTGTCGGACTTCTTCAGGTGCACGTCTCCCCTCTTAGATCTTGCAGCCTCGGGGAAGCCAGGGTAGTGTGCCCTATTGCTCCTGACAGTGCCACAGGAGCCGATGCCGTGCTCTGAAAGGTACTTCGCGAGTTTCGGTGCTGTATAACAATTGTCAGTATACAGGACATGATTCCCGCCGAAGTACTTTTCCAGAAGCACTTTCACCACAGAGTCAGAGAATCCAAGGGGGTCGGTCTTGTCCAAGTCCACATTGCTGGCGGTGTAGATGACGAAGTCTAGGATGAACCCCGTCTTGCAGTCGCACAGCATGAAAAACTTAATTCCAAAGCGGTGGCGTTTGCTAGGAATATACTGCACGAACCGAAGACGGCCCCTGAACAAAACCAAGGACTCGTCGATAACAACTTTCTTGAAGGGCCGAAGGTACTTCATAAACTTGTCCTTCATCAAGTTCAGGATTTCCCTCACTTTCCATAGGGGGTCAGTCTGGGAAGGCTTATCGTTGTTAGCGAAGTGCAGGTACGTCATGAGTTGCCTGAAACGATCCCGAGTCATGTACTTGTTGAAGATGGGGGTGGGGCACAGGTCGTCAGCACTCCAGTACTCCTTGAGCTTGTGCTTCCAGGTATGTGGCATGAGAAGCATCAAGCCGATGAAAACAAAGAGTTTGCAGAGCGTCGCAGGAACCCATGATGCCATCCTAGATGTGAATGGTGTGGCATCTTCACTGTCATGAACTGCAGCACATTGTCCTTCGTACCTGTTGGTCTCGGTACAAATATGCTGCATGACTTCGTCATCCAGGAAGGCCAACAGGTAGTCCAAACATTCACCACCCTCGGGGATAGGGAAGTCAGCCTGGATCTCAGACCCACTCGAATCAAAGGGCAGATCCTCTGGCACAAAATCAGAGCCCGACCACACGAAGGCGTCCAGAGTGCCCTGCCTAAGCTGGGAGTGGGTGGGTGCATCGGAGGGTGAGGCAGGCCGTGTTGCAGTGGGTGAGGCAGGTCGTGTGGCAGTGAGTGAGGTAGGTCGCGAATGTGCGGTGGTGGTGGTGGTGGGGAGAGTGGGAGAAGGTTCAAGGTCACTCACACTAGGCTGGGTGGTGAGTTGCCTAGTGCGAGAAACCTTACGACTAATACTACCGCTGCTAGCCACTTTCCTAGTCATGCCAGCACGAACACGGGGCCTACGGAAACCTCTATGAATACCAGACTGCCTACTTCCCTTCTGAGGTGGTGAAGGAGACTCTGAAGACTCTGGAGAAATCACAGCAGACGATGAGGAAGAGATAATGGGGCTGGGGGAGCGAGGCGGAATGGCGGCGGCCTAACCTGAGTGTGGGGACAATGGCCGGCCTGTGGGGTACAATGACTGGCAACCAGGGTCACCACTTCGCTTCCTCTTTGCCCCCTTGCCATACGCCACTCCCTTCTGCACTGGAGCCTTGCCTGACGAGGTACTAGGCACAGCACTGAGCTCTTCCTGCACCTCAAACTCATCACTGGACGATAATGTGTCTGATTTGGCAAGACTCGACCACAGACCAACATCACTACCATAGTCCATAGAGGCTTTCATTAGTTCTCGGCCTATATCCGACTCACTCAGGCCCTTTGCACTCCCTAGTAAGGGTTTAGAAGGGGTTGAGGTCACAAAGCTCTTTTGCGGAGGGCTGGAAGGCACTGACTCGGAAGAGCTAGAATTCGCCATAATGTCACTTTGAAAGCCTGTGGTAAACTGACGCTAAACAGGGGAAAACCGCGCAAAAAAAAAGCTAGTGTGACAACTGGTGAAACAAGTGTTTCCTATTAGCATAAACTGCTTGTGAGAGGAGAGCGCAGATTGACATTTCTGAGCAGTCAGCGCGCTGCCATATATCACAGCCAGGCTGGCCGGGCCGTGGTGGAGGGGGGTGGAAAAAACGCGATACTTGGCAACAACGGAGGTCAGTAGTACAAAGGTCAAGTATGCTAATTGTAGCTAAAGGGTGGCGGTACTGATAGACAATACCAACTGGAACATCCTTGCCTGCGTTTATTCAAAATTAACTCAAACCGCAATCGCGACGATCCGCCGTTATGTCCTTTTTGGCGATCGTCGCAAAAGAAACGATCCGCGTTTAAAGGGTTAAAGTGTTCTCTCCCTCTGCTCATTTTTTCTCCCTTTTCCACTAGTAATCTGTCATTTTTATCTTTCACTCCCCTGCTATCTTCACTTCCACCCTGTCTTACTCTCTTCACCTCTTTCCAGAACATTTTCTTACAGTCCCTCCACTTTACACTCAAATTCCTTCCAAATTCCTCATCCACTCTCTTCTTACTCTCTTACTAGTCTTTTTATGTCTCTCTTTTTTTTCTACATATAACTCTCTCTTCCGCCTCTCAACTTCTTCCACGCCTCTATTTCTCATCCATTCATTGTATGCTTTCTTCTTTTGTACCACAGCCTGTCTCACCTCTTCATTCCACCACGCTGTTCCTTGTACCCCCCTCCATCTTCTCTTCATCCCACACACCACATCACATGCTACACATATTGCTTCTGTGAATATCCTGCACACACCTTCCACATCCCCCATCTGCTCCAATTCATTTTTGCCCAATCGTTCCTCCACGTCTCTCTTATATTCTGCCTTTTTCTCATCCTCTTGTAACTTCCACTATCCTTGCAAATACTCCTTCTTCCCGTCCTTCCCTTCTTTTATACTCCATCTTATTTGTATCTTGATTCTGGCCACCACCAAGTAGTGGTCAGAAAGTCCACTCCCCCAACCTCTATAAGCTCTTGCATCCATTACACATCTTCGCTTCCTTTCATCCACACACACATGATCAATCATCGCCTTCCTTTCATTCAGTTCACCACCCACCCTTCTCATCACTCGCCATGTATAGCTGTGGATCATTTTGTGCCTGAAGAGAGTATTGGCTATCACCAACCCCCTCCCAGCACAAATGTCCACTAACACACTGCCATTCTCATCTATCTCAGCAGGCACACCCCACTCACCAACTGTTCCATCCACCTTCACATTTCCTACTTTACCATTCATATCACCGATCAAAAACACTCTCTCATTCCTTCCAAACTTTTTCATGCTCACATCCACATTTGTCCAGAACTCTTCTCTCACTCTGCTTGCACAATCTTGCATTGGCGCATACACACACACAATTGCTCACATTTGTATTCCAACTTTCAGTATTACCAGCACAATCCTTGACCCAACTGATCCATACTCTCTTATGTTGTTCTTCCATCTATTACTCACAACTATGCACTTTCCTTCTTTTGCCCTCTCATTCTCACCTACTCCTGCACATATACCCCATCCATACTCCCATTATCTCACACTCTCACCTCTCCATTTTTTAGTTTCAGTTACTCCACATACATCAACTTTCGCACCCTGAAGCACCTGGACAATCTCTCTCTCTTTCACCTCATCATTCGCACCTCTTACATTCCATGTTCCGATTACCATGTCCTTTGTCCGGTCCTTGGTCGTCATCTTTTGGTCAGTCCTTGTCCGAGGCTTCTTGTTTGTTTTTTTAGTTAGTTGTTTTCCGGGGAGGGGCACTAACCCTCCGCTAACACTTTTAGTCGCCTTGTATGACAAGCAGGGATACTGAGGGAGTATTCTTGAAGAAAAACCCTACCCCCATTACCAAACAACATTTAATCATTGCAACTCAACCACTTTCTCATCCACTTCTCTCTCTTTCGCACTTCTCCCTTACATACCATTTCTTGAGTTTCATGTCCATGATTCTCAAAGAACAAATAAGATTCACATTTACCATCCATTCTTTTGTTATTTTTCTTTTTTACTTCCTCCTGTAGATTGTTTTAAAAATTTCTCTCATTCATATCTTTTCTAACAAATACTTTCTTATATTCTGATATCATACTTGATTTCCTTGCCATCTAATATCTCATTTACCACACTTTCAGACTTGACCTTCATCCTCATTGGTCGTATTTCACCTTTGTTATGCTTTCCTATACTCACTTCTGTCTGGTGTTCCCCTACCCTTGTTCAGAATTTCTCTCGTTCTTTCCATGCCTTGCAGTTTCCTATCCTGTCCTTTCTCACCTTCTGTCCTCTTTCCATGTCATTGAAAATGCCCACACTCTTTCAACTGAATCTTTCACTATTCTTATCACCTGAACCACATCCTTCTCAATTTTCCTTTTTCCATCTCATTTGCCTTGTCTTCCTGTCTGTTGTTTCATGATTTCCCTGAGATGGATTATTTCATTATATTCTTTCATTGTGTGTGTGTGTGTGTGTATTTACCTGTTTGTATTTACCTATTCGTAGTGTACAGGAGTTGAGCTAACCTCGTGTTACCATGTCTCCACATCTACATTTATCCAGTCTAGTTTTAAACACATGAATGTTTTTTGCCTGCACCACCTCTTCGTCTAAGTCATTCCAAATACTTGTGCTTCTATTTGGGAAACTGAACCTTTTAAGTTCATGAAGACATCTACTTTTCCTCAGCTAGAGGTCTTGACCTCTTGTTCTTCCATCATCCAGCACAAAAAGATCCTCTCTATCCATCCTTTCTATTTCTCTTACATTTCTAAATATCATGATCAAGTCTTCTCTTTCCCTCCTCTCATGCAGTGTTGGTAACTTCAGTTTTTCCAGTCTCTTCTCATAGGTGAGTTCCTTTAACCCCTAGGGTACACAATTCTCCAACCTTGACTACCCCCAGGACGCAAAAACAGGCCTATTTTTCGGCTTTCTCAAAGGTTAAAAGTTTTATGCCCGATTTATAGAGGTTGAATTTACACCTGAAAACGCAAACCCCACCTCCTAGACCCAATAGTTACCAAGCTATGGCCTGTCAAAGTTTATTGTAGTTACCCGTCACGGCCCCAGCGAGAAAGAAAATACGCTGCTCGCACCTGTTTTCTTCGCAGAAGTATGTACAAAAATCACCAAAATCAATATTTTTTGGTGTGTACAGATTTTATAAACCATTGTAATGTGCTTCGAAAAAAATAAAATGGTGATAAACCCCCCTAATTAATATGATAAATACAGTAGTAAAAATTATCCTCCCTCCTCTCCTCTCCCCATACCTCCAATCCTTTCCCTCCCCTCCCCTCCCCTCCCTGCCGAGCTGTCAAATCTAGCTAGGAAAAATGGTCATGAACCCCCCTATGAAATATGATAAATAGTAAAAATTATCCTCCCCTCCTCTCCTCTCCCCATACCTCCAGTCCCTTCCCTCCCCTTCCCTTCCCTCCCCTCTTCTTTCCTCCCCTTCCCTCCCCTCCCCTGCCCCCTTCCCTCCCCTCCGAGCTGTCAAATTTAGCTAGTTTTTGTTTTGTTTTGTTTTTGAAGGCTCCAACATGCTTGCATGCGTCGGCATAAAATAAAATTTCTATTATGAGTGGGTTTCGAGTAAAGACAGCTAAAATAATTGTGATGTGCATATCTGTATGCAAAAACACAAATAGATTACAGGTAATGATTCAAAAACACACGCCATAAAGCGTAAAAATTATGCAAAATATTCGAGACCGGGGAGGTGCTAGGGGGTGGGGGTGGGAGTGGGGGTGGGGGAAGTGGTGGGAGGTGGTAAGGCCGGTAGGGAGTGTATGGGGATGGAGGGATGGGAGGAGACCACCACAAGACACAAAGGAAGGGCCCTAGTGGAGTACAGGGACATGGAGGGAGGGTTGGGGGGAAATACCCTCCCCCAGATGACTGGGGGTGGGGGGACGTGAGGGGATCCACATGGGAGGGGGTGATGCATCAGGAGGGGGTGGGAGGGGTTGTGGTGGTGGTAAGAATGGTGGGAGGTAGGGTAGTAACAAGGTAGTGGGGTAGAGGGATGTGGAGAGAGGGAGGTGGGGGGTACACCCCCCACCACCTGGTTACAGATCTGGATCCCCCCTCCGGTGTGTCCAACACTTAGTTCTGATTGGTTAGAAGCCATCTATGTCACAGCTGAGGCAGAGCCAGCTGCCTCCAGTTTTATTGTGGATGTTGCACGATTGGTGTTGCATGCCCTGTTAAGAAATTGCACAAAAAGCTCAATTGATGAGTTTAGTACTTTAGGGGTTAAGCATGGTATCATCCTCGTTGTCATTCGTTGAACCCTTTATAGTTTATCAATATGCTTCTTCAAATGAGTTGACCATACCACAGCCACATACTCCAGTCTTGGTGTTATCATGGTCACTATCAACTCCCTCAACATTTCCTCATCCATATAATTAAAAAGCCACTCTCATGTTGGTCAGTAATCCATAAGTGCCTCCAATGATTTTGTTTATATGCTTTTCTGGTGACAAGTCATCCTGAATAATCACTCCCAAATCTTTCTAAGCTTTTCTTTTATTAATTATCTCATTGCTCATTTTATATGTCCAGTGCGGTCTTTTTTCACTCATACCCATTTCTAACACACGACACTTCTTGGCATTAAAATCCATTTTCCAAGTCTGGTTTCAGCTGTGGGGCTTGTCCAAGTCCTCTTGCAGTTCCTTAAAACTATCAATACATGTAATATGTTTCATGATTTTAGCATCATCTGCGAATATATTCATGTAACTATTCAAACCTTCTGGCAGATCATTTACATATATCAGAAATATTATTGGAGCAAAGACAGAGCCCTGGGGTACTCCACTAGTCTCGTTTTTCCATTGTGACACCTTGTCTCTTATAACTGTTCTCATCTGCCTTCCTATCAAATAATCTTCCATCCACTTTAATAGTTTCCCATGCACCCCTCCAAAGGTCTTCAACTTCCACAGCAGTCTTCTATAGGGCACCCTGTCAGATGCTTTCTTGAGATCAAGATAGACACAATCTGCCCATTCCTCTCTCTCTTGTATGACATCTACTACCGTACTGTAGAAACTTAATAGGTTAGTAACACATGATCTTCCTTCCCTAAAGTCAAACTGTCTTGATGTTATCACTTCATTTTCTTCTAAATTCTTTATCCACTGTTTTCTAATAATTTTCTCACAGATTTTACAAACAGTACTAGTAAGTGATACAGGTCTTTGAGTGGATCTCCCCTATCTCCTCCCTTGAAGATTGGCACAATACCTGCTGTTTTCCAGTCTTTAGGTAACTGTCCATTTTCCAGCGAGGTCTTGATGATGATATAAACAGGCCACACTAACTGCTGTGCTCATTCCTTCAGAATCATCCAGCCACACCATCTGGTCCCATTGCTTTTCTCACATCCAAATCCCTCATCAGCTGTAGCACCTCATTCATGTCAGCAGTAATTTCTGCCAATCCCGTCATCGTGGGTTCCATTTCAGGTTCCCTAAATTCCTATTCCAACACATAGATTGACTGCAGCTTGTTGTTCATTATTTCGCACAAGTCTTCTTCTCATTCGTAAGTTTCATCTCCATCCCTCAATCGTATTATGCTGTATTTAACTTTCATTTTGCCATTTACTAACCTATAAAATAGTTTCGGCTCTTTTTTTTTTTACATTTGGTTACAATATCTTTTTCGTATTTCCTTTCTTCTTCTCTCCATACCCTTGCATATTCATTTCTTACCTGCTTGTACTCCTCCCAAGCCCTTTCACTTTACCTTCTTCTCACTTTATTCCTTGCTCTTTTTCTTGCCTCATTTGCCATTCTATATCTGTTGTTAAACCATTCTTTCTTCCTTTCCATAGCTGTGGAAAATTTTGGGACATATTTACTAACTCCTGTTTTATACACTTCCATCAAAGACTCATACTGTATTTCTCATCAACAGTTGTGATGTATTAATTTTACTCCAGTCTGCATTTGGAAAAAGTTCCTCAGGGAAGCAAAGTCTGCCTTCCCCAAAATTATATATATTTTCTCTGTGTTTTTCATCTCATTCTCTGTCCCTTACTCCCGCCACTTCAATCTCAATAACCAGATGATCACATTTACCAAAGGGGTATTGTTAGGTTATGTTCCTCACATCACTTGGATCGTTTGTGAATATATACTAAGTCAAGCTTTGATGGTTCGTTGTCACCCGTAATTCTTGTATTTTCTTTAATTAATTGGGTTAACCTGTTTTTCATCACCAATTCCTTTAATTTATTTCTCCATGACTCCTCATTGCTCCCAGCATCCATACTTACCTAATCATTTTCTGTACAGTTAAAATCTCCCATTATTATTATTCCATTTCTTCGTTCAGTTAACATCTTTAGTTTGATAATGGATTCTCTTATTAGTTCTTCATAATGTTCTTTTGTCCATGCCCTAGTTTTCAGGGACATATAAAATACTGTTACATCTGTTTTTTCTCCATAACTATCCTCTATTTTAATTCCCAAAAGTTCAGCCATGGTATTTCCAATTTCTCTATTTTTTGCTTTTAAGTCATTACAGGTTAAAATTATTATACCTCCCCCAAATTTGCTTTCTCTGTCCTTCCTCCAAATATTATAATTGTTCCATCCAAATAATTTTGTATCAACATCTCGGGGAATTCTGGTTATTTTCATTTATGTAGTCTCTATTTCCCCTTTCTTAGATATTAACCCATCTACATTACTATACATAATACACAGATTTACTGCACTGGTTTTATCTTTACTCATTCTTCCCCTTTTCATAATCGTATCCATCCCCCTTGTTTCCTTCTACTTCCTTACATACCACTTCCTTACTTTCATATCCGTCATTCTCCAAAAAAAAAGTTTTCCATTCTTCCTCTCTCCTCCTGTAATTTTTTTTCTTTTACTTATTCCTTCAAAGTTTTTAAAACTTCTCTTTCTTCTTCATTCAAATCTTTCCTTACTATAATATTTTCCATCCTTGCTTCTTTCCTTAGTTTCCAGGTCACTGTAAGTATATCGTTTACTACACTGTCTGATGACAACTTAGCTCTCTTTGGTCTTGCTTCCCCTTTCTTATGTGGCCCTATCCTCCTTACTTCCACAATTTCTTTTTCCCACTTGTTTCCTTTGGGATCGATCTTGCCCAATATTATTCTCACTTGATTCGTGTCTCTCTTGAGTCTCACAGATCTAACCCTTTCTTCCTCCTCCCTGTTTCCAAATATTACCACACATCTGTTCCTTTCTACAGTTTCTCTCACTATTTTCTCTCTCTTCTTCAATATTTTCCCAAAATTTTCTTCCATTTTTTTCTTGTTCATATCCCTTTCTTCCTGAATAATTTCCCTTAAGCTGACCACTTCTTTCTGTTCTTCCACATGTGCCCACTTTGCCTTTTGCTCTTCTAACACACTACTCACCTTCTCTGTTTTGTTACTGTTCTCATCTAGTTTTCTCCTTAATTCATTATTTTCTCGTTTCAAATTCTCGATCTCCTGGTTCGCCGTCTCACTGGCCTGTATCAGACTCTGTATGGTATAGTGTTTTCGGTATTTTCAGGCATGTTTCTTAGTACTAAATCCACCACTTTCTTTTTCAGTTCACTAATCCTCATAATCAATGTTTTAAGCAAATCCATCACATTTGTTTCACTGTCAGATCCTGGAAATTTGGGTCCCTCAATATTTACTTTGTCGGCCATGTTTGTGGTTGGTTACTAAACAGCTGTTACTGAAATTCCTATGAACATTCATGTGTACACCCTGACAATACCTCTTTACATTTTTGGTAGTCGGTATTAACTTACAATACTTTTAAAACAAGACCAAAGGAGACAGGACAAACATAATTCCTGAAAACTACTTAAGGTTTGCTGCGGTGGCTGAGAGGCAGTCGAGACATGTCCGATCGCTCTGGCTGGTCCACTGTGTGTGTGTGTGTGTGTGTGTGTGTGTGTGTGTGTGTGTGTGTGTGTATATTTAACTTTAGTCGCTGTGACCTGTCAACAGCACATCCAATTTCATATTATACATGAATCATATTATTATACACAAACGTGTTATAAACGAATCACAAGCACATCTTATTATACACGAAATCAGAAGCACTGTTGATGGGTAGGTTGCCGGGACACAATAATGACAACCTCAGAGTGGCGCGCCACGAATATAGTTATGTACATGATTTGAGGTAAGCTTGTGTTGTCCTGTCTCCTTGTCTTAAATTGTCCAGTCTGCTTTGAAACACTTGGATGTTCTTTGCTAGCACCACCTCATCTTCATAACTGTTCTAAAATGTCTGTACCCTTATTTGAGGAACTAAATTTTTCATGCCATGTAAGCATCTGCTCTTCTTCAGTTTCGGTTCATATCCTCTTGTCTTTCCATCATCATCTACAAGCAGAGCTTTTCTGTCCACTTTTTCCAGTTTTTTAACAGCTTTAAACATAGTAATCAGATTCTCCCCCCCCCCCTTTCTCTCTCTCTCTCTCTCTCTCCACAAACTGAGCATTGGTGACATCAGTTTCTTCAGTCCCTTTTCTTAAAACATTCTTTCGAACTTGGTAGTATCCTAGTCGTCATCATCTGGACCTTTTCCAGTTTTCGCACTTACTTCTTCAAGTGCGGTGACCGTATCACTGCTGCATATTGTAATTTCAGCCTTACCATGGACACAATTGTATCTCAGCATTTCCTCATTCAGATAGCAGAAAGCCACTGTCATATTGGCCATCAATATGTATGCCAGTACATTAATCTTATTTATATGATTATCAGCTGATAGATTACCCTGTATGGTTACTCCTAGATCTTTCTCTTCTCTTGCTTTTCCGATCCTCTCTCTTCCCATTTTATACTCATAACTAGGTCTTTTGTCACTTATTCCCATTTTTCGGACATGGCTTTTTTCTTTTTAAAATTAATATTATTATTATTTTTTTTTTATAGTCCAGCAGATAATGGGATGAACACTCAGATGTTGTTTATAGTTTTGATCTCGTTGTCATTTGAAAGCCAAGAATGTATAGATTAAGAATCTGCCTGGTGCCCTCTTGTCACCTTTGAGCATTTTGCATACAGTAACTGAAGATGGCCTCCAAGATGGGTGTCACATTAGAAATAAATTGCATTCACAGAGTAATACACATTTGAATTGTGTAAGCTTTCATGCTTTTTTTGGCAGTTGTGTGCCAAAACATTGTGAAAAGTGTTTGCTACCAAATATTGCATGATAATGCAGATAATTAAGATGCAGCCATAAATGACATGACTGTTTGAAAAAAATTATCAGTCATATTAAATCTAAATTCTGATATCTATTAAGCCAGATCATCATGGTAACATTTCAAAACAGGAAGAATTTATTGGTATGCACCACAAAATGCATATTAAGCTTCTATATTGCTTAAAATGAACATTAACCAACACTCTACAAATATCGAAACACCATGGAAATACCACACTAGTGACAAGTATAGCAGTGAAATTCTGCCTGTAGGTTATACAACTAAATTGTACATCCATAAAACTGTACCGAACCTAAATCACATGTCCTAATTAGACCTAAAAAAAAAAAAAAAAAAAAAAAAAAAAAAAAGTGCTCGTATTCAATGCCACTTGGGAAGTGGCATTGAAAGATGTAAATACTGTAGTTTATGAGTTGCTTAGATTCCCTCACTAGCACCCCCAAAGCCAATTGCAGGCTTTTTGGATGGTTAACCAAAACACTGATGACTATTGATTCTATAAGAGCAGCAGACAGCAATTTATCTAATTTGAGAGAGAACCTAAGAAGTTCCAGTAGCTATAGTACTGCTTGCTATTTCTAATGCCTCACTTAGATTTATTTTTGTGGAGTAGTGAGATTTCTGAAAATCTGTGCGTTATATATCTGACTTGATGCTTTTAACTACTTTGGATAATTCATCATGTATCTCATTTTCCTGGTTATCAACCAGTGTCATGAATTTTGATGCTTTACACCGAAAGATGTATGTGCTAAATTAACCTGAAGATGTCAACATGAGCAGGTCTTCACCAAAGTATTCGTTGACTTTTTGAACTACAAACCATCGTGTCATATTTGTACTACCATATGTTCTTTGTTTATCACATAATTCAACAGAATTCCAAACGTGTGTTTTTACTTCTGTCATGGCAAGAAGAAGAGATTCCAGCGCACAGTCATTATCACAGTTATCACCACTGAATTTTCCTGCTGATGCTGCTGAATATGGTGACATGAATTTCAACCTGCAGTCTACATGATATTTTGCATCAGCTGCATGGAGGTCACCGACAGCTCCCTCCAGACGAAGTCAAACATCAGCAGCCCACTTATAATTTCTTTCTGTACAGATGTTCAGGATAGAATCTTTGAATGACCTTTTTGTCCTTGTCCCAGTAATTTCACAACACATATAAGCTGGTCTCCATCTTGAGGGTTTTTTCTATATATGTATCTATCTATAGCCTGACGCCCTAATCCCACAAAGAGAGGCCGCAGACAAAACGCCTCCAAGTCGCTCTGTCACCCACCATGTGACTGCCCTCCCCCCAACTCACTTCCCCCTCCCTCATATACCTCTCAGCTCCATCCCTCCACCTCATCCTCAGTCTTCTCCTCCCTCTCCCTCCCTCCACTTCATCTACATACACCCTCCTAGTCAGTCTTTCATTCTCCATTCTCACCACATGTCCAAACCACCTCAGTGTATTTCTCCTAATTGTCTCATCCACATCCACTCCACAACGTTCCCTCACTTCTTCATTCGTCAACCTGTCCCTCCATGTCACTCCACATGCTCCTCTCAAGTAACTCATTTCCACTGCTCTCACTCTTGACTTGTTCCCCTCTTGCAAGGTCCATGCCTCGCTTCCATACGTCAGGGTAGGGATCACAATACTATCATGGAGTGACTTAACTTCCATACTCACCTCCCTGTTTCTCATCGCTGCTACCAGTGAACCAACAACCTTCCTTCCTTGCTGTACCCTTTCATGCACTTCATCCCCAAAAGGTCCATCCTTACTCATCACACTACCCAATTACTTGAATGCACTCACATTCTCCATATTCTCACTATCCAACCTCACTGTACATTCTGTGAATTCATTCCTCTCAAACACCATACTTTACTCTTTTTTATGTTAACTTTCAGATTCTTCTTTCTACACACTGTCCCAGATTCAATCACCATATCTTGAAACTCCCATTTATCTTCGCTCAACAGTACTGTATCATCAGCAAACAGCAGCACTGGAATCTTCCACATCTCACCCTCATTCATTAGAGCCACTCCCACATCCACTGCCCTACCTTGCACCTCCTTTACAACCCCATCCATGTATATACAGTATTAAACAGCCATGGAGACATGACTCATCCCAGTTTCAGTCCCACATTTAGACCAAAGAACTCGCTTATCTCACCATCCACTTGCACCGTAGCCCTAGCTCCTTCGTACATACTCTTCACAGCACTCAACAATTTCCCATCCACTCCATATATTCATAATATGTTCCACATACCTTGCCTATCTATTCTGTCATAAGCTTTCTCCAAGTCCATGAAGGCAGCATATACTTTCTTTCTCTTCTCTAGATACTTCTCCACTGAACATCTTAGAACAAATATCTGATCTACACCCCCTTTTCTCTTCCTAAATCCCCCTTGTTCATCTCCAACTAGCTCCTCTTCTAACCATATCATTGAATATTCTGTCTATCTATCTATCTATATACCTAGGCTGCTTCCCCCAAGGAAAGGGAGGTAGCCGAGACAGGACGACTCACTCTCCATTTACTCATCCATTCAAACACATTTATTCGCATCTTAGCCCCAAAGGGGAGAACGGACAGATCCTCACCTCACCACACCGCACAAGGGTCAACTGCACAATGCAATCAGTGACATCCGCAGCAGGGCCCGACAGCAGAACTGGTTTACCCCTGCCACATCATAATACACCCATCCCCTTACCCGCACCTGACCTGACTAGCTGATCAGACCAAATATTCTACCATATATTTTTCCAGTCACACTAAGAAGGCAAATACCCCTATGGTTACCACATACTTTTCTCTCCCCTTTTCCTGTGTATAAAGGAACAGTTATGCCTGGTTTCCAATCCTCTGGAACCCTTCCCTCTTCCCAAGCCAATCTACTCACCTTCCATATCCACTCCACAGCAGTTTCACCCCCATATTTCTGCAATTGACCACACACTCCATCAATTCCTGGGGGCTTTCCCATCTTGATCTTTTTCATTGCTTCCACTACTTCTGCCCTACTGATCTCTTCCTCCCTCCTCTCATCTCTTTTTCTTCCAGCCATTCCCCAACCACTTATACTCGCACTGCTGTCACTCTCTACATTCAACAAATCCTCAGAGTGCTCCTTTGATCTCCTCAGTTTCTCTCTCTTCTCCACCAACAATCTATTATTCCCATGTTTTACTCCCCTACTATTTCCCCTTTCACATTGTCTTACTTTCTTTACCTCCTTCCAAAACAATTTCTTACTCTCCCTCCATTTTACACTTAGATTCCTCCCAAACTCTTCATCCTTTTTCTTCTTACTCTCCATCACCAATCTCTTCACCTCCCTTCTCCTTCTCACATATACCTCTCTCTTCTTTCTCTCATCTTCTGCCCTGCATCTACTTGCTAGCCATTCCCTCCCTGCCTTCTTTGGTTCCACAGCTCATTTCACCTCATCATTCCACCATGCTGTCCCTTGCACATCCCTGCATCTCCTCCTCACTCCACAAACCACCTCACATTCCGCGCCTATTTCCTCCGTGAATATCATACATACATCTTCCACCTCTTCCATCTGCTCTAACTCATACCTTCCCAATCTTTCTTCCACTATGCTCTCATATTACTCTACATTTTTCTCACTATCTCGGAACTTCTCCACTCTTCTCACAGGAGCCGTTTCCTCCTGTCTTCCCCTTCGTCTCTTTACCAATTTTCTTTGCAGCCTTACCTTGACCATCACTAAGTGATGGTCCGAGATTCAATTCCCCCACCCTCTCCACACTCTTGCATCTAACACTTATGTACTCATTCGCCCATCCACACACACGTAATCTGTCATTGCCTTTCGTTCAACAAGTTCACCCTCCATGTTCCTCATGATTCTTCATGTATACCTGTGGATCATCTCATGCCGAAAGGAGGTGTTGGCTATTGCTGACCTCTTACCAGCACAGATGTCCACCAAAGCACCACCATTCCCATCTACTTCAGCTGGCACACCCCACTGACCAACCACTCCATCCACTCATACATTCCCAACTTTGCCATTCGTGTCGCCAATCAAAAACACTCTCTTGCTCCTCTCAGACTTGTCCATACATGCTTCTACACTTGCCGAAAACTCATCTTCCACTCTTGCCTGTCGGTCCTCTGTTGGTGCATACGCACATACAATCGCCGAAGCTTGTATACCTACTTTCATCCTCACCCATACAGTCCTTGCACCCACTGTTTCATACTCTTCTATTTTCCTTCCACTTCTTGCTTATCATCAAACTTACTCCCTCTCTTGCACTCTCATTCCCATTAACTCGTGCACATATTCCTAAACTGTATTCTCATTCTGTCACCCCTTCACCTTTCCATTTAGTTTCAGTTGATCCACACACATCCACTTTTTGCATCCACAAGCACCTGAACTATCTCTGTCTCTTTCATTTCATCATTCACTTCTCTCACATTCCAGGTCCCCACCCTTAGAATGTCCTTTGTCCGTTCCTTAGTCATCAACGTATGGTCCGTCCTGGTCCAAGGCGCTTTATTCGCTTGTTTAGTTAGTTCTTTTTACGGGATGGGGCACTAACCCACCACCAACCCTTTTAGTTGCCTCATATGACAAGCAGGGGTACTGGGGGAGTATTCTTGAGGGGTTTTAGAATCTTTAATTGATGAACAGTCTTCACCACAAAAGATGCATTGCTCGTGCGATGAAAATTGCATATCCACCGTGAATCTTGTTCTTTTTGATAGACCTTGTTCATAAATGCTTGCTTTTCATTTATCTTCAGGTGTCTTTGTATGGGTGTGCTTGATTTATATGAGGAAACGTATGGCTTGTGGCCATATTTTCTTCAGGGTGATCCACTTTCCCATCATTGTAAAGTTTACTGCGCCTTATAATATTGCTAATCCTACTGGAACCACATTCAATCAGTTGGTGGTGTTTATTACAGCAGCTGTATATTCCTCTTTCCTTTCATCTTCTTCTGTCTTTCTTTTCTTCATTCTTTCCTTGTCCTTCTGCCTACGGGTGACTTTACACTCAATCTTCTGTCTTTCTTTCCTTCATTCTTTCCTCTTCCTTCTGCATGTGGGTGATTTTTCACTGAGTGACAAGCCAAATTGTTTCCTGTACACCAGCAAAACAATTTAGTACACTGGGTGGTAACCATATAACCAAATGTTGGTGCCTGGTGGTTTAGTGGGTAATTACAGCACTTCAGTCGGATTGAGCCAGTGAAGGTTTATATCCAAGGGGTGGTTGGGGTTCATTGCTCACGTAATGCCACTCAGGGATGAGTGAGGCTGGTCACTTTCATCTTATCAACTTGCCTAGCCCCGGGCTCCTACACTCCTCATTGGGCAACATAGGATTGGATGATGAATGAATGAATGAATGATGTGTTTAAATGCAAAACAACAGATGCGGTCGGTCATTTTTCATCCCTGCGATAATAAGCATTCACCCTGCACCACATACTACATACTGCTCTTCCATCATATCCACCACCATGCAATGCACAATTTTTCTACTTGAAAGTTAAATTCAATTGCTTGATAATCAGTGGAGTAATAAATCATGATGTTATTGGACAATCGCATTCAAATAATACTTGTACCTTTTCCTTTTCTTCTACAGAAATTACTATGACCATTAAGCATTATTCAGTGCTGCCACCACCAGTCACCAGTCAGTATACAAGATGCCTGAAAGAAAAAAAATGTGTTAGCAACACAAAAGTAAGATAAATATGCAGGTTTTCCAAGAATACTCCCCCAGTATCCCTGCTTGTCGTAAAAGGCGACTAAAAGGGTTGGCGGAGGGTTAGTGCCCCTCCCTGGAAAACAGCTAACTAAAAAAACAAACAATAAGCCTCAGACAAGGACTGACCAAACGATGACGACCAAGGACCGGCCAAAGTACATGGTAATTGGAACTTGGAATGTAAGGGGAGCGAATGATGAGGTGAAAGAGAGAGAGATTATCCAGGTGCTTGAGGCTGCGAAAGTGGATGTATGTGGAATAACTGAAACAAAATGGAGAGGAGAAAGTGTGAGATAATGGGAGTATGGATGGGGTATATGTGCAGGAGTAGGTGAGAATGAGAGGGCAAAGGAAGGAGTATGTATAGTTGTGAGTAAAAGATGGAAGAGGAGCATAAGACACTATGGATCAGTTGGGTCAAGGATTGTGTGGGTAAAGTTGAAAGTTGGAATACAAATGTGGGCAATTGTGTGTGTGTATGCGCCAACGCAAGATCGTGCTAGAAGAGTGAGAGAAGAGTTCTGGACAAATGTAGAAGTGTGCATGGAAAAGTTTGGAAGGAATGATAGAGTGTTTTTGATTGGTGATATGAATGGTAAAGTTGGGAATGCGAAGGTAGATGGAATAGTTGGTGAGTGGGGTGTGCCTGCTGAGATAGATGAGAATGGGAATGCGTTAGTGGACATTTGTGCTGGGAGGGGGTTGGTGATAGCCAATACCCTCTTCAGGCACAAAATGATCCACAGGTATACATGGCGAGTGATGAGAAGGGTGGGTGGTGAACTGAATGAAAGGAAGGCAATGATTGATTATGTGTGTGTGGATGAAAGGATGCGAAGATGTGTAATGGATGCAAGAGTTTATAGAGGTTGGGGGAGTGGACTTTCTGACCACTACTTGGTGGTGGCCAGAATTAGAATTCAAGTAAGATGGAGGAATAGAAGAAGGGAAAGACGAGAGGAAGGAGTAGTTACAAGGAGAGTGGAAAGGTTACAAGAGGATGAGAAAAAGGCAGAGTATGAGAGAGAAGTGGAGGAACGATTGGGCAAATATGAATTGGAGCAGATGGGAGACGTGGAAGGTGTGTGTAGGATATTTGCAGAAGAAGTGTGTGCAGCATGTGATGTGGTGTGTGAAAGGAAGAGAAGACGGAGGGGGGTGCAAGGAACAATGTGGTGGACTGAAGAGGTGAAACAGGCTGTGGAACAAAAGAAGAAAGCATACAATGAATGGATGAGAAACAGGGACATGGAAGAAGTTGAGAGGCAGAAGAGAGAGTTATATGTAGAAAGAAAGAGAGAGGTGAAAAGGTTAGTAAGAGAGAGTAAGAAGAGAGTGGATGAGGAATTTGGAAGGAATTTGAGTGTAAAGTGGAGGGACTGTAAGAAAATGTTCTGGAGAGAGGTGAAAAGAGTAAGACAGGGTGGAAGTGAAGTTAGCAGGGGAGTGAAAGATAAAAATGGTAGATTTCTAGTGGAGAAGGGAGAAAAAGTGAGCAGATTGAGAGAACACTTTAAGGATTTGTTGAACGTAGAGGATGGAAGTAATGCGAGTATAAGTGTCTGGGGAATAGCTGGGAGAAGGAGGGAGGTGAGAAGACAGGAAGAAATCAGTAGGATAGAAGTTGTGGAAGCAATGAAGAAAGTTAAATTGGGGAAAGCCCCAGGAATTGATGGAGTGTGTGGTGAAATGCTGAGGCATGGGGGAGAGATAGTAGTAGAATGGATGTGGAAGATGTGCAGATTGGCCTGGGAGGAAGGTAGGGTCCCGGAGGATTGGAAGTCAGGTATAATTATTCCCTTGTAAAAAGAAAAGGGGAAAAAGAAGTGTGTGGTAATCATAGGGGCATTTGTCTTCTTAGTATAATAGGAAAAGTGTATGCTAAGATACTTATTGACAGAGTTAGAGAAAGAACAGAGAAATTAGTTGGAGAAGAACAGGGAGGCTTTAGGAAGGGAAGAGGTTGTGTAGATCAGATATTCATTCTTAGATCTTTAGTGGAAATGTTTCTAGAGAAGGGAAAGAAGTTGTATGCGGCTTTCATGGATTTGGAGAAAGCATATGATAGGGTGGATAGACAAGGATTGTGGAAAGTGTTAAGAATATATGGAGTAGATGGGAAGTTGTTGAATGCTTTGAAGAGTATGTACGATGGTGCGAAGGCTGCAGTGCAGGTGGATGGGGAACTAAGTGAATTTTTTTCTTTGATAGTTGGTTTGAAACAGGGATGTGTCATGTCTCCATGGTTGTTCAATCTGTACATGGATGGGGTAATAAAAGAGGTACAAGGTAGGGTAGTGGGTGTTGGAGTGGCCCTGGTGAGAGAGGATAGTGTTTGGAAACTCCCTGTACTGTTGTTTGCAGATGATACTGTGTTGTTGAGTGAAGACGAAGGGGAGCTGCAAGGTTTGGTGGATAAGTTTGGGAGAGTGTGTAAGAAACGGAATCTAAAGGTGAATGTAGGGAAGAGTAAAGTGATGGTTTTTGAGAGAGGTGAAGTCAGTGAATGTACAGCAAGGTTGGATGGTGAGGAATTGGAAAATGTGAGTACGTTTAAGTACTTGGGTAGTGTGATGAGTAAGGATGGAGGTTTGGAGGGTGAAGTGCTTGAAAGGGTACAGCAGGGAAGAAAGGTTGCTGGTTCTTTGAAAGCAGTGATAAGAAACAGGGAAGTGAGCATGGAAGTGAAAATGTTACTATATGACAGTATTTTGATACCAACTCTAACGTATGGAAGTGAAGCTTGGACGTTGTTGGAAGGACACAAGTCAAGAGTGAGAGCAGTGGAAATGAGTTATTTAAGAGGAGCCTGTGGAGTCACATGGAGAGACAGGTTGACGAATGAGGATATAAAGGAGCGTTGTGGTGTTGATGTGGATGTGATAGGAAGCGTTATGAGGAACACACTGAGGTGGTTTGGCCATGTGGAGAGGATGGAGGGTGAAAGACTGACGAAGAGAGTGTATGTGAGTGAGGTGGAGGTGGGAAGAGGGAGGGGGAGGCCGAGGATGAGATGGAGGGATGGGGTGGAGAGGTATATGAGAGAGGGGGGTGTGAGTTGGGAGCAGGGCAGTGAAATGGTGGGGGACAGGGAGACTTGGAGGCGATTTGTTTGTGGCCACTCGAAATGGGATTGAGGCGTCAGGCAATAGATAGAGACAAGCAAGCATTCAAAAATGCAATGAGGCAGTGTAGTGAAACAGTTATTTCACCATTTCATTTACTAACTTGCTTTAGATGAGTGATCGGAAAAGCATTTCAATAAACAAAATATATTCATTGTCAAGTTATTCATGGAAGTAATGGAAATTGTACCACTGCTGTATATTTTGTTAGTTTTTTCAGGCATCACTTCAGCAAGTTTCTTAATTGGTGACCATCATGGATGCCATCTTAACCCGTAACAGGTGGGCGATGTTACACAACATCCGTGCGTGAGGAGGCAGGCATCGTTACATAACGTCCGGCCATTTTCTGTGCTAATGTATTCGTGAAATTGGGTGATAAAACATCGTTGTCACCTACTGTCCTGCCCTCGACTCACCCAAGCCTTGAAACATGCAAAATAATGTACATAAGTTGTAGTGATATAAGTGTTCAAGTAAAATAGAATATACCAATGTAAGTTTTATTGGTATTAGTGTTCAGGTAAAGTAGAAAACACATAAGGTACATAAGATTTTTGAAGACAGTGAATGGTGTAAAGAATAATGATAAATTTAGTGTTCAGGGATGAAGAAAAAGAATATGAGCGAAGAGTCCACTAACCTTGCCCCAGGCGTGTCTGGTGATAAGCTGCGTACCCACTCTCCTCCCTTGGTCCTCGCCTCCTCCTTCTACAGCCAGCAGAGACATATTACCTTGTGAGTAGCACCTCTTATCTTCATTTTTCATCCATTTTCATCAGTTTATGCATATTTAGGCTTATTCCTGGATACTCAATCCTCGTAAATTGCGGCAATTTGGGTTTGGACCACTGCCGTGATTTATGAATAATAACTCTTATGTGAAAAATTAATTTGGGTTTGGACATTGGCCAACCTGCCCCCACAGCACCCTACCTACATCTATCTAGGCACCATCAAACACAAACATACAAATTTAGGAATATTCAGTGCATGTATTAAATAGAAATAAGCCATGTTAAGGGATCTCACCTTAATCCAATGATGAAATTGCTTAAGTTAATGGAGTGGGGTGGTGTTGGGAAGTACTTAGAACCTCTCAGCACTTGTTCTTCCCAAACTCTTTCGCCAGCTTTGAAAACTTCTCTCCCCTCTCAGCACGATGAATGAGCTCCATACATTAACTGTACAACATTGGCGGCAGCTTCTTGACGCCATACTGCTTGGAGCGTTTCATCGGGGGGGTCGGGAGGGGCCATGGCAGGTAGGAGGCAGGGGGAAGTTGCACAAAAAAGGCAGGTAGCTCTCGTACTCCTCGGCGACGGTCTGTAGTGTGCGGCCTGGCGGGACAAGAACAACAACAACATGGCGGCATTAGTATGCAAACATGCCACCAGGGACGCACGGTGATTGGTTGTTGGGTCGCAATTTTCAGTTTGAATGCCATGGTCTACTGTTCTCCTCGGAAAAGGCCCACTTGGGTGCCTAGGTCTGCGGTTTTCGTGACTTAACAATGATTTAAGGTTGCCGGCAGTCTGACGGCCACATAGCCGTGATTTATGAATCTGTGATTTATGAACACGCGACTTACGAGGGTTGATTGTACTTTATTTTTCCGAAAATATGCCTCCCCACATGGTTGTATAATTGATAAGTTTCTCACCCTTAAGGGGTTAAATTACTCAAAATGCTCAAAGGGTGATGGGAGTGCACTCGGCAGATTCTTAATCTACACATACTTAGGTTTCAAATGACACCAAGTACAAGACTTGACAACATTTGAAGGTATCCCATTAAATCTTGATTTGGCTGCAAGACTACTGGCATTAAACTCCCTTTCCCAAGTCTGGCTCCAACTTTACAACTTTTCCAGATCATTTTGCAATTCCTCACAACTGTCACCATTCTGGATTCACTTCACAATTTTTTCATCATCTGCAAACTTATTCATATAGCCTAACTGTTCAAGCCTTGTAGCATAGCCTATTATTTACATACTGTACATTGGAAACATCACATAGTGTGATGGGTAAGGATGGAGGTTTAGAGGGTGAAGTGCTTGAAAGGGTACAGCAAGGAAGAAAGGTTGCCGGTTCCTTGAAGACAGTGATAAGAAACAGGGAAGTGAGCATGGAAGTGAAAAAGCCACTACATCACAGTATTGTGATACCAACTCTGACGTATGAAAGTGAAGCTTGGACTTTGTTGGAGGGACAGAAGTCAAGAGTGAGAGCAGTGGAAATGAGTAGTCACATGGAGAGACAGACTGACAAATGAGGAAGTGAAGGGGTGTTGTGGTGTGGATGTGGATGTGATAGGAAGTGTTAGGAGAAACACAATAAGGTGGTTTGTCCATGTGGAGAGGATGGAGAGTGAGAGACTGATGAGGAGAGTATGTGAGTGAGGTGGAGGGGGGGAGAAGGAGGGGGAGGCCAAGGATGAGATGGAGGGATGGAGTGGAGAGGGATATGAGAGAGGGGGTGTGAGTTGGGAGCAGGGCAGTGAAAGGGCGGGGGACAGAGTAACATGGAGGCGATTTGTTTGTGGTCACCTCGTACTGGATTAAGGCATCTGGCAATAGATAGATAGATAGATAGGAAACCTAATAGGAGCCAAAACTGAACTTTGTGGCACCCCACTAGTCACACTCTTCCATCCATTCATCCATCATCCAATCCTACATTGCCCTATGAGGAGCATAGGAGCCCGGGGCTAGGCAAGTTGGTCCTAACATTTATTTAAGATGAGAGTGAATTTATTCCATTGAGCCTATTTATCTCTTAAAACTAGTTATTTGTCATTGCACTAAATAATTTTCCATCCATTTTAGCAATTCCCCATTCATTTCTCCAGTACTTTTTCATTTCCATAGCAGTCTTTTGTTCAGCACCTTATCAAAGGCCTTCTTCAAATCAAGGTAGACACAGTCTACCCAACCTTCTCTTTCCTCTATGATATCCACCACTCTGCTGAAAATACTCAGTAGGATTGTGACACATGATGAGCCTTTCCTAAAGCCAAATTGTTTTGCTCTTATTACCTCATTTTCCTGTTGGAACTTGATCTTCCTTTTTCTGATAATTTTTCACATACCGATTGTTTGTAAACAGTGCCAGTGAGGGATAACGGTCTATGAAGTGGGTCTTTTCTATCACATCCTTTATTAATTGGCACTATATTTGCCCTTTTCCACTGTACTGGCAACTCTGATGTGTCAGTGAACATTTGATAACTAATATAAATTGGGTGTATTGGTTGATCTACACATTCTTTTAATATCCATCCAGCATTGCCAGCTGGCCCCATCATCTTTCATCTTTTTTTTTATTTATTTTTTGTTTATTTATTTTTTTTGTGTGTGTCCGACTCTGGGCATAGGCTTCACAGCCTGCTATCAAGGCCCATCAGTCCTCCTACATACCATACACCTGTACATGTCACCACTTCGGCGCTAACACCCACCGTCCATATTGAATACATGCTAGGGATGTCTCATACAGGACTGGTGTATTGGTATTAGCGGGGGTATTTTTACGACATGTCAGCGGGTCACCTGGTAGGTCAGTAAAGCCATCTGTTTCCCTCATCTGTTGTAACATTTCATTTGTATCTCAGCCTACTGGTGAGGCCTTCCTTCTTCACCTGATCCATAAATTCACCTTCATGTGCAAATACTGAATGTAGCCTGTTATTCATGATGTCATTTATATCCTCATCCTTACAGTATCATATAGAACTTTCCCATCTTTCAGTCGAACTATGGTATTCATTACAGTACTTTCATTATGCCATTTACAAATTTTGCAGTATAATTTTGGTTCTTTAATTTCAGTAACTGTATCCTTCTCATATTTCATTTCTTCTCTTCATAACCCATATATTATTGAGGGATATCCAATTTCTGTTCCAGCTATACGTGTGTCATAAGTGTGTAATTCGTACAATATATAGTAGTATGAGTGAATATGTGCTTGGAGGAAGATTATTAAAGTTGCACATGAGTAACCCTGTATGGCCACAAGACATAACCCAATATAACCTATGCGTTATTGAGTGCCGTTTCCTCCGCTTATGTAGTTTGACAGAGGGTATGCATTCACCTATGTCTTTTTGTTTGTTTGTTTACAGGGTGCAGTTTCTCAAACAGTTATCAGATTTCAGTGAAAGCTAGTGGACAGGTGGGCAGTGGGTCAAGGAAGATTATTTAGATTTTGGTATGGTGGGCAGTGGGTCAAGGAAGATTATTTAGATTTTGATATGGTGGGCAGGGGTCAAGGAAGATTTTTTAGATTTTGATGTGGATTTGAATGCATGAATCAGTCAATCAATCAATCATTTCCTGTGGCACCCCACGGGATGCATAGGGCCTCAATGAACTCTCTCCACCAATATTTGTCTCTTGCCATCTCCCTCAGGTCCCACCAACACTCCTCTCCTGCTACATTTTCATTGTCCTCAACCAGGTTTCCCTCGGCCTACCTCTACCTCTTCTTCCTCTAGCAGTCCACTCTGGCACATCCTGTATTAAACTACAGTAAAATTCCTATTATTCGGCAGCTGATTGTTCGGTAGATCTGACATTTCGGCAGTTTTGAGAAATAGTCCCATTTACGAAAATCACTGATTGTTCGGCAGATGTCCGGAATCATCTCGGCAGTCTAGGAAGTGTTATCTGTGGCTTGTAGGCCTAATGTTTCATTACACTTCTGGATGTACACTAGTTTCTATATTTTTATTCAGATTCAGGTATAGTACTGTATTGATTACAATATTGCACAGTATCATACACTACAGTATCCACCCCCGCCAAATTAGTGAGGGTTAATTTCCAAGCCCCTACGCTAATTCTTGAAATTCTTTCATTCTTGATGCCTTGCTGAAAATGACACTTACCGGTAATTGAGTAGCCCATGAACCACTGACACTGTAATGCATTACCCATAAATAAATGTTGCTTGTTAAATCAGTTTCCCCATTGTTTTTAGCTGTACGGCTGTGACAGCTCTAGTATTTTTATTCCTCAGCATAATGGTGGGACTGTCCTGTTTAACTGAACCTAACCTAACTGAGTTTAACTGTACCTTATAATTTAACCAAACCTAACCTAACCTAAAGTCAGAAAAATACTTAAAAATAAACTGGAGGAATATGAATTGCTAAGGTCTCTCTGATGAAAGTTAAACGTACATTTAGTGCTCATTCTTTTGTTTGTTTTTGTGCTTTACGTGAAAGAGAGAGCATTGATGCAAACAGTAATATATCCCATTAACCCCTTAATAACCTCCGGCACTGAACAACCTTTTACAGTACCGATGTCAGTGATGTTAAGTTAGTGTGAGCTCTAAAGAAAACTGAACAATTATGGGGAGGGAACGAAGGTCACTGGTATGTTTACATGACTATGCTACGATTCCAAGCAGTTAGGCGGTCCGTTAATCTCAGATGTTTTCGCGCATTTGGTAAATACACTGTAACTTTATCAATCTTTCCATGACTCATAGCGAATCATAGCATGGGTTTAGGAAGCTAAATAACACATTGCTAGCTGAGCCAGATGATTATCTTCCCATCTTTAAGAAAAATAAATTGATTTCAGAAGAATGGAAGAACTTTACGTACTCAGAGAGAGATTTAATTTCTTCCATTTTCTTATAAGATGTGAAGATAATCGTCTGGCGCACCTAGAAATGAGTTATTTAGCTTCCTAAACCCATGCTATGATTCTCTGTGATTGACTGGAGAATTGATAAAGTTACGGTGCATTTGCCAAATGGGCGAAAATATCTGAGATTAACTGACCCCCTGACTGCTTGGAATCGTAGCGTAGAGTTGTGTTAACATACCAGTGACCTTCGTTCCATTCCCATAATTGTTCACAGTTATTCCATAGCTCACTAACTCGACATCGGTACTGTAAAGGGTTGTTCAATGTCGGAGGTTATTAAGGGGTTCACGGAATACATTACTGTTTCCATCAGTACTCTCCTTTCACATGTAAACAAAAAAACGAACAAAAGAGTGAGTGCTAAATGTAAGTTATAACTTTCATCAGAAAGACCTTACCAATTCAGATCCCTTTATTTTATGCAATTTTCTGACTATTTTATTTTGCTTGGAAAAAGTACTGTATACAGTACTCACTCCAAACATATTTGTAATAATATAAGTAGTGATGAGTTCACCAATACAAGTGATGTACTGAGCTGGTAGGTAATATTACGTATCATTTCGGCCATCCAGGAAGTGTTATCTGACTTGTAGGCCTACTGTGTCATTACCCTTGTATATGTTCACTAATTTATATATATATATATATATATATATATATATATACATATATATATTTCAGATTCAAGTATAGTACTGTATTGATTGCAGTATTGTACAGTATACAGTACTCTCTCAAAACACAGTTGTAATACCGTACCGTAAGTGGTGATGACGGTGTTCACCAATATAATTAATGTACTGAGTGGGTAGGTTTTTGATTATTCGGCAAATCTAATTTCTCGGCATCATCCTGGTCTCATAGATGCCGAATAATGAGACTTGTACTGTACCTTCTTTTCTGCATATGTGCCCCAGAGTAATAAATTTAATTGGTGGCGGCCATCACCTGCCCACTCGATGTGGTGCTGCCTACTTCTTCCTTCATCTTTATCATTCATTTTCTTTGTCATCCTCTCTTCCTATTTCTCCTATCTTTCCAGTCACTTTTTATGACACGTCTTTCCTTTTCACTTGGCTTCACAATGAGTGTCATGCCTAGTGGTTTCCTGTAAGCCAGGGAATAATTTACAGCGCTTGATGATAACCACATTACCAACTCATATGTGTCCCCTACATGTCAGCAAGTGGGTTGACGGAGGGTTAGTGTCCCTTTCCATAAAACAACTAACTCAAAGTTAGACGGCCACCCCTTATGGGATTATGGCATCTGGCTAGAGAGATATTGGCATAGATATACATTCTGTGAGATTGTGTAACAGGGCAAACTTTGACCACAGGACTAATTGACTGTGTGATTGTATAACTATTCATCTGGGAGGAGAGAGGAATTACAGCAGTATATCATAATCTGATTTTCTTTGGCAGAGGTATGCACTCTCTTTGTGCCTTCTAGTCTGAATTCTGTTGCAGCTGTTGTGTTAGTGTGAGTAATGGATATTGTATATTATAAATGAATGGAAGTTTTATGACTGTAGGGAGTAGATGATAGAATGGTACTCCCAAGGGGAATGGGAATGCTTGTGATAGGGAGAGCTGGAGCTCCCCTTGCATTAGCAACAGGCAGTCCTGAACATCTTTCTTTGCTGACCTTTTTAGTGTGATACTAACATGGAGAGTAGAGCAGCATACTCTCGAACACTTTTCTTTAACTATGTTGTGCACTGCCCTACATGTGCATCACATATCACACAATGCACCCTACTATGTTGCAGGGGTTGATGCCAGCAAGGGCATGCGGGCAGAAAACTTTGCCCCTGCTACCTAGTGGCAGCCCTATTGAGGGGAGGCATGACACGGGCTCCACCAGGATGGTTTTTAGGACTGGGATGGGATGGAGCCCGAATCTGCTAGAGGGTTCAGGGCATTGTAGTTACCAGGCTGCCTCCTCTGGCCAATAGAGAGGGTCCTGAACTCAGGAGTAGTGCTCCAGGAGGCTGCTCTATCAGTGGATGTATAATGGTGGGGCAGTTACAGGGTCAAGACCCGCTTGGAGGGTGTCTCCATAGCTGTCATGGCAGGGTTCCCCACGGCCTCTACGACAGCCATTGGTCTCAGCTGGTGGGCCATGGCAAGGCCGTCTCTATGAGCGGTCCTACGCCTGACAGGTGTAAGTGGGCCATGACATCATCAAGTAAGTTGGTTAACTCTCGCCATCACTTGCCAAGTGCCAACACTCAGTCAGCCTTGGACCGTCATAGTGTGTGGGTCAACTTCGCTACTCCATCGTTTTTCGTCAGTTTTATTTTTTATTTATAAAAAGGTAAGAGTTATACATATCAGTTCATGGTATACCCAATTCATCTAGTGTCAATCAATCAATCATTTCCTGTGGCACCCTCGGGGATGCATAGGGCCTCGATGAACTCACACCACCACATCCTATCTTGTGCTAACTCCTCAAGATCTCCCCAACACTCATCTCCAGCTTCCCGTCTCATTGTCCTCACCCACGTCTCTTTTGGCCTTCCTCTACCTCTCCTACCAGGTGCCACCCACCCTGGTGTACCTCGTACTATTCCCTGTCTCCTATACACATGTCCTAGCCACTTCCATCGTGAGAATCTAACATATTCATCGATCGGCTGCACTCCCGTTATTTCTCTAATTCTACTATTTGGTATCCTTTCCCACCACTTAACTCCTAATATTCTTCTAAGTGCTTTATTTTCAAACACCAAGAATTTATTTTCCATAGTCACTGTGCTGTACCAAGACTCGTGTCCATAAAGTAAGATACTCCTAACCATTACCTTATAAAGTTTGATTTTTGTATGCACAGAGAAATTGTTATTATTCCAAATATTTTTAAGCATTCCCATTGCCTGATTAGCCTTCTTTAACCTTTCCTCTAATTCAAAGTTCAAAGAACCATCCTTGGCTAAATAAGTACCTAAATATTTAAACCTATCAACTTGCTTTACAACCATACCTCCAATTACACATTCCTGCGCATTTTCCATATTCATATTGATTATTTCAGTTTTTCCACAATTAATAACCAAACCCACCTTGCGACCTTCACTCACCAAACAGTCCAACACTCTCTGCATCTCTTCTGGCCCATCACAAATCAAAACTATATCATCTGCATAATCTAAATCCAAAAGTTTCCTGTTCTCTCCTCAAAGTATACCTGCACCGGTTTCTGTTCCAACACGTTTCATAATGTAATCAATGACCAATATAAATAGTAAAGGCGATAGAACACCACCTTGAATTACTCCGGACTTGACTTCAAACGAATCACTCAGACAACCATCAACCATCACTTTACAAAATGTGTCCTCATGCATGTTCATAATGACCCTCACAAACTCCTCTGGTATTCCATAATGTCTCATGATCTTCCCCATAGACTCTCTCGAAACACTATCAAAAGCCTTTTCAAAATCAACAAAACAAAGACTTAACGGTACTCTCATTTCATTAACTTGCTGCATCAAATGCCTAACTATAAAGATCTGATCATTGCAACCACGTCCCTTTCTAAAACCAGCCTGTTCATCTAGTGTAGTTACAGTATAAATCAAGAGCCAGTAATTTCTGGATGCCTGAAAAGAGTTAGCTACATGAGATTTCAAATATTAAGGATCAAATGCAGCCACACTTTTCAGTGCTGAAACTCACAAATTGAGAAAGTTTGCCACCATGGAAAACTAATCTTAACCCTTTTATGCACAGACTCCAATCAAGTCAGTAAATATTATCCTGTACAACGCACCATGATGCACATCGAGTCAAACAAAGGAGGACACAAGTTTCTCGCCGATGTGTCATATTTTGGGGGGGCGCGGTAGCACAGTGGTAGCGCGCTGGACTCGTAATCGGGGGATTGCAAGTTCGAGCCTCGCCCGGGCTGCCGTGCCGGGAGGGGTAGCTCCCTCCTGTAACCCTAGTGGGGCTATATAGTCCATTACAGGGCTTAGCTCGGGGGAACTCCATTTCTCCCATTTTTTGTGTCATATTTTGGTATGTTTTTTTACCCAGTTCATGTCATGGTGCGCTTTACAGGTTATTAAACAATCTAATGACTCAAACCACCTGCACGTGAGAGGGTTAAGAGGTACGGTAACTTGATAGTGGAAGGATGTAACATTGCTGCAGTTCTTGTTTTGAAACTTTCAAATGCTGGTCTACCGATCAGTAATTTGAAAATGCAACGTAATTCTATCTTTCTGTCTATCTATAGCCCGATGCCCTAATCCCACAAAGGGTGGCCGCTGACAAAACGCCTCCAAGTCGCTCTGTCACCCATCATTTGACTACCCTCCCCCCAACTCACCCCCCCCTCCCTCATATACCTCTCAATTCCATCCCTCTACCTCATCCTTGGTCTACCCCTCCCTCTCCCTACCTCCACCTCACCTACATACACCCTCTTGGTCAGTCTTTCATTTTCCATTCTCTCCGCATGTCCAAACCACCACAGTGTATTTCTCCTAATCTTCTCAACCACATCCACATCCACACCACAACGTTCCTTCACTTCTTCATTCGTCAACCTGTCCCTCCATGTCACTGCACATGCTCCTCTCAAGTAACTCATTTCCACTGCTCTCACTCTTGACTTCTTCCCCTCTTGCAAGGTCCACGCCTCTCTTCCATATGTCAGGGTAGGGATCACAATACTATCATGGAGTGACTTCTTAACTTCCTTACTCACCTCCCTATTTCTCATCACTGCTTTCAGTGAACCAACAACCTTCCTTCCCTGCTGTACCCTTTCATGCACTTCATCCCCCAAAGTTCCATCCTTACTCATCACACTACCCAAGTATTTGAATGCACTCACACTTTCCATATCCTCACCATCCAACCTCACTGTACATTCTGTGACTTCAATGCTCTCAGACACCTTAACTTTGCTTTTGTTTACATTAACTTTCAGCTTCCTCCTCCTACACACTGTCTCAAATTCATTCACCAGACCTTGCAACTCTCATTCATCATAACAATACTGTATCATCAGCAAACAGCAACACCGGAATCTTCCAAATCTCACCCTCATTCATTAGAGCCACCCCCACATCCACTGCCCTACCCTGCACCTCCTTTACAACCCCATCCATGTATATATTAAACAGCCATGGAGACATCACACAACCCTGTTGCAGTCCCACATTGAGATCAAAGAACTCACTTAGCTCACCATCCACTCTCACCGTAGCCCTAGCTCCTTTGTGCATACTCTTCGCAGCATTCAACAATTTCCCATCTACTCCATATATTCTTAATACCTTCCACATACCTTGCCTATCTATTCTGTCATAAGCTTTCTCCAAGTCCATGAAGGCAGCATACACTTTCTTTCCCTTCTCTAGATACTTCTCCACTAAACATCTTAGAACAAATATCTGATCTACACACCCTTTTCCCTTCCTAAATCCCCTTTGTTCTTCTCCAACTAGCTCCTCTGTCATATGCCTAACCCTGTCAGTGAGTATTCTACCATATATTTTACCAGTCACACTAAGAAGGCAAATACCCCTATGGTTACCTCATACTTCTATCTCCCCTTTTCCTTTATATAAAGGAACAATTATACCTGATTTCCAGTCCTCTGGAACACTTCCCTCTTCCCAAGCCAATCTACTCAACTTCCATATCCACTCCACAACAATCTCACCCCCATATTTCTACATTTGACCACACACTCCATCAATTCCTGGGGCCTTTCCCAACTTGATCTTCTTCATTGCTTCCACTACTTCCATCCTACTGATCTCTTCCTCCCTCCTCTCATCTCTTCTTCTCCCAGCCATTCCCCAACCACTTATACTCGCACTGCTTTCACTCTCTACATTCAACACATCCTCAAAGTGCTCCTTCCATCTCCTCAGTTTCTCTCTCTTCTCCACCAACAATCTATTATTCCTATCTTTCACTCCCCTACTATTTCCCCTTTCACACTGCCTTACTTTCTTTACCTCCTTCCAAAACAATTTCTTACTCTCCCTTCATTTCACACTCAGATTCCTCCCAAACTCTTCATCCACTTTCTTCTTACTCTCCTTCACCAGTGTCTTCACCTCCCTTCTCTTGCTCACATATACTTCTCTCATCTCTCATCTTCTCCCCTACCTCTAATTGCTAACCATTCATTATATGCCATCTTCTTTTGTTCCACAGCTCATTTCACCTCATCATTCCACCATGCTGTCCCTTGCACACCCTTGCATCTCCTCCTTACTCCACAAACCACCTCACACGCTGTGCCTATCTCTTCCGTAAATATCTTACATACGTCTTCCACCCCTTCCATCTGCTCTAGCTCATACCTTCCCAATCTTTCTTCCACTTTGCTCTTATACTCTGCCATTTTCTCACTATCTTGCAAATTCTCCACTCTTCTCACAGGGGCTGTTTCCTCCTGTCTTTCCCTTTGTCTCCTGAACCATTTTCTTTGCAGCTTTACCTTGGCCATCACTAAGTGATGGCCCGAGACTCCATTCCCCCACCCTCTCCACACTCTTGCATCCAGCACTTGTCTTCTCATTTGCTCATCCACACACACGCAGTCTATCAATGCCTTTCGTTCTACAGGTTCACCATCCATCCTCCTCATTACTCTCCATGTATACCAGTGGATCATCTTATACCGAAAGTAGGTGTTGGCTATTGCCAACCCCTTACCAGCACAGATGTCCACCAAAGCACTACCATTTCCATCTATGTCAGCTGGCACACCCCACTGACCAGCCACTCCATCCAGTACATTCCCAACTTTGCCATTCATGTCTCCAATCAAAAGCACTCTCTCGCTCCTCTCAAATTTGTCAAACGTAATTACTTAGTATAATTTCTGTCACTGGTATTATATTCAATTGACATGAAAGTGAAGCTATTACTATCATGTAAAATAATTTATAAATAACTACAGTACATGAAACATGTTTTGTGTACCATATGTTAGGTTTCATTAAGTTAGATTTTAAAATATAACTCTGCTAGGTCTTTTGACCCTCTATAGAGGTTGAGTTACTTGTATTAGGGCATGAATAAATAATTTTTGGTTGAATTTATCCATATAATTACATAGTTACAAGTAAAAAAATAACAAAGCAAAACTGGTTTTAACATTCATTGTTGCAACATAAACTACTGCACTGCAACATTTCTTCATAACCAAACTACGTAGGAAAACATTGTAACTTGAGTGATTGCTAAGAAATTAGGCTATTGAGTTTCAGATGTATTCAGATACAAACAATATTTACCTAACTTAATTATGATCAAGTAACATACCTTACTGCACACAATATTGTATATTTACTTGTCATGTACTTTTAGGTCATTTGTACTGATCCAGTCTATCAGGTTAAACAACTTTCATACCAGACCTTGTAGCAGTCATAGGTAGGCTACTGGTAAGACATCCCCTTCACATCCAGTGTTCTCTTTGGCTTAAAATTGGTGTTGTTTGTCATAAACCTGGCAGTGAATGTTCTTTAGTTTACTTTTGTTGGTTATCTGTCGTTGGGTCTGGTTAGTACTTGGATGGGTGACCGCCTGGGAACACCAGATGCTGTTGGCATCCCTACATGTCAGGTGGGGTTGGTGGAGGATTAGTGCCCCTCCCTGTAAAACAGTTAACTCTGAGCCCTTGGCCACCCCGTTTGGGATACATGGCGTCTGGCAATGAATGAATGAATGAATGGTTATCTGTACTACTGCTTTCATAGCAAATATATTATTAGGGTTATTTTAAGTACGGTATACATACCCAAATATTTCTTCCTGTCATTTTTAGCATATTTTAACAGGTGTGAAATTCATCCCCAACATTATTACTAGCTCACACATTACATGAGTCATGTTCATTCTCATGACCTTTATTGTTTTTATTACAGGGAGACTGATTTCTGCATCAGAACTTGGTTATTGTTATTCTTTCATTGTAGCTAAAGTTAGGTAGATACATTTCTAGTTCCCATTCCTTCTTATGGTACTTACTCTATATATGCTATACCATGAGTTAATATCCTCAGGTGCATGCCAGTCTTTCTGATAAGCATCAATAAGTTTCAGTTTCACAAAATTAGTGATGCCATAAACAACAACATTTAAAGGACATATTAATGTTAAAAATGGAAATAAATAAATAATCAAGAAGATCCATAGTGGAACAGAAACAGTAATGACAGGTGGATGGACGTACTCGATGAAGTTAACCCCTTCAGTACGATCCCCCCTTCTCTCTCTCTCTCTTTCTCTCTCTGTCTGTCTCTCTCCAAGACTGCAGTTTAAAGAGCATCACTGTACTGAAGATGTTAAGGGGAGTGGACGCAAGAAATTGTAAAGGGTAAATAGTGGAGTGAGTGACGGCAATACCGATTCAGCCTGTGACGTCATCAATCTCAGGCACAGGCCTGCTTATAGAGACGGCCTTGGCCATGGGTCCCAGGTTCCATGCCTAGGCTTGGGACTGTGAGGGTGGGTGGGGCCTGTTGTCTGTTTCTCCCTTCCCTAAATTTTAATGACATGACAAAAAATGAGAAAAAGTGGAAGCCTGATGATACTAAATCACTCAAGGGGATTAGAGTGGCGTCTTGGAAGATGGGTAGTTTGAAGGGTAGAGGGGGGGTGGAAGTGGTTGAGGCAATGAGTAGGAGGTGGGTGTATGTTGGCTGTGTACAGGAGGTTCGATATACAGGAGGATCAGCCAGAATGATTGTCGGGAGGAATTGTATAAGATACAGTACACCCTTGATTTACTGAGCTAATTGGTACCAGACCCTTGATGTAGTAGTAATAGTTGTTCCCTAGGCAGTCTGGCCAAGTAGTTCCGTGTCCTGAAGGAAGGCCATGGCTGACTAGGCTTTCTCACAGAGCTCTCAAGGAGTGGATGTTGTGTTGTTGGCACAGGCGATTGTGTGCAATGCAGTCTTCCACAATGTGCTTAATAGTATAGGGTGCTGTGTTGCATGCTGGACCGGCATCAGTGACGGAGTCATCCAGCCTCTTCTGACAGCTCAAGAGGGTTGGATGATGCCCACATCTCAGCCTGGCCTGTCCTCACGTGGGAGGTAGGATTCAGAAGGTTGGATATCAGGAGGCCATGCATGCAGCTATATGTTGTCTTTGAGTGACTGAATGGAGCAGCGAGTGATTTGAGCTTGGATATGCTTCTGGAAGCAGGTTTAAGGCAGGCGAGGGGAGAGAGATGACAGTATTTGCGTATGATATTGTGTGCTGGGTGTTGTTTTGATATTCCTTGGGGTGTATGGATGTGCTACCATGTAGTGTAGTGGATGGTGTTGGTTTGTGGAGGCTGTGGCATGTATTTGTATGCCTCTTATGTCTAGATAATCCTTGACTTTGAGGACTTTGGTTTCTTGGTGTAGGTGGTCTGTACGCATAGTAGCTGTGCAGCCTGTAATTATTTTTAGGGCCATGTTCTGAATGGTCTGGAGGGTGTTGTAGTGTGTTTTAGTGAGGTTAGAAGCCCAAGCAGGGCTGAATGTATATAATGTTTGTATACTGTGGTGGTGGTTTCTTTGTTGTGTCAGAATGTTATATGGGCAAGTGACCTTAGGGCTTTGGGTCTTGGTGTTAATTTATTTTTTACGTTTGTGCTGTGTTGTTTAAAGGACATTTATGTGTTGTATGTTACACCAAAGATTTTGTGTGTGTGTATTTACCTATTTGTAGTATACAGGAATTGAGCAATGCTCGTGTTGTCCTGTCTCCATATCCACATATCTAGTCTACTTTTACACACATGAATGTTTTTCTCCTGCACCACCTTTTCGTCTAAGTCGTTACAAATATTTATATATTTATCTAATATACCTAATTCTGATATACACGAAATGTGCTATGCTCGTGGGTTCCTGTCGCTGTTTCTCAGTAAGTCAAATTTAGCTTTAAACTCGTTTAAGTTTTTAGACTGGACGATCTCTCTTTATCCAGGCTGTTGGACAATCTCTTTGTCCAGGCTATTCCATAAGTCTATACTTCTGTTAGGAAAGCTATATTTCTTGATATCCTTCAAGCAACTTGACTTTTTCTATTTCATTCCGTGTCCTCTTGTTACTCTTTTATCCCATAAAAACAGATCTTCTTGGTCAATTTTATCTACTCCTATCATGGTCCTAAACACTGCAATCATGTCTCCCCTCTTTCTCCTTTCCTCTAAGGAAGGTAAATCCAGCTTTTCCAGCCTCTCTCTGTATGACAGATCTGCCAGACTGGGGACCATCTTGGTTGCTGTTCTTTGTATTCTCTCAATCTTGTTTATATCTTTCTTTTTGTGTGGGGACCACACTACTGCTGCATATTCTAACCTGGGGCGGATCTTGGCCACTATCAATTTTTTCATCATCTCATCCATATAGTGATATACTACTCTTATGTTAGTCAAGAGTTTATACGTCTCTCTAACTATCTTGTTAATGTGTTTTTCAGGTGACAAACACTCTTGGACCAGCACTCCCAAATCTTTCTCTTCTCTCAATTTTGTGATTAATTCATTACCCAACAAATAATTCAGTGATGGCCTTCTGGTACTTTTACCCATTTCCAATATTTTACATTTCTTTTCATTAAATTTCATTTCCCACACCCGGCTCCAATCATGTATCCTGTCCAGATCCTCCTGCAGCATTTTACAATCCTCCTTAACCTCTACCTTCCTCAAGATCTTTACATCATCAGCAAACAGACTTGCATAACTGTTCACTCCATCTACCATATCATTTACGTAAATCAGGAACATTACTGGCGCCAACACCGAGCCCTGAGGGACTCCACTTGTTACTTCCCTCCATCCAGACATCATATCCTTTATTACTGTCTTCATTTGTCTGTCTCTCAAGAAGTCTCTCATCCATTCCAGGAGTTTCCCCTTCAGTCCTCCTGTATATTCTAGTTTCCACATTAGTCTCTTATGAGGTACCTTGTTGAAGGCCTTCTCTAAGTACGCATAATCCACCCAGCCATCTCTCTCCTGTACCACGTCAATCACTCTTGAGTAAAAGCTCAACAAGTTGGAAACACATGACCTTCCACTTCTGGATCCAAACTGGCATTCAGCCAAAATATTCATCTCTTCTAGATATTTTATCCATCTGTCTTTCAGGATTCTCTCACTGCGACCATGCTGGTTAGAGACACTGGTCTATAATTCAGGGGTTATTCCCTATTTCCTCCCTTATAAATTGGTACCACATTTGCCCTCTTCCATTCTTGTGGCAATTTCCCCTCTTCCAGAGAACACTCGATTAGACTGTGAATTTTATCCGCCAGTTGTTCTCTGCATTCCTTCAGTACTCAATTAGAAATTCCATCAGGTCCTGGGGCTTTCCTTACATCTTGAGTTTCCAGTAATTTATACACTTCCTGTACCTCCACTTTTTTATATTTTATCACCAGTGCATTTCTAATCACTCTCTCCCCTTCCACAAACTCTTTTTCATTAGGGAAAACCGATTGGAAACATTTTTTCATTATTTCAGCTTGCATTGCTTCATCTTTATAGACCTCTCCTTTTACTTTCAGTTTGGTGATTCCTTCCTTTTGTTTCAGTTTGCCATTAACAAATCTATAAAACGGTTTAGGTTCATCCTTGCATTTGTCTATTATTCCGTTTTCAAAATTCCTTTCTTCTTCTTTATGTATTCTTGTGTATTCATTTGTAGTTCTTTTATATTCTTCATTTGTTCTGTTGTTACCTCTCTTTCTCCAGTTGTTCCACGCCTTATCTCTCTCTTTTTTTTGCTATCATAGACCTTCTATTAAACCACTCCTTTTTCCTGTTTTCTTTCCCCCTTACTCTTGGTACAAATTTTTCCACTCCTAAATTATAGAGGTCTAGGAAGATATTCCACTTCCTCTGCATCTCTCTTGTTTCTCTGAATTTTCTCCAATCTGTATTTTCAAAAAATTTTCTCAGTCCTATAAAATTTGTTTTCCCAAAGTTGTATCTTCCCTGCCTGTGAAGCTCATCGTTTGGCTCGACATTCCCTATTATCATCTGGAACTCAATGACCACGTGATCACTTTTTCCTATAGGACAGAAATATTTCAATGATTCTATTACATTGGGTTCTTTGGTAAACAGTAAATCTAACCTTGCTGGTATGTCCTCACCTTGGAACTGTATCTCTTCTTTGACCCATTGTGTCATCACATTATTCATTATTATATTTAATAATATAGTGCCCCACGAATCTTCGCTGCCTCCTGAGTCCCATTCCTCCCACTTCACCTCTTTACAGTTGAAGTCACCCTCCAAAATTATATTGTTGCTTTTCTCAGTTATTTTTTGTAAATAACTAGCCATATCAGACTACGTCTCTTGGTATTGGTTATCATTCCATGCTCTCGTCTTAGGGGGAACACACTATCTATCTATCTATTGCCAGATGCCTCAATCCCGTTTGGGGTGGCCACAAATCACCGCCATATCACTCTTGCCATTCTCTCCAGGTTCTAATTTCATATACATCACTTCAGCTCTGCCTTCTCCCATTTCCACGGTATCTACATTTATGTTGTTTTTCACTGCTATCATCACTCCTCCTCCCGTTTTTTCTTTTCTGTGTCTTCTCCACAGTTTGTATTTACCATTTCCCAAATGAACATTGATATCTTCTCTTAATTTGGTCTCTACAAAGCACATGACATAAGGTTCGTGTTCCCTCAAGAAATCATTAATTTCAAGTCTTGCCGATGTTAAACCATCAACATTAGTATATGCCCCCTTCAAATTATTTTTGATGTTTTTTATACCCTCTTCTCTCCTTCTCTTTGTCAGTACCACTTCCTCAATTTCTGATCTTTCATAGCCATCCCCCTTAGTTTCCTTCACTTCTATTTCCTCACATACCACTTCCTTAATTTCATATCCATCACTCTCCAAAAAAAGGTATTACAATGTTCCTCTGCCCTCTTATCATTTTTTTCCTTTACTTGTTCCTTCAATGATTTTAAAACTTATCTTTCTTCTTCGTTCATATCTTTTCTTATTACTGTATAATATTTTCCATCCCCGCCTCTTTGCTTAGTTTCCTGGTCACTTTAAGTATATCATTTACTACATTTTCTGATGACAACTTGACTCTGTTTGGTCTTGTTTCCCCTTTCTTATAAAGCCCTATCCTCCTTACTTCCTCAGTTTCTTTTACCCAGTTGTCTCCTTCGGGATCAATCTTGTCTAATATTCTTGTCACCAGGTTCGTGTCTCTCTTGAGTCTCACGGATCTAACCATTTCTTCCTCCTTCCTGTTTCCAAATGTTACCACACATCTGTTCCTTTCTACAGTTTCTCTCACTATTTTCTCTTTTTTCTTCAGTATTTTCAATACATTTTCTTCCATTTTTTTCTTGTTCATTTTCCTTTCTTCTTGGATGATTTCTCTTAAGCTGACCACTTCTCTCTGTTCTTCTTCTACGTGTGCCCACTTTGCCTTATGCTCTTCTAACACATTACTCACCTTCTCCGTTTTATTAGTACTCGCTTCTAGTTTTCTCCTCAATTCGATATTTTCAAGCTTCAAATTCCTGATCTCCTCATTCGCCCTCTCATTGGACTGAATCAGACTCTGTATAGTAATCTCAGTATTTTCAGACACGTCCTTTAACACTAGATTCTCCACTTTCTTTTCAAGTTCACTAATCCTCATAATCAAAGTTTTAACCAGATCCATGACATTAGTATTTCTATCAAATCCTGGAAATTCGAGTCCCTCAATGTTTACATTATCGGCCATGTTTGAGATTGGTAACAGTTTGGGAGAGTGTGTAAGAAACAGAATCTAAAGGTGAATGTAGGGAAGAGTAAAGTGATGGTCTTTGAGAGAGGTGAAGTCAGTGAATGTACAGCGAGGTTGGATGGTGAGGAATTGGAAAATGTGAGTACGTTTAAGTACTTGGGTAGTGTGATGAGTAAGGATGGAGGTTTGGAGGGTGAAGTGCTTGAAAGGGTACAGCAGGGAAGAAAGGTTGCTGGTTCTTTGAAAGCAGTGATAAGAAACAGGGAAGTGAGCATGGAAGTGAAAAAGTTACTACATGACAGTATTGTGATACCAACTCTAACGTACGGAAGTGAAGCTTGGACGTTGTTGGAATGACACAAGTCGAGAGCGAGAGCAGTGGAAATGAGTTATTTAAGAGAAGCCTGTGGAGTCACATGGAGAGCCAGGCTGACGAATGAGGATATAAAGGAGCGTTGTGGTGTTGATGTGGATGTGATAGGAAGCGTTATGAGGAACACACTGAGGTGGTTTGGTCATGTGGAGAGGATGGAGGATGAAAGACTGACGAAGAGAGTGTATGTGAGTGAGGTGGAGGGGGGAAGAGGGAGAGGGAGGCCGAGGATGAGATGGAGGGATGGGGTGGAGAGGTATAAGTGAGAGGGGGGTGTGAGTTGGGAGCAGGGCAGTGAAATGGCGGGGGACAGGGCGACTTGGAGGTGATTTGTTTGTGTCCACCTCAAACGGGATTGAGGCATCTGGCAATAGAAAGATAGATAGACCAGAAGTAGCTGTTTACAGTACCAGAAATAGCTGTTACCGAAAATACTAGAAACATTCATGTATACTCTTGCCAATAAATCGTTACAGTTTTGGTAGTCTATATTAACTTACAGTATTTTAAACTTAAAAGAAGACTATAGGAGACAGGACAAGCATAATTCCTGAAAAATACTTAAGGTTTCCTGGTGTGTGTGTGTGTGTGTCTGTGTGTGTGTGTGTGTGTGTGGGTGGGTGGGTGGTTGGGTTTGTGTGGGTGGGTGGGTGGGTGTTGGTGTGGGTGTGTGGTAGGGGGGTGTTGTTTATGGTGAGGTGTGGAATGCGACTATATTCTGCTGTCCAGTTTGTGGGAATTGTCACTGTAGATTTGGTTGGGGCTATTTTAAGTCTGTTTGTGGTGAACCATTTGTGTAGTGTGTTGAAAGAAGGTTGGAGGATGTTTGCAGCTGTGTTTGCATTTTGGTCTGTACATGTTAGTGTTATGTTGTCTGCATAGGAAGCTGTGTGTATTTGTGGTATGTGGGATGTGGGTATATCATGCATGTATAGGTTAAAGAGTGTAGGGGACAAACAGATCCCTGAGGGACGCTGTTTGTAGAGTATCTGATGTTCGATGACAGACTGGCAAGTGTTACATGTGCACATCTGCCTGCTGAATAGTTTGCCAGCCATTTTTGTGTGTTATTGTGCATGTTTTTGCTGAATAATTTGTTTGTGAGGTTATGGCAGGGGATGGCATCAAAAGCTTTGCTAATGGCTTGTGTGACTAGCAGTGTTCTGTGTGGTGGTCTGGCTGAATTGATGCCATCAAAAACTCTTGATGTTAAAGTGGATAGTTAAAGCTGAATATCATGCTGTTCAGTAATTTCCCAGGCATCATGGCTTTTACCAAACAAAAATTGTCAAATATAGAGCATTGTTCAGCTGTTCAGCCATACACAGTAACATACAGCTAGGTCTAAATGGCTCTTTTTCTCAGTAGATGCTGTATTTATGGCTCTTCTCATGATACTGGTCACCCAGAAACTGATGCGACATTCTGCGAGATGCAGAGGAGCACATTGTGTGTGTGTGTGTGTGTGTGTGTGTGTGTATGTATTGGTACACCATACTGGTTGATGTTTCCCACGCGTCCATTCGTTTACCAAATAAAAGTTTGTTAAATGAACATAACGTTCGGCCCATTCAATGTGGTCATTAAAATCGAGTTCGTTAAAAGAGGGTTCTATACATTGAGGGTTTGCTGTATTTTGGCGGGGAAGGGCAGATGGATATAGTGGCGTGGGTGTGCTGGGTAATGAAAAATGGGTGGAATACAGGGAAATCCTAGTTTAATGATGCAGTTGGTTAAGTAAAAGCCTATCGTTAGGTGGGGTACACTAAATTGGGGTCGATTTAATATATAAAGTACTGTATATCTGTCCAATATATATATACAGTACATCCCCCTTGTACCCGCCTATATGGGCGGCAGAGGACGTCGCGTACTAGGAATTCGCCTACTGTGAATACATAGACTTATGGGAAAAATTACATATGGGCAGCACCCCCCTTCATGGGGAACCCTTAAGACACCTCTCAGACCTAAGTATTGTACTATACAGGGAAACTGTCTAAGACATATTACCTAAGATAAAGTAAACAAACAAGATTATGGCTTTGCTAGGTAAATCAACAAGGATATGGCTTAACTAAACCAACAAGAATATGGTTGCTCACCTTTACCCAAGAGGACAACAGGCGTGATGGAGGTAAGAAGAGGATCCGAGGCAGGATGAGGCACCTAGCGTGCATCTCCTGCATCACCTACCACACCACCCGACACACTACCTTCCTCACCACTTTTGTCACCAGTACTCTCGACACTTTCACTACCTAATGCACTTACTTCATTCATAAACCCTTCAAAGTCTATTTCTGACACCTCAGACATCGTATCAGCCTCTTGATCCTCCTCAGGATATGGCTCTTCTGATGTTGAAGGGAGTGATTCCTCGCTTTGTTCAAGCCGACGGTAACGAGTGATGAGTGTTTTCTTCCGTCTGTTTACTTCCTGGTTGTGCTTGTCGGTGTAGTAGCAGAAGGTTCTGTCCATTGAAGACATCACCTCCACTCGCAGCTGAGAGCGTTCGATGTCCTTGAATTCTTCGTTGAATTTATTAAGGACACACAGTACCCTGCTGATCTCCATCATGGTCAAATCTTCACTCTCCATCACTGGTGTTGCTGCCTTTTCTGCTGCTATCTCCTGCTGAAGGTGGGCAGAGCGTAGGCAACCGTTATTGCTTCTTGGGGGCGGGCAATGTCATGTACAGTAACCCCTCCAATATCCGGATCAATAGAGCCATCGGTAGGTTCGGATATTGGTTTCGTCCGGATATTGGGCCCCAGCTTATGGACTTGTACTTATGGACCCTAACTCAGAGAAACACCTATACAACTCCCTCCGGACATGCATAGCACCTATTTAACACCCAAATCACACCAATAAGGCACATAAATGACAGAAATAAATGCAAAAGAAACATAAAATGTGGGTTTAGAAGTATGTTCATATATTAATAAACATTCTGGTACTTATGGACTCTAACCGAACCTAACTCTGAAAAACACATTCCTACTGCACATGCATGAGGTAAGTATAGTATGGAAAAAAGTACAGTATGACACATTCTGGTAAGTATAGTATGGAAAAAAGTACAATATGAAACATTCTGGTAAGTATAGTATGGAAAATAGTACAATATGAAACATTCTGGCTACTTACAGCAAGTCCCTGGCCACCTCGATGAATAACCGCCTCCTCTCGGACTCTGACAGTAAGAACGATTTCCTGAAGCACTTGCACTACACTCTTCCTGAAGTCTTGCACTGAACTTAGTCACTAACACACAGAAGTCCGTTCTCTTCACAGTGTTCACTTTAGTCCAAATAATGTTCCATTTAATTTAAGTGTTGCACATTAACTTTTCCCAAGTTTTTTTAATTTTCCAAAGCCAAAACAAAGAAGGTTAGTTACGTTAAATTTCTTTTCTACTGAGTCTTTTCTCCCAACTTGAAAACCTTAACACAACACACCGTTTTTTTCACTGCACAACACTCAAAATTCCCGTGTGGTCTAGTGGAGAAGTTCTTGCTGTTTATTCACTGTCAGAGTCCGAGAGTATCGCTGGCAGGCGACCAAGGGGTGCATCGGTGGGTCGTGGTGATGGCGTACCGACTACAGAAGACTCTGAAGATAGCCGCAAACTCACATCGAGCGGTGACTCCACTGTAGCTGATGTGCTGGGCTGTGGCTTGGAGCATGAGGGCCTGTCTTGGGGAGGCAACGGAGTGGAACCAGGGCTTGGCACAGCGGGGGTCACTGGCCTAAAAAAACTGTCAATCGTTGACTGACGCAAGGATCGACGATTCTGGCGATTGATGATGCGCTGCCGGAAAGCACGCACTTCCTCCACGAGTCCCAAGGGCCCCATCTCCCTGTCGCAGTCCGGGTGTTCCAGGTAGTCTAGGACGAACTCTAGATGTTCCCGGAGTGCGCTCAGCTTGGGGATGGCTGGAGTAGTGTCCTGCTGAGAGGAGTCCGCATCATCATCGCCTTCGTCGTCGGAATCTTCAAGTTCGGGACTGACACCAGCAACCGAAGACGCGATCTCGATATCAGACAATGTCTGATACCCAGGATCGCCCTCGTCGTCGTCCAACCACTCACGAACATCGTCCACATCAACATCGTCGCCGTGCGTACGTAGCCGTGCATGGAAGTCATCCACGTCAAACCCTAGGAAGTCGTACTCCACATCTGTTCCGAGAAGCAGACGAGACCAACCATTTTCAAGAGTTTTCACCGGGACTTCCTTCCATGCACTAGCCCAGTTGTACAGCGCAGACTTGATGTTGTAGCGGCGAAGGTTTTCCAAAGTCCGCTTGCCTCGAGTGTCACGTCCTTCCCTGCGCTCGTCCTCGTCCTCGAGAACAACCATCACCTCGTCCAGGAACTTCCGACGGTACAGGCGCTTTGTTGCCACGATCACTTCTTGGTCCATTGGTTGAATGAGAGCAGTCGTATTAGGTGGCAGAAACATGCACCTAATACGGCCATTCTCAGCAACCAAGTCCTTGTCGCACGGGTGGGCAGGTGCATTGTCGAGGAGAAGGAGAGCCTTTACCTGGTCGCGAGGAATTCCCAGTGTCTTCGTCTGGTACAGGATGACCTCCTTGACGAAGTGACGGTGAAACCAGTCTTTGAAAATCACAGCTGTGAACCATGGTTTCAAAGAATGGTACCATACGACAGGAAGGACATCCATCACCCCACGAAGGCACCGAGGCTGCTTTGCACGGCCAACAATAACGGGCTTAAGCCGGTGCATGCTGTTAGCATGGGCACAACACAAAGCAGATATCCGTTCCTTAGAAAGCTTGCGGCCAGGTACACGCTTCTCCGTCTCATCGGCTAGAGTGTTCGTTGGCACCGAGCGATAGAATAGGCCAGTTTCGTCAGCGTTGTAGACTTGACTGAGAGTGAGGCCCTCCCTGTCGATCAAGCCTTTCACCTTGTGCCGAAACTCATCCACTCCATCCTCGTTAGCGTCCAATGCTTCGCCATGTGCTTTACGGTTAGTAAGGCCATGTCGTAACTTGAACACGAAGAGCCAACCCTCGGATGCCTTGAAGTCAAGGGTGTCGTGAAGCCTTGCAAACTTCTCAGCAGCAGCCTTCAGCTCCGTTCCACGTACCATCACACCAGCTGCACGTTGCTGTCGATACCAAATCAACGTGGAGCGGTCGATCTCTGCATACTTGGGGGTAAACATAACCTTCCTCTCCACATTGCGTTTGCTTCTCGACGAGAAGTCAGCCGTGTACTGCATGAGCTTGTCTCGGGAACGCTTGATATCGAACAAAGTCGACCGGGCCAGGTTGAACTCGCGGAGAATGCGTGAAGAAGACCAACCCGCATCAACCTTCTCCAGTATCTCCCGTTTCTTCTCCAGAGTCAACACCACTCTCTTCCTTTTCTCAGGAGGCGGGGCCATCATCACACACACTAAGAGTAGGGCAGAGAGCAGCAGGAGGCCTTGCAGCAAGTACGGCACCACCACAAAAGCGAGCACGTGGGCAGCCATGGCGAACAGCGTAGGTCTAGTCGCGGTGAGAGACAGGCGGGAAGTGGGGAGGATGCAGCGGTGCTCTATCAGACGTCGGAGGAATGACGAACCAAAACAATGCTCTCACGCGGCGCGCGCAGCAAGTTCAAATTACGGACGGCAAAAAAAATCGATTTTTTTTTTTTTTTTTTTTTTCCCCGGACCATTTTGGGAATCTTTGATCCCAGGACGATAAGGTTCGGTTAGTGGGGATGTTCGGTTATTGGGCGTCCGGATATTAGAGTGATTACTGTACTTGGGGTAACCCCGGATTTGGGCCACTCTTCGCTGCCCGTCTCGCTTACAAGGAGTTCAATTTGCGTACTAATAAAAAATACACTTAAAACAAAAAAAAATATAGGTCCTCGCGTACAAGGGGGATCACGTACTTGGAACTTGCTTACTGTGGGGATGTACTGTATACATATATACGTATATATATATATATATATATATATATATATATATATATATATATACAGTAATCACTCCAATATCCGGATCAATAGAGCCATCGGTAGGTTCGGATATTGGTTTTGTCCGGATATTGGGCCCCAGCTTATGGACTTGTACTTACGGACCCTAACACAGAGAAACACCTATACAACTCCCTCCGGACATGCATAGCACCTATTTAACACCCAAATCACACCAATAAGGCACATAAATGACTGAAATAAATGCAATAGACACATAAAATGTGGGTTTAGAAGTATGTTCATACATTAATAAACATTCTGGTACTTATGGACTCTAACCGAACCTAACCTAACCGAACCTAACCGAACTCTGAAAAACCCATTCCTACTGCACATGCATGAGGTAAGTTTAGTATGGAAAGAAGTACAGTATGACACTTTCTGGTAAGTATAGTATGGGAAAAAATACAATATGAAACATTCTGGTAAATATAGTATGGAAAATAGTACAACATGAAACATTTTGGCTACTTACAGCAAGTCCCTGGCCACCTCGATGAATAACCGCCTCCTCTCGGACTCTGACAGTAAGAACGATTTCCTGAAGCACTTGCACTACACTCTTCCTGAAGTCTTGCACTGAACTTAGTCACTAACACACAGAAGTCCGTTCTTTTCACAGTGTTCACTTTAGTCCAAATAATGTTCCATTAAATTTAAGTGTTGCACATTAACTTTTCCCAAGTTTTTTTAAGTTTCCAAAGCCAAAACAAAGAAGGTTAGTTACGTTAAATTTCTTTTCTACTTAGTCTTTTCTCCCAACTTGAAAACCTTAACACAACACACCGTTTTTTTCACTGCACAACACTCAAAATTCCCGTGTGGTCTAGTGGAGAAGTTCTTGCTGTTTATTCACTGTCAGAGCCCGAGAGTATCACTGGCAGGCGTCCAAGGGGTGCATCGGTGGGTAGTGGTGATGGCGTACCGACTACAGAAGACTCTGAAGACAGCCGCAAACTCACGTCGAGCGGTGACTCCACTGTAGCTGATGTGCTGGGCTGTGGCTCGGAGCATGAGGGCCTGTCTTGGGGAGGCAACGGAGTGGAACCAGGGCTTGGCACAGCGGGGGTCACGGGCCTGAAAAAACTGTCAATCGTTGACTGACGCAAGGACCGACGATTCTGGCGATTGATGATGCGCTGCCGGAAAGCACGCACTTCCTCCACGAGTCCCAAGGGCCCCATCTCCCTGTCGCAGTCCGGGTGTTCCAGGTAGTCTAGGACGAACTCTAGATGTTCCCGGAGTGCGCTCAGCTTGGGGATGGCTGGAGTAGTGTCCTGCTGGGCGGAGTCTGCATCATCATCGCCTTCGTCGTCGGAATCTTCAAGTTCGGGACTGACACCAGCAACCGAAGACGCGATCTCGATATCAGACAACGTCTGATACCCAGGATCGCCCTCGTCGTCGTCCAACCACTCACGAACATCGTCCACATCAACATCGTCGCCGTGCGTACGTAGCCGTGCATGGAAGTCATCCACGTCAAACCCTAGGAAGTCGTACTCCACATCTGTTCCGAGAAGCAGACGAGACCAACCATTTTCAAGAGTTTTCACAGGGACTTCCTTCCATGCACTAGCCCAGTTGTACAGCGCAGACTTGATGTTGTAGCGGCGAAGGTTTTCCAAAGTCCGCTTGCCTCGAGTGTCACGTCCTTCCCTGCGCTCGTCCTCGTCCTCGAGAACCACCATCACCTCGTCCAGGAACTTCCGACGGTACAGGCGCTTTGTTGCCACGATCACTCCTTGGTCCATTGGTTGAATGAGAGCAGTCGTATTAGGTGGCAGAAACATGCACCTAATACGGCCATTCTCAGCAACCAAGTCCTTGTCGCACGGGTGGGCAGGTGCATTGTCGAGGAGAAGGAGAGCCTTTACCTGGTCGCGAGGAATTCCCAGTGTCTTCGTCTGGTAATGTATGACCTCCTTGACGAAGTGATGGTGAAACCAGTCTTTGAAAATCACAGCTGTGAACCATGCTTTCAAAGAATGGTACCATACGACAGGAAGGACATCCATCACCCCACGAAGGCACCGAGGCTGCTTTGCACGGCCAACAATAACGGGCTTAAGCCGGTGCATGCCGTTAGCATTGGCACAACACAAAGCAGATATCCGTTCCTTAGAAAGCTTGCGGCCAGGTACACGCTTCTCCGTCTCATCGGCGAGAGTGTTCGTTGGCACCGAGCGATAGAATAGGCCAGTTTCGTCAGCGTTATAGACTTGACCGAGAGTGAGGCCCTCCCTGTCGATCAAGCCTTTCACCTTGTGCCGAAACTCGTCCACTCCATCCTCGTTAGCGTCCAATGCTTCGCCATGTGCTTTACGGTTAGTAAGGCCATGTCGCAACTTGAACGCGAAGAGCCAACCCTCGGATGCCTTGAAGTCTAGGGCGTCGTGAAGCCTTGCAAACTTCTCAGCAGCAGCCTTCAGCTCCGTTCCACGTACCATCACACCAGCTGCACGTTGCTGTCGATACCAAATCAACGTGGAGCGGTCGATCTCTGCATACTTGGGAGTAAACATAACCTTCCTCTCCACGTTGCGTTTGCTTCTCGACGAGAAGTCAGCCGTGTACTGCATGAGCTTGTCTCGGGAACGCTTGATATCAAACAAAGTCGACCGGGCCAGGTTGAACTCGCGGAGAATGCGAGAGGAAGACCAACCCGCATCAACCTTCTCCAATATCTCCCGTTTCTTCTCCAGAGTCAACACCACTCTCTTCCTTTTCTCAGGAGGCGGGGCCATCATCACACACACTAAGAGTAGGGCAGAGAGCAGCAGGAGGCCTTGCAGCAAGTACGGCACCACCACAAAAGCGAGCACGTGGGCAGCCATGACGAAGAGCGCAGGTCCAGTCGCGGTGAGAGACAGGCGGGAAGTGGGGAGGATGCAGCGGCGCTCTATCGGACGTCGGAGGAATGACGAACCAAAACAATGCTCTCACGCGGCGCGCGCGGCAAGTTCAAATTACGGACGGCAAAAAATCGGTTTTTTTTCCAATTTTTTTGGATTTTCGGACCATTTTGGGAATGTTTGATCCCAGGACGATAAGGTTCGGTTAGTGGGGATGTTCGGTTATTGGGCGTCCGGATATTAGAGTGATTACTGTATATATATTTATATATATATATATATATATATATATATATATATACAGTACAGTGGGGCACCAATTTTCGCGCCTAATTGGGTCCAAAAATAATGCGCGAAAGTGGAATTAGCGAAAGTTGGGGCATTGTCTTTATGGCAAAAAGGCTAATTGGTTCCCGGTTATCCTAAAGTAACATCAGATTTTCATTTTCACTTGCATTACAGTACATCAAATCACTATTGTACATTGCATTGTGAGGTACAAACAATAAAAACTGTACAGTACACATTATATGAGGAGAAACATACCACAGAGACCAGGTTGAGGTGTTTAATGGATGTTGGGGGTAAGTATCCGAGGCGCGTGGCGGGCTTATTTAGCCACGCCAGACGTATTGGCGCCACCTCTTGCTGCCTCTTTACCACTCTCTCTCTCTGCCTCCTCAGATGCAACTTGAATGTCACAGCCACTTTTTATCTCCACCACTGCCTCCCGGCCCTCCCCCCACACCACCAGGCCCTTTCCCCACACTACCAGGTATAGTAGAGGCCATTGAACCGTGAGAATCCAACACAATGGAGCTAGCACGCTCGTACACAATGGCGGGAATGGGTGGACAGAGTGTTGACATGACGTCATTCAAGATGGCGGTGGGTTGCGGGCGGGCGGTGCAGGAAATTGAAAGTTCAAAATATTGTCCCAAACCCAAAATTTGTGCGCGAAAATCGATTTTTTTCAAGCGAAAGTGGAAGTTAGGGACTATTTGGTGCATGCCGCGAAAGTGGATTCCACGAATCCTGCTGTAGCGAAAGTTGGTGCACTACTGTATATATATATATATAGATATATATATATATATATATATATATGTATATATATATATATATATATATATATATAGTTAGATAGATAATGTATATGTATATATATATAGATAGATAGATAATGTATATATATATATATATATATATATATATATATACAGTATATATATATGCTGAACATAGAGGATGGAAGTATTGTGAGTATAAGTGGCTGGGGAATGGCTGGGAGAAGGAGGGAGGTGAGAAGACAGGAAGAAATCAGTAGGATAGAAGTTGTGGAAGCAATGAAGAAAGTTAAATCGGGGAAAGCCCCAGGAATTGATGGAGTGTGTGGTGAAATGCTGAAGCATGGGGGAGAGATAGTAGTAGAATGGATGTGGAAGATGTGCAGGTTGGCCTGGGAGGAAGGCAGAGTCCCGGAGGATTGGAAGTCAGGTATAATTATTCCCTTATAAAAGGAAAAGGGGAAAAAGAAGTGTGTGGTAATCATAGGGGCATTTGTCTTCTTAGTATAATAGGAAAAGTGTATGGTAGGATACTTATTGACAGAGTTAGAGAAAGAACAGAGAAATTTGTTGGAGAAGAACAGGGAGGCTTTAGGAAGGGAAGAGGTTGTGTAGATCAGATATTCATTCTTAGATCTTTAGTGGAAAAGTTTCTAGAGAAGGGAAAGAAGTTGTATGCGGCTTTCATGGATTTGGAGAAAGCATATGACAGGGTGGATAGACAAGGATGTGGAAAGTGTTAAGAATATATGGAGTAGATGGGAAGTTGTTGAATGCTGTGAAGAGTATTAACGATGGTGCGAAGACTTTAGTGCGTGTGGATGGTGAACTAAGTGAATTTTTCTTTATGAAAGTTGGGTTGAAACAGGGATGTGTCATGTCTCCATGGTTGTTCAATCTGTACATGGATGGGGTAATAAAAGAGGTACAAGGTAGGGTAGTGGATGTTGGAGTGGCTCTGGTGAGAGAGGATAGTGTTTGGAAACTCCCTGTACTGTTGTTTGCAGATGATACTGTGTTGTTGAGTGAAGACGAAGGGGAGCTGCAAGGCTTGGTGGATGAGTTTGGGAGAGTGTGTAAGAAACGGAATCTAGAGGTGAATGTAGGGAAGAGTAAAGTGATGGTCTTTGAGAAGGGTAAAGTCAGTGAATGTAGCGAGGTTGGATGGTGAGGAATTGGAAAATGTGAGTACGTTTAAGTACAGTACTTGGGTAGTGTAATGAGTAAGGATGGAGGTTTGGAGGGTGAAGTGCTTGAAAGGGTACAGCAGGGAAGAAAGGTTGCTGGTTCTTTGAAAGCAGTGATAAGAAACAGGGAAGTGAGCATGGAAGTGAAAAAGTTACTACATGACAGTATTGTGATACCAGCTCTAACGTATGGAAGTGAAGCTTGGACATTGTTGGAAGGACACAAGTCAAGAGTGAGAACAGTGAAATTGAGTTATTTAAGAGGAGCCTGTGGAGTCACATGGAGAGACAGGCTGACGAATGAGGATATAAAGGAGCTTTGTAGTGTGGATGTGGATGTGATAGGAAGCGTTATGAAGAACACACTGAGTTGGTTTGGTCATGTGGAGAGAATGGAGGGTGAAAGACTGACGAACAGAGTGTATGTGAATGAGGTGGAGGGGGGAAGAGGGAGGGGGAGGCCGAGGATGAGATGGAGGGATGGGGTGGAGAGGTATATGAGAGAGGGTGGTGTGAGTTGGGAGCAGGGCAGTGAAATGGCGAGGGACAGGGTGACTTGGAGGCGATTTGTTTGTCTCCACCCCAAACGGGATTGAGGCGTCTGGCAATAGATAGATAGATATATCTGTACATATATGTATATATTTTTTTTTACTTATTGTGTGTATATATATATATATATATATATATATACAGTAATCCCTCCAATATCCAACGTAATAGAGCCAAAGGCATGTCCGGATAGTGATCCTGTCCGGATATTGGGCCCCAGCCTCCTGGACTTGTACTTATGGACCCTAACTCAGAAAAACACCTATACAACTCCCTCTGGACATGCATTGCACCTATTTAAGACCCAAATCACACCAATAAGGGACATAAAAGACTGAAATAAATGCAAAAGAACTATAAAATGAGGTTTTAGAGGTGAGTTTATACAATATTAAACATTCTTCGTACTTACAAGTCCCTGGCTCCTGGACTGGTTTGAACCGCCAGTTTGCAGTCCACAGTTAATCCTCTACACTCTAAATTCTAATTTCTTAACGCTGCACAACACTGTAAATTCCCGTGTGTTCTAGTGGCGAGGTATTGCAGTTTATTCATTGTTTATTCACAAAAACAAGCACCTGTGGCTTGCACTGCTATAAGCATTTGCTCTCGATCGGAGTTTGGCTGTGACTGTTGATGATGGCGGGGTAACGGAGTTGCCAGATCGCAATGGCCACATTACCAATCTCCTCAACTTTCATTACCAAATTTAACTTTTCATTCTTCATTAATTATATATACAAGTGGAAATACATGTAATCACTTTCCTTATAATTAACACCATGTTGATTATTTTCACGCTATGTAGGGTAGCAGATTAATCAGAGAGAGCAAACAATCCACCATCTCCATCCTGTGTATCCTCATACATGTGAAAAATCTATTTAGTAATGCATTATTCTGATTCATTACCAAACGAACTTTTCATTACCAAATTGGCCCACACTTGGTAATGAAAAATACCAAATGGCAACCCTGATAGGGGAGGGGGGAGGGGGAGGAAGGAAGGGGTGAAGGGACCATGGTGTAACAGCTGTTCGGCGCCACGCGGCATTTTCAAATTACGGGAGGGAAAAAAAGTCAGATTTTTTTCGAATTTTTTGCGGTTTTTGGTCCATTTTGGGAATATTGGATCCCAGGACGATTATGTCCGGTTAGTGGGGATGTTCGGATATTGGGCGTTTGGATATTAGAGGGATTACTTATATGTATCATCATCATCATCATCATTGTCATCTGGACCTCCTTTCCCACCCAAGGGCAGGGTGAGGAGTAGCAATGTCCAGACAGCCCAAAATTGCCCTGTCCAATGGGCCACGCTTCCATTCACTCATCATTGAAGCCGCTGGAATCCTGGCTCTATCGAATACGCCAAAAACATTCACCATGTTTTGTAGCTTCATATAATCGTATCCGACAGAGTCAGTCCAGACATATATACATATATATATATATATATATATATATATGGCTCGCACAGTGTGCGTCACCGCAGTGCGCGATTCGCCTTGTGCATGAGTGACCAAAGATCATAACCAAAATCCCTTTAATGCGCGAGTTTACCGCACAGAACGCGAGGCAGAGGCAAGGAGTGGCTCAAAAATGCCATTTTCTACTAGTGCGCAACCACCCCTCACAGAGTGCGTCACGTGTTGTCATGTTGATGTGCAGAAATTCCCGGGCATTCTACTGCGCAGCTTGGGGTACAAGGGAGCGGGCGCGCCATAACAGTCATGGCTCATGCACTGTGCGGATCCGCTCTCTACAGCTAACCTGTCGTGTACAACGTGTGGTTTATTTTGTGCTGTTTGTACTTTGCTGCACCATGGCTCCAACCCCAAGAGTAAAGAAACTTCTGACGCATGCCACCAAGTTAAAGATAATTAAGATGAAGGAGGAGGATCAAGGAAATACGGCAATCGGGAGGACCCTGGGACTGGCTGAATCTGCAAGGAGAACTGTGTGGAAGAACCGTGAAGCCATAAAGGCTGTAGTGAAGACGTACAGTGCCTCTGACCTAGACGGCCGTTCGCGGGTGGGAAATCATGCTATGATATTAATGGAGCGCTATCTTGCCACCTTCATGATGCGGAAAGAAAAGGAAGGTGTTCCATTCAATGGAAGATTTATTCGGAACCAAGCCCAGCTCTTTTACAAGGCTGCATCTCGAAGGTTAAAAGTGGAAAAACCGTTCAGGGCATCGGTTGGATGGCTGGACCGTTTTCTCAAGCGCAAGGAACTCCGTTACGTGAAATTGTCTGGTGAACGTGCCTCTGCTGATGAGCTGGCCGCGAGAGACTATCCTGCAATATTTAAAACGATTATTGAAGAGGGACAGTACACCAAGGACCAGATCTACAACATCGATGAAACGTCCTTATATTACAAGGCCATGCCAGAATCAACTTACATTGCTAAAAGACAGAAACAAGCCCCTGGTCGCAAGCTCCAGAAGTGTAAGATGACGATAATGTTCGTTGTAAACCTGTCTGGGAGCCACAAGATGAGGCCAGTTGTTGTATACGCAGCTTCACATCCAAGGTGCTACAAAAACCTCACGAACATGGATGCAAGTGGCGTGTATTGGTATAAGTCCGTAAATGGTTGGATGACCAGGAACATTATGGCAGACTGGTTAACGAGGCGGTGTGTCCCTGATGCGAGAGCCAAGTGTCGGGAACTGGGCATTCCATTTAAGATGCTCCTTGTGTATGATTACGCGCCAAGTCACCCTCCATACCTGGAAGATCTTCACAAGGATTGTCGTGTTGTGTTTCTTCCGCCCTGCACAACGTCACTAATGCAGCCACTCGATCAAGAACTAATCGCCACAGTGAAGCATTTCTGCCATAAGGAAGTGTACGACTACCTACGCAGGAAGACCGACACACAAGAGGAGCTTCATGCACTACAAGAAAATCACGACGAAGACCTTGATGAGGCATCTGCTCCCGTTCCATCTCCACCAGCACCTCTATCCCGACCTACCACAGATGCCATGATTGTTGAGGCATTTGGCGTAACTTTACGGTGAAGGACGCAGTTGAATTTCTCCTTCAAGCCTGGCACCAGATTACACCTCCAATTGTGAACCATGCGTGGCGAATGCTCATGCCTCACCTGTGCATCACCCAGGAGACGGCAAGTCAACCACTGGCTGATGCTGAGGCAGCAACATTGACAGTAGCACAAGCTGTACCAGGTTTCGAGGATGTTACATTGGCGGACATACAAGAAGTGCACACTGCTACTGAGGAACATCCTCCCTAGGAAGTGTTGCAACGGATAGACGAGGCTGACGCAGAGCCCGACGCCAGACAGAGTCAAGTTGAGCAGCCTAGTGTGATGGAAGGCAGGACTGAGCTGTGTATGTCAGACATTAGCAAGATCCTTGCTGCCGTGGATAAGCTCAAGGAAGAGGTGAAGGCACAGGAAGTGAGCAACCTAAGAACAGAGGAACTTCTGGTTGGTATCGACAAACTCTTCCGTTTCTACACAGACAGGCACAGGGAAGAAATAAACAGGAGAAGACAGACGCTCATAACAAGCTACACACAGCGGGCTCAAGTTGGTGAAATATCGGAACCATCGACATCGTCTGCTGCTGATCCTGTTGAGGATGAAGAGGATGCAGTGTCAGAAGTGTCAGCATTGGACTTTGAAGGGTTTATGGCCGAAGTGAGTGACTTGGATGCTCCTGGGGAAGGTGATGAAGAGGAGTGTGCAGAGGGAAGTGTTGGTGCGGTGGGGGGTGCGGCGCTGTAAGTGTTGCTGCGCCTCGGAACCTCTGTTATTTAAGGTCATCAGGCCTGTTGTCTACTGTTGTTAAGGTGACTACCCAATTTTTTGTTATTGTAGCTATAGCTTTAGTACAATGTCTGAAACATATGACCTTCATTATGTCTTTAAGGGCCAAAAAATGTCCAGGTATGAGGGGGTACCGCCCATATGTAATTATTCCCATAAGATTATTTATTCCTAGTACGCGAATTCCCAGTGCACGAGCTCGTGCACCGCCCAATCTCTCGCGCACTATGCGAGCTCACTGCACTGTATATATATACAGTGCTCGTCAAAATTATCGAGCGCCTACCGCCGGGTGCGTAATACTTATGGCCAAAAAAGAATCACCCATTTTTGGTAGTAAAAATTGAGCCAGAAGTTTGCGGCGCTAGCATGACGTCATGGTAGCCTGAGGCCTTCCGACGCGCTGGTTGGTTCCTGCCTCAGTTGCCCACGGGCTGCCTGAGAGAGAGGAACTCCGCCGCGTCTCCCTCTCTTTTTGCGCCCTTTTTTACCGAGTGTCCTGCAGTGTTTTGGCTTTCGCCACTTTGTTATGGCACCTACCCATGAACTATCGAGTGAAATCATATCCCAGATCATTGCTCTAAAGGAGGCAGGCCACCAAACAAAGGAAATTAGTGAATTGGTTGATGTGGCTCGATCGACAGTGCGTAGGTGGTGCGCGTGGTTTCGAGTGGAAAACAGTGGTGACATTCCCACAAAGAAACCGCGGTCTGGTAGGCCTAGGAAAACTTCCCCAAGGTCTGTTAATGTTGTAAAACGTGCAGTGGAGTTTAATCCTCGTGTGAGTGCAAGGAAAAAAAGGAGAGCAACCCGGAAGTGTTTGGTTAGGTGTCTGTGCGCACAGTGTCACGTAGGGTCCATGAACTTGGTTACACAAGTCACAGGCCTGTGAGAAAGCCTCTTCTCACAAAATACTAGCGACTTCGTAGACTTGCCTTTGCTAACAAATACCTTAATTGGGGTGAGGAGCATAATTGGGGTGAGGAGCAATGGTTGTCAGTGTTGTAGTCTGATGAGGCAACGTTTAGTGTCACCTGTAACAGAGCAGCACTTGTGTACCGGCGCAAAGGTAGTGACCCACTTGACCCACGGTATGTTGAAAGCACAGTTAAACATCCTGATTCACTCATGGTATGGGGTTGTTTTTCTGGTCAAGGTTTGGGGAAGCTTGTTGTGCTTCCTAAGAACTACAGAGTGAATCAGGATGTTTACCTTGAGCTTCTGTGTGATCATTTACCAGACTCCTTCGAGCTCACAGGTGCACGAGTGTTTCAGCAGGACGGTGCATCTGCTTACAAGGCCAAATCGGTCACCAATTGGCTTCGTGACTGCGAGGTATCATTCATGAAAGACTGGCCAGGAAATAGCCCAGACCTCAACCCGATTGAAAACCTCTGGTACCTCGAAAAGAAGAATCTCCAAGGGAAGGACGTGAGCTCTCTGCCTAAGCTGGAAGCCGCCATTCATGACTCCTGGGACAAAATACCCCTCCAGCACTTGAGGAACCTCGCCCTTTCACTTCCAAGACGTCTCAGGTCCGTGAAGGAGTGTAAAGGATACCCTACGAAGCACTAAAGGTAAATAAAATGCATTATTTATATGTTTTTTCAATGTTGAAAGGTTTGTTTCATAGGAGGGACGCAGGGCGCTCAATACTTCTGACGAGCACTGTATATATATAAAATATATCTGTATATATATTTATATATAATATGTATATACAGTACCCTCGCGTCCAACAAGGTAATATTGTCATGCATGGGTCACGTGTTGGACCAAAAACGTGTTGGACTAACAATTGAGCTTATGGGGAAAAATGAATTATGTCAGCAACCCTAGGAAAAGTCACCCTAAATACCTACCGTATACCTATACATATATTGGTACTATTGTAATTATAATAAATGGTACTGTGCTATGAATGATAACTAACCTTTTAGGATAGTGTTGGTGGGCTTGCTGGGAATGGAAGGTGGTATCCAAGGCTGTAGGTAGTCCTACTGGGTCCCCGGAGGATGGCTGTTGGCGTCACTAGCGGGTAATGGCTGTTGCTCCTCCTCAATCTTCCTCATAAATCCTTCGAAATCACACTCAGAATCACTATCTTCGTCCAGAGCCATGGAAGGTCCTGCTTCTGCCTGTCCTAGCACTCTGTAATCCTCGGCAAACGGCATGCTTCTCACACTGTTGCCAGAGCCCCGTCTCGTGATGGTGGAAAGTGATTGCTGTCGCTGACTCGGTAGAGAATAAGGAGAAGCAACTTTCTTTATAAACTGATACACACGCCGATGAGAAGGGTTTCAAAACAATTGATATTTATTCTAAAATATTAATATGTATTCAGTGTCAGGCTAAATGTTCAGTGCTGTAGTACAATACATTCTCTGTCGAGTCGCCTGGGTTTTGGTCACACTGTTTTGCCCGTCGTATCCTCGGCAGGAATCCATCCTGATGAAATCCAAATGCCCGTGGTATCGTCGGCAATTTTACCACATTACCGTTCCGATTTACCATTGTATCCTCGGCAAACCTGGTATGAAGTGCCGTGTGATAGCCTTCGGCTGCCAGGATCTTGTCTTGGTTTTTTATTATGATCTTCACGTTGGCTTCATTCATGTCGTAGGCCTTGGCAATGTCAACTTTCCTCTCCCCTTTCTTCTTCCTCTCGATGCTTTCTAGCTTGGTGGCCTGAGGGAGGTGTCGACGCTTCTTGGGGTTCTCAGAAGGCTTCCTAGGCATCGTGAGCAGGGTAAAATGCAGTAACAAGGGCAGAAAATGCAGCAAGAAAAAAGCACCTTAATGCGAATTATGCGACTGAGTGGCGCTGTGGCGGGAGAAATTTAAACAAAACATCACGTGACACCAGAAGCGTTTTTAATTGGGCAGCATCACGATCACATCACGATAGCGGGCGGGGAAGGCTACTTGATCAGAAGTTTTCAATGGCTGTCATCGTCATGGGAATGTCCAGTATGACCGTGTTGGACTGGGGGTGATTGTGTTAGAGGTGAACTCTGTGGATTTCGCCCACTTCCCGGAGCTCTGTGCGTGTTATGCTAACACACTCGTGTTGCAGTAATTAAATCGTATTAAATAATACTAATTATTTGCTCTCTGTGCTGGACTAACGCGTGTTGGACGCGAGGGTAGACTGTAGCACCAGTCGAGCAGGGCAGTACTCCCGAGGTGGATGGAAAGCTGATGACAGGGAGTGCTGGAGCTCCCGTTTCATCAGCCCTCAGGACTAGTTCCTGACCATCCCCCTTTGCTGAACTTTTTCAGTGTCTCAGTTACACAGAGAGTAGGCCAGCATGCTCTCAGTACAAATTTCTCTAACTATCTTCACCAAACTACATGCACAGTACACACTACACTTCCTATTCAAAATTTACCAAAATGGCGTCGTCTTATCAAGCCTCGGAGTCCCCAGGGGGGGGGGGACCATAAATGCCCCCACCATCTGCCCGTCTCCCGGTGACGACTCAAGGTGCCTGGAACCACGGTCTGACTCTTCTTCTTCTTCATTTCTGCAACATTCGCGGCCTTTCCTCTAATTTTCGCTCTGTTGAGCACCACCTCTCCTCTAAACCTCACCTTCTTTTTCTAACGGAGACTCAGCTGTTTGAGGCAACTGACAGCAAACCCTTTTCTGTGTCCTCCTACTTTCTCTATACTCATTTCAAAGCCAAAGGTGGCTGTTGTGTATATATATGCAACGACTTATCTTGCTCTCGTGTTCCTGAACTTGATTCTTCTGAATTCTCTACACTCAGGCTTCGGCTTTCCTGTCATTCTCTGACTAAATATATCTGTGCTGTTTACTTATCCCCTAATTCTACTGACTATCAAAAATTCTTCGACTATCTTACTTCTACAATGGAACACATTCTATCCATTTCTCCTTTCTCTGAAATCTCCATTCTTGGAGATTTCAATGTTCACCACCACCTTTGGCTCTCCTCTCCTTTCACGGATCCACCTGGTGAACAAGCCTACATCTTTTCTATCCTTAATGACCTAGAGCAGCTTGTACAGCACCCTACCCGTATCCCTGACCGCCTTGGAGAGAGCTCCAACATACTTGACCTCTTCCTCACAACTAATCCTTCTGCTTACTCTGTTAATCTTTTCTCTCCATTGGGCTCCTCCGATCACAACCTTATTACCTTAACCTGTCCTATCACTCCGGTACGGCCTGTGGACCCTCCAGTGAAACGTCGTCTGTGGCATTTTGGAGCCGCGGACTGGGAGGCCCTCAGGCAGTACTTCTTTGATTTTCCCTGGAATGATTATTGCTTCCGTGGCCGGGAGCCATCTGAGTGTGCCTTGCGCATTACGGAGGTTATTCTCTCAGGCATGGAAGCATACATTCCTTTCTCATATCCTTTGACTAATGCAAGAAAGCCTTGGTTTAATCACGCTTCTTCTAATGCTGTCCGCAACAAGGAGAGGGCCTACAAAAGGTACCGGAGCCAACCCACCCCTGAATCACATCATCTTTACGTTTCTGCCCGGAATCGTGCTAAGTCTGTTCTTCGCTCTACCAAAAATAATTTCATCCATACTAAATGCTCTCAACTCTCCGACTCGAATTCTTCCCGCTTCTTCTGGCATCTTGCCAAAAATCTTTCTAACAACTTTACCTCATCATCCTTCCCTCCTCTTTTCTACTCTGATGGTTCTGTAGCTATTTCTTCTACTGATAAAGCAGATCTCTTCGCACAGACTTTCTCCTCCAAGTCTACCTTAGACGATTCCGGTGCTGTTCCTCCATCACTTCCCCCCTCTGACTTCCTCATGGCTGACATTAAAATTTCTTCAGTTGATGTATTTTCTGCCATCACTGGCCTCAGTACTAACAAGGCATATGGGCCTGATGGGGTCCCTCCTGTTGTTCTCAAGAACTGTGCTTCTGTGCTTACACCCTGCCTAGGCAAACTCTTTCGCCTTTGTCTGTCAACTTGTACTTTTCCTTCTTGCTGGAAGTTTGCTCTCATTCAGCCAGTCCCAAAGAAGGGTGACCACTCCCCACCCTCCAACTATCGTCCAATTGCTTTAACGTCCTGTATTTCAAAAGTTTTCGAGTCAATTCTTAATAGAAAAATTTTAAGGCATCTTTCCTATCACAACCTTCTTTCCGATCATCAGTATGGGTTCTGTCAGGGACGCTCCACTGGCGATCTTCTCACCTACCTTTCAGACTCCTGGTCATCCTCCTTTCGGGACTTTGGCGAAAGCTTTGCCATTGCACTTGACATCTCAAAGGCTTTCGATCGAGTCTGGCATAAATCTTTAATTTCCAAACTGCCCTCCTACGGTTTCTATCCTTCTATCTGTGCCTTCATCGCTAGCTTCCTTTCTGGTCGTTCTATAGCCGCTGTTGTAGACGGCCATCATTCTTCTCCTAGATCTATCAACAGTGGTGTTCCTCAGGGCTCTGTCCTATCACCAACTCTCTTCCTTTTATTCATCAATGATCTTCTAAGCTGTACATCTAACCCTATCCACTCATACGCTGACGGCTCCACCCTTCACCTTTCCATTCGGTTCCCGCAACGCCCATCTCAACAGTTTCTTCAACAAGCAAGGGATGAGGCTGTGGCACACCTAATGTCTGATTTGGCTCGTATCTCTGACTGGGGTAAAAATAATATGGTTGTCTTTAATGCATCTAAGACTCAGTTCTTACACCTATCAACCCGACAAAATCTTCCACAGGTATACCCACTAATGTTTAATAATATTCAGCTTAATCCTGCATCATTCTTGAACATGCTTGGGGTTTCATTTACTTGGGACTTATCTTGGAAAGATCATATTACATCTCTTGTAAAATCTGCTTCCAAGAGATTGGGTGTGCTAAGCCGACTCTGCTCTTTCTTTACCCCTGCACAATTGTTGACTCTATACAGGGGTTTTATCCGCCCCTGTGTGGAGTACAACTCTCATGTGTGGGGAGGCTCCCCACATACAGCTCTTCTCAATAGGGTGGAGTCAAAGGCTTTTCATCTCATTAACTCTCCTCCTCTTACTGACTCCCTTCAACCTCTGTCTCTTCGCCGCACTGTTGCATCTTTATCTCTTTTCTATCGCTACTTTAATGATCACTGCTCCTCTGAACTGTCTGCTTGCATTCCTCCACCTCTACGACGGGCGCGTAGCACCCGTCTGGCAGCAAACTCTCTTCCTTTTTCTGTCCAACTCTCTAATGCAAGAGTTAACCGTTACTCCCAGTCTTTCATTTATGCAACAGGTCAGCTCTGGAACTGTCTCCCTCTGTCTGTATTTCCTGCTGCCTATGATCTCCAGTCTTTCAAACACAGTGTGTCCAGGCATCTCAAAATGATTGGATCTTGAATTTGGCTCTATATTGTATTTTGTTTTTCTCTTGGAGGGAACTGTTACTGCGGGCTCATGGCCTTTGGTTCCTTCTTCCTCGCATAAAAAAAAAAAAAAATACATATATATATATATATATATATATATACAGTAATCACTCTAATATCCGGACGCCCAATAACCGAACATCCCCACTAACCGAACCTTATCGTCCTGGGATCAAACATTCCCAAAATGGTCCGAAAATCCAAAAAAATTGGAAAAAAAAACGATTTTTTGCCGTCCGTAATTTGAACTCACGCGCGCGCCGCGTGAGGAGCATTGTTTTGGTTCGTCATTCCTCCGACGTCCGATAGAGCGCCGCTGCATCCTCCCCACTTCCCGCCTGTCTCTCACCGCGACTGGACCTGCGCTCTTCGTCATGGCTGCCCACGTGCTCGCTTTTGTGGTGGTGCCGTACTTGCTGCAAGGCCTCCTGCTGCTCTCTGCCCTACTCTTAGTGTGTGTGATGATGGCCCCGCCTCCTGAGAAAAGGAAGAGAGTGGTGTTGACTCTGGAGAAGAAACGGGAGATATTGGAGAAGGTTGATGCGGGTTGGTCTTCCTCTCGCATTCTCCGCGAGTTCAACCTGGCCCGGTCGACTTTGTTTGATATCAAGCGTTCCCGAGACAAGCTCATGCAGTACACGGCTGACTTCGTCGAGAAGCAAACGCAACGTGGAGGGGAAGGTTATGTTTACTCCCAAGTATGCAGAGATCGACCGCTCCACGTTGATTTGGTATCGACAGCAACGTGCAGCTGGTGTGATGGTACGTGGAACGGAGCTGAAGGCTGCTGCTGAGAAGTTTGCAAGGCTTCACGACGCCCTAGACTTCAAGGCATCCGAGGGTTGGCTCTTCGCGTTCAAGTTGCGACATGGCCTTACTAACCGTAAAGCACATGGCGAAGCATTGGACGCTAACGAGGATGGAGTGGACGAGTTTCGGCACAAGGTGAAAGGCTTGATCGACAGGGAGGGCCTCACTCTCGGTCAAGTCTATAACGCTGACGAAACTGGCCTATTCTATCGCTCGGTGCCAACGAACACTCTCGCCGATGAGACGGAGAAGCGTGTACCTGGCCGCAAGCTTTCTAAGGAACGGATATCTGCTTTGTGTTGTGCCAATGCTAACGGCATGCACCTAAGCCCGTTATTGTTGGCCGTGCAAAGCAGCCTCGGTGCCTTCGTGGGGTGATGGATGTCCTTCCTGTCGCATGGTACCATTCTTTGAAAGCATGGTTCACAGCTGTGATTTTCAAAGACTGGTTTCACCATCACTTCGTCAAGGAGGTCATACATTACCAGACGAAGACACTGGGAATTCCTCGCAACCAGGTAAAGGCTCTCCTTCTCCTCGACAATGCACCTGCCCACCCGTGCGACAAGGACTTGGTTGCTGAGAATGGCCGTATTAGGTGCATGTTTCTGCCACCTAATACGACTGCTCTCATTCAACCAATGGACCAAGGAGTGATCGTGGCAACAAAGCGCCTGTACCGTCGGAAGTTCCTGGACGAGGTGATGGTGGTTCTCGAGGACGAGGACGAGCGCAGGGAAGGACGTGACACTCGAGGCAAGCGGACTTTGGAAAACCTTCGCCGCTACAACATCAAGTCTGCGCTGTACAACTGGGCTAGTGCATGGAAGGAAGTCCCTGTGAAAACTCTTGAAAATGGTTGGTCTCGTCTGCTTCTCGGAACAGATGTGGAGTACGATTTCCTAGGGTTTGACGTGGATGACTTCCATGCACGGCTACGTACGCACGGCGACGATGTTGATGTGGACGATGTTCGTGAGTGGTTGGACGACGACGAGGGCGATCCTGGGTATCAGACGTTGTCTGATATCGAGATCGCGTCTTCGGTTGCTGGTGTCAGTCCCGAACTTGAAGATTCCGACGACGAAGGCGATGATGATGCAGACTCCGCCCAGCAGGACACTACTCCAGCCATCCCCAAGCTGAGCGCATCCGGGAACATCTAGAGTTCGTCCTAGACTACCTGGAACACCCGGACTGCGACAGGGAGATGGGGCCCCTTGGGACTCGTGGAGGAAGTGCGTGCTTTCCGGCAGCGCATCATCAATCGCCAGAATCGTCGGTCCTTGCGTCAGTCAACGATTGACAGTTTTTTCAGGCCCGTGACCCCCGCTGTGCCAAGCCCTGGTTCCACTCCGTTGCCTCCCAAGACAGGCCCTCATGCTCCGAGCCACAGCCCAGCACATCAGCTACAGTGGAGTCACCGCTCGACGTGAGTTTGCGGCTGTCTTCAGAGTCTTCTGTAGTCGGTACGCCATCACCACTACCCACCGATGCACCCCTTGGACGCCTGCCAGTGATACTCTCGGGCTCTGACAGTGACTAAACAGCAAGAACTTCTCCACTAGACCACACGGGAATTTTGAGTGTTGTGCAGTGAAAAACGGTGTGTTGTGTTAAGGTTTTCAAGTTGGGAGAAAAGACTAAGTAGAAAAGAAATTTAACGTAACTAACCTTCTCTTGTTTTGGCTTTGGAAACTTAAAAAAACTTGGGAAAAGTTAATGTGCAACACTTAAATTTAATGGAACATTATTTGGACTAAAGTGAACACTGTGAAAAGAACGGACTTCTGTGTGTTAGTGACTAAGTTCAGTGCAAGACTTCAGGAAGAGTGTAGTGCAAGTGCTTCAGGAAATCGTTCTTACTGTCAGAGTCCGAGAGAGGAGGCGGTTATTCATCGAGGTGGCCAGGGACTTGCTGTAAGTAGCCAAAATGTTTCATGTTGTACTATTTTCCATACTATATTTACCAGAATGTTTCCATATTGTATTTTTTCCCATACTATACTTACCAGAAAGTGTCATACTGTACTTCTTTCCATACTAAACTTACCTCATGCATGTGCAGTAGGAATGGGTTTTTCAGAGTTCGGTTAGGTTCGGTTAGGTTAGGTTCGGTTAGAGTCCATAAGTACCAGAATGTTTATTAATGTATGAACATACTTCTAAACCCACATTTTATGTGTCTATTGCATTTATTTCAGTCATTTATGTGCCTTATTGGTGTGATTTGGGTGTTAAATAGGTGCTATGCATGTCCGGAGGGAGTTGTATAGGTGTTTCTCTGTGTTAGGGTCCGTAAGTACAAGTCCATAAGCTGGGGCCCAATATCCGGACAAAACCAATATCCGAACCTACCGATGGCTCTATTGATCCGGATATTGGAGTGATTACTGTATATATATATATATAATATATTTATATATATATATAATATATGTATATATATATATATATATATATATATATATATATTATATATATATATATATATAGATAGATAGATAGATAGATATGTATATATACAGTACCCTCGCGTCCAACACTCGTTAGTCGAGCACGATTCAGGTCCAGCATGAAGAGCAAATAATTAGTATTATTTAATTACTGCAACACGAGTGTGTTAGCATAACACGCACAGAGCTCCGAGAAGTGGGTGAAATCCACAGAGTTCACCTCTAACACAATCACCCCCGGTCCAACACGGTCATACTGGACATTCCCATGATGATGACAGCCATTGAAAACTTCTGATCAAGTAGCCTTCCCCGCCCGCTATCGTGATGTGATTGTGATGCCGCCCAATTAAAAACGGTTCTGGTGTCATGTGATGTTTTGTTTAAATTTCTCCCGCCACAGCGCCACTCAGTCGCATAATTGCATTGGAAGGTGCTATTTTCTTGCTGCATTTTCTGCCCTTGTCACTGCATTTTACCCTGCTCACGATGCCTAGGAAGCCTTCTGAGAACCCCAAGAAGCGTCGACACCTCCCCCAGGCCACCAAGCTAGAAAGCATCGAGAGGAAGAAGAAAGGGGAGAGGAAAGATGACATTGCCAAGGCCTACGACGTGAATGAAGCCAACGTGAGGATCATAATAAAAAGCCAAGACAAGATCCTGGCAGCCGAAGGCTATCACATGGCACTTCATACCAGGTTTGCCGAGGATACAATGGTAAATCGGAACGGTAACGTGGTAAAAAATCCGACGATACCACGGGCATTTGGAATTCATCTGGATGGATTCCTGCCGAGGATACGACAGGCAAAACAGTGTGACCAAAAACCCAGGCGACTCGACAGAGAATGTATTGTACTACAGCATTGAACATTTAGCCTGACACTGAATACATATTAATATTTTAGAATAAATATCAATTGTTTTGAAACCTTTCTCATCGGTGTGTGTACCAGTTTATAAACAAAGTTGCTTCTCGTTATTCTCTACCGAGTCAGCGACGCGATCACTTTCCACGGTCACGAGACTGGGCTCTGGCAACAGTGTGAGAAGCATGCCGTTTGCCGAGGATTACAGAGTGCTAGGACAGGCAGAAGCAGGACCTTCCATGGCTGTGGACAAAGATAGTGATTCTGAGTGTGATTTCGAAGGATTTAAGAGGGAGGTTGAGGAGGAGCAACAGCCATTACCCGCTAGTGACGCCAACAGCCATCCTCCGGGGACCCAGTAGGACTACCTACAGCCTTGGATACCACCTTCCATTCCTAGCAAGCCCACCAACACTATCCTAAAAGGTTAGTTATCATTCATAGCACAGTACCATTTATTATAATTACAATAGTACCAATATATGTATAGGTATATGGTAGGTATTTAGGGTGACTTTTCCTAGGGTTGCTGACATAATTCATTTTTCCCCATAAGCTCTATTGTTAGTCCAACACGTTTTTGGTCCAACATGTGACCCATGCATGACAATATTACCGTGTTGGACGTGAGGGTACTGTATATATATAATATATATATATATATATATATATATATATATATATATATACTGTATATATATGCATATATATATATATATATGTATATTTAATATATATATATATATATATATATATATATATATATATATATATATATATATATCTATCTATCTATTGCCAGACGCCTCAATCCCGTTTGGAGTGGCCATATATATATATATATATATATATATATATATATATATATATATATATATATATATATATATATATATATATATATATATATATATATATATATATATATATATTTATATATATATATATATATATATATATATATATATATATATATATATATATATATATATATATATATATATATATATATATATATATATATATATATATATATATATATATATAAGTAAAGTATATACAGTATAGGGATGCATGTTTGAGCCTTGGGTTACCCCCCCAACCAAGTCCTAAACCCACCCAAATTAGTCCAAGAAAAGATTTAAAGCCAGTCTAAATGGCCTAACAACTGTAAAAGAAGCTAACATAAGCCTAAAACCAGTGCCCGTCTCGCTTTTATCCAGTCAAGGTCACTGGAGAATGCGATCTCCGGCTCACATTCAAACTTGATACAAAAGAAACAGCAGCATTGTATACAGTACAATTCCACCATCAGGCAGTCCCAGGACAATTAAATAAACATCTGTTACGCATAATAATTATGTATAAATGATGCAGAATCGTCCAAGGTGCGAATTGTGATGGGGAGTCATTGATGTTTTGACAGGGAATTCTCTTGAGGGGGAATTTCTCTTGAGGGGGAATGCGATTGATGATGCGATCGGGATAACCTTTCCAATGGCCCTCTTTATGTCGTTTTAGTTACTGTTCTGGTTGCTGGACTTCTTTATTTACTTCTCTCTTATGTTCCAACATTTAATTAGAGATTCCATTGTATTTTTAAAGCTTTTTCCCTTGAACAGCCCAAATGTAAACACATGATTTATTGATATCATAGTTTTCATCAGTGCAGGAAATATTTACTCTTTAAGGCTTCCATAATTATTAATATTGATTTAAAATTATTGTTATGTATTCCTTGATGGCTTAGATGTTCAGTGTTCAGACATGAATTGTCCCCTGTTGAGTTACCTAGATGCCCACATTATTATGTACCTCGTCTGATGGGAGAGAATCCGTACCCCAATGACAGTGTTCACTTCACATGTGACTAAATGACATTAATCTAAGTCTAAAATCAGTTTATGAAATCAGTGCAAACAAAAAAATTTGTCTAAAATGTCAAAATTGGTAAAAAAAATCAAAACCCTTTGGGAAACTGGGGGTGGGGCTTCGATAGGCAGGATAGGGTGGTATTTCTACTCCCATCAGTATTCTGGGGTATTACACCTAGGGGCATCGTAAATCGGAGTTTGTCTGTATTTCATGAATGTATTGAGAGGGAATAAAAGGATTATAGTAATGAAGATATTGTTTGGTAGGCTCACATTGGCTCACATTTTCATTTATGTCTGTAAATGCTCCTCAGGCTGGCTTGGATCTATCTATCTATCTAACTATCTATCCATTGCCAGACGCCTCAATCCCGTTCGGGGTGGTCACAAACAAATCGCCTCCACGTTGCCCTGTCCCCCACCATTTCACTGCCTCGCTCGCAACTCACCCCCCACCCTCTCATATACCTCTCCACCCCATCCCTCCATCTCATTCTCGGCCTTCCCCTCCCTCTTCCCCCCTTCACCTCACTCAAATACACTCTCTTCGTCAGTCTTTCACCCTCCATCCTCTCGACATGGCCAAACCACCTCAGTGTATTCCTGCTGACGCTTCCTATCACATCCACATCCACATCCACATCCACACGACAACGCTCCTTTATATTCTCAATTGTCAGCCTGTCTCTCCATGTGACTCCACAGGCTCCTCTTAAATAACTCATTTCCACTGCTCTCACTCCTGACTTGTGTCCTTCCAGCAACGTCCAAGCTTCACTTCCATATGTTAGAGTTGGTATCACAATACTGTCATGTAGTAACTTTTTCACTTCCATGCTCACTTCCCTGCTTCTTATCACTGCTTTCAAGGAACCAGGAACCTTTCTTCCCTGCTGTACCCTTTCAAACACTTCACCCTCCAAACCTCCATCCTTACTCATCACACTACCCAAGCACTTAAACGTACTCACATTTTCCAATTCCTCACCATCCAACCTCGCTGTACATTCACTGACTTCACCTCTCTCAAAGACCATCACTTTACTCTTCCCTATATTCACCTTTAGATTCCGTTTCTTACACACTCTGCCAAACTCATCCACCAAGCCCTGCAGCTCTCCCTCGTCTTCACTCAACAACATAGTATCATCTGCAAACAACAGTACAGGGAGTTTCCAAACACTACCCTCTCTCACCAGGGCCACTCCAACATCCACTACCCTACCTTGTACCTCTTTTATTACCCCATCCATGTACAGATTGAACAACCATGGAGACATGACACATCCCTGTTTCAACCCAACCTTCAAAGAGAAAAATTCACTTACTTCACCATCCACACGCACTGCAGCCTTAGCACCATCGTTAATACTCTTCACAGCATTCAACAACTTCCCATCTACTCCATATATTCTTAATACTTTCCACAATCCTTGTCTATCCAACCTGTCATATGCTTTCTCCAAATCCATGAAAGCCGCATACTACTTCTTTCCCTTCTCTAGAAACTTTTCCACTAGAGATCTAAGAATGAATATCTGATCTACACAACCTCTTCCCTTCCTAAAGCCTCCCTGTTCTTCTTCAACTAATTCCTCTGTTCTTTCTCTAACTCTGTCAATATCCTACCATACAGTTTTCCTATTATACTAAGAAGACAGATGCCCCTATGATTACCACACACTTCTTTTTCCCCTTTTCCTTTGTACAAGGGAATAATTATACCTGACTTCCAATCTTCCGGACTCTACCTTCCTCCCAGTCCAATCTGCACATTTTCCACATCCATTCTACTACTATCTCTCCCCCATACTTCAGCATTTCACCACACACTCCATCAATTCCTGGGTCTTTCCCCAATTTAACTTTCTTCATTGCTTCCACAACTTCTATCTTACTGATTTCTTCCTGTCTTCTCACCTCCCTCCTCCTCCCAACCATTCCCCAGCCACTTATACTCGCATTACTTCCATCTTCTATGTTCAACAATTCCTTAAAGTGTTCTCTCCATCTGCTCAATTTTTCTCCCTTCTCCACTAGTAATCTACCATTTTTATCTTTCACTCCCCTGCTAACTTCACTTCCACCCTGTCTTACTCTTTTCACCTCTTTCCAGAACATTTTCTTACAGTCCTTCCACTTTACACTCAAGTTCCTCCCAAATTCCTCATCCGCTCTCTTCTTACTCTCTCTTACTAATCTTTTAACCTCTTTCTTGCTGCTTATAACTCTCTCTTCCGCCTCTCAACTTCTTCCACGCCCCTTTTTCTCATCCATTCATTGTATGCTTTCTTCTTTTGTGCCACAGCCTGTCTCATCTTTTCATTCCACCACGCTGTTCCTTGCACCCCCCTCCGTCTTCTCTTCATGCCACACACCACATCACATGCTGCACATATTTCTTCTGTAAATATCCTGCAAACACCTTCCACGTCCCCCATGTGCTCCAATTCATATTTGCCCAATCGTTCCTCCACTTCTCTTTTATACTGTGCCTTTTTCTCATCCTCTTGTAACCTTTCCACTCTCCTTACAAATACTCCTTCTTCCCGTCCCTCCCTTCTTGTATTTCTCCATCCTAATTTGACCTTGATTCTGGCCACCACCAAGTAGTGGTCAGAAAGTCCACTCCCTCAAACTCTATAAGCTCTTGCATCCATTACACATTTTCGCATCCTTTCATCCACACACACATAATCAATCATTGCCTTCCTTTCATTAAGTTCACCACCCACCCTTCTCATCACTCGCCATGTATACCTGTGGATCATTTTGTGCCTGAAGAGGGTATTTATTGGCTATCACCAACCCCCTCCCAGTACAAATGTCCACTAACGCACTGCCATTCTCATCTATCTCGGCAGGCACACCCCACTCACCAACTATTCCATCCACCTTCACATTCCCTACTTTACCATTCATATCACCGATCAAAAACACTCTCTTATTCCTTCCAAACTTTTCCATGCACACTTCCACATTTGTCCAGAACTCTTCTCTCACTCTGCTTGCACGATTTTGCGTTGGCGCATACACACACAATTGCCTACATTTGTATTCTAACTTTCATTCTTACCCACACAATCCTTGACCCAACTGATCCATACTCTCTTATGCTCTTCTTCCATTTTTACTCACAACTATACATACTCCTCCTATTGTCCTCTCATTCTCACCTACTCATGCACATATACCCCATCCATACTCCCATTTTCTCACACTCCCACCTCCCCATTTCGTTTCAGTTATTCCGCATACATCAACTCGCACCCTCAAGCACCTGGACAATCTCTCTCTCTCTCTTTCACCTCATCATTCGCTCCCCTTACATTCCATGTTCCGATAACCGTGTCCTTTGTCCGGTCCTTGGTCGTCATCTTTTGGTCAGTCCTTGTCCGAGGCATATTGTTTGTCTTTTTAGTTAGTTGTTTTCCGGGGAGGGGCACTAACCCTCTGCCAACCCTTTTAGTCGCCTTTTACGACAAGCAGGGACACTGGGGGAGTATTCTTGAAAAACCCCGCTTCCCCCAGGGTAGGATGATGTAGAAAAAGATAGATTCTGGGTTGACAGTATATGTGTTAAGTGGTATGGGGGATGATGAGGTCATAGTTTTGGGAGGGGACTTAAATGGTTATGTGGGTGAAGTAGCTCAAAGATATGAAGGGGTACACGGGGGATGCACATATGCTGGGTGGTATGAGAAATGAAGAAGGGGAAAGGATACTCGAGTTTGGTGAGGCAACGAACATGATTGTGTGCAACATGCATTTCAGACAAAGAGAGAGTTGGTTGTGTTACATACAAGTTTGGGAGAAATGGTAGCCAGATAGACTGTTTCCTAGTCAGGAGGGCTGACAGAAGGTTGGTGAAGGATGTTAAAGTTACAGGGTAAGGAAGAGTGTGTGCAGCAACACAAATTATTGATATGTGACCTGGTGCATCAGGAGCAGGTGATGAAGAAGAGGACCTGTGCACCTAGGAGGAAAATATGGAAGTTGAAAAGCCAAGCAGTAAGAGGTGCCTTCTATAGTGAGATGAGTAGAGCTTTGGCTGAATGGGGAACTGTGGACAGAAGTGTTAATGAGCAGTACAGAGCTCTCAAGAACAAGCTCCTGAGAGTTACTGATTCAGTGATTGGGTGGACAAGGGACCCCTCAGGACTTAAGGTAACATGGTGATGGGATGAGTGTGTAGAAGCTGCAATTAAGGAGAAAAGAAGACTTTTCCAGGAATGGAAAAGGGGTGGTAACAAAGAGAAATACCTAGGTGCCAAGCTTAAGGCTAAAAAAAAAGCATACAGGGCAAAATCTGAGTCTGAGAGATTTTTACTGGGTAACTGATACAGTGCTTAAAGGGAGAATATGGTATTTAAAATGGAAAGTCGGATGAAGAGAGAAAACGGGGATATCATATGTGAGCAGTGTGTGAAGAATAATGAAGGAAAGATAGTGGTGAACTGTGAGGATATTAAAGATGCCTGGAGGGAGCATTATAACCAGTTGCTGAATGAGGTGTTTGACTGGAACAGGGAAGCTTTTGAGTCAGCATATCAAATGAGGAGTCTCGTGGACAAGGGGCGAATGCGCCACCCCCGTCAAAAATGAATTATGCATGTTTTCCGATAGATGGAAGCACTGAAAATCTCGTGGTGAAGAGCATTTTCTGATTCCGACCCATGTGGGTTCAGAATTCTAGGTTCAATCTCCCTTGTTTTGCACACATGGAGGGGAGGAGGAGGGCGGGGAGGGTCTGTGATTTCAGAGCGGTAGGGGCGAATGTCGGCACGTGCCTAGCCAATGGGCGAGCAGCTCCCTCTGTCAGAGTTAAAGGGCCGCCTCTCAGCCTATCAGACGCATGCTAGCACCCCCGCTAGTCATCCCCCCAAGCACGTGAGTGAAGCCTGGCATTGTTTACACTCTGCATTACTTTGAGATTACGAGTGAATTACTCGGTGTCATGGCGAGTACTACCAACCAGGATAACGCCAATACACCGCCGCTTGTGCCTTCATGCAAAAGAAGGCCTGAGACTTGGCTAAAGTCCCAGAAAAAGGCCAAAAGAGACAGTGGTAAGGGGTATGTCAATGGGTATGGAGCTGTTGTGGATGAGAAGAGGGTAGGCCCGGCTTGTACCTGTAAGAACAAGTGTTACGAAAAAGTGGGGTTGGAGAATGTGAACAATTTATTTAAGGCATATTGGGCATTGAAAAGCCATGACCTTCAGTCACAGTATATTAATGCCAGGGTGGACACAAAAGAAATTGCAAGGCCCAGAGTGAAGGGGAAGGAAAGCAGAAAGAAGCATGGGAAAAGTTACACTGTGGTGGTTGATAATGTTACTATTAATGTCTGTTTCATTGCCTTTCTAAATATTCATGCCATTACTGACAAGCGAGTGCGAAATGTGTTGGCCAAGGCCTCTCTCTCCCCCACTGCCACCCCAGCCCCGGACCAACATGGCCGCCAAGAACCTGCAAACAAGACGGCCCCCGAGCTACTTGAGATGGTTGAAGAGTTCTGCAAAAAACTCCCTACATGCCAGTCCCATTACTCAAGGGCAAAGAACCCAGACAAGGTGTACCTGCCCCCGGGGTCTAGCTGGACCGGCCTGTATGAATCGTTCCAGTATTACATGGAGGAGAAGGGACTGGAACGTAATGCCAGTATTCTGTCGTGGTTCATAGCCAAAGTATGGGATTACAAGATAAGCATCAGTGCTCCCAAAAGCGACACCTGCTCCACCTATGACACGTTTAAGATACAGTTCGAGTTCCTGGATCCTGTGGCCGACAAGGAAAAAATTACGTCCCTGACCCTCAAGAGCCATGAGCATCAGTGCCACGCTGAGATAGGCAGAAGTTTCATTGATGTCTACACACAAGACAAGACACCCACAGGTTTTGCCATCGCAGTGGACTTGCAGCAGACACTGCCCACGCCACGACTGACTACAAGTGCCCAGTACAGATGCAAAATTTGGACGTAAAATCTGGGGATCCACGACCTGAAAGCCAACCATCCATACTTCTATGTGTGGAACGAGAGCGAGGCCAGGCGAGGCTCGTGTGAGGTGGCCAGCTGTCTCCTCCATTTTATCAAGAATTATGTGCCCAATGATATCCTAAAATTCTTGGTCTTAAGCGACAACTGTGCGGGGCAAAACAAAAATATCAACATCGTGCTCCTATACCTCCGCCTGCTTCACTCAAACCAGTTCTCCTCAATACACCACTACTATTTGGAGCCAGGGCACAGCTACCTGCCCTGCGACCGGGATTTCGGTGTGTTAAAAAAGCACCTCAAGGGCAAGGAAGTATACACAACTGAGCACTACATGACGCTCATGAAGTCCTGCCGAAAATCAGACCCAGCCACTGTAGTCAGGATGACACCTGACGACTTTTTTGACTTTGACTTCCTTCAGCGGCACACGACCAAGGCCCGGCAGACGAACGTAGGCTTCAAGGCAGCTCAGCGCATTATGGCAGATAATGACTACCTCCAGGGTGTTAAGGTGTGTGGGGGGTATAGCGACAACTACCACGAGGTACGAGAGTGGAAACTACAGAAGGGCAGATCGAAGGAGCACGACCCTGCGTTTGCCTCGCACAGGTAGACCTCCCAAAGAAGTACCCCTCAGGTGTACCTATGAATAGGAAGAAGCTACAATACCTCAAGGAACTCCTTCAGTACATCCCTGTGGCATACACACGTGCATACACCACCCTGTTTGCAACCCAAGACAACATGGATGAGGAAAAGAGTGAAGTTGTGGACGTCCTCGACTACTAACCATCGGCCCCCCCCCCCCTCTTTATCTTGGTGTGCGGTTGGAGTTTTAAATAGTTGGTGAGTATTATAACTTCATTGTGTCAGTCATTAACAATATAATGGTTATCATACACGCAATAAAACAACCTGTTGCCGATAAGGAGATGAAAATTTTTAATTAATAATTATAGGAATTTTTGGCTAAAAATTTCACGGTATCTTAGTTTCATTTACATCTAATACAGGAATGAATTTCAACTTGATTGAACACTAATTACTATATGCTGAAAAAACACCATCGTGTGTTTTACTGTGTGTGTGTGTGTGTGTGTGTGTGTGTGTGTGTTTTTTATATTTTTTCCTGCAGTATAAATTTGCCTCTTCCAGAGGATTCTAATGATATATATTAACATGCTATTCTGTAATATTCTATGTCTGCCACCTATACCTGAACTTTAAACGCTCATAACTAAAAAAAAAAAATAAATGGCGCATTCGCCCCTTGTCCACGAGACGCCTCAAATGTTTGACCCATGGCCTTTGATTGATGCTGCTAATGTGTGCAGTGCAATAGGTAGGATGCAGGTGGGGAAGGCAGGAGGTGTCTGGGTTGACTGCTGAAATGCTAAAGGCCACAGGAGATACAGGAGTGGTGTTAGTAACTTGAGTGTGTTGTCCCAGATGCTTGGTTGAATAGTGTGATTGTAAATGTGTACATGGGAAAGGGTGATGCCCCGAAAAGAGGAAATTATAGAGACATAAATCATGATGGTAGGTGGGGGTGCCCATCATCCACCCACCTAGTGTAACAGTGCTCAGTTTTAGGGTAGCTCTACATTTAGTGGCAAGCCAAATGATTTCCTGTAAACCAGGAAATCATTGACAGTGCTAGGTGGCAACCAACACATGTTCCCTACATAATGACAAGTGGGTTTGCGGAGGGTTAGTGCTCCTTCCTGGAAAACAACTAACTAAAAATATGAACAAGAAGCTTCAGACCAGGACTGACCAACAGGTGACTCTAAGGACCGAAGAAAGGACATGGCACGGATTGCGAAATGAAATGTAAGGAGTGTGAATGATGAGGTGGAAGAGGGAGAGATTGTCCAGGTGCTCGAGGGTGCAAAATTGGATGTACAGTCAATCCTCGTAAATCGTGATTTTATAAAGCACGGATTCGGAAATCACGGCTAAGTGGCCGTCAGACTGCTGGCAACCTTAAATCACTGTTAAGCCACAAAAATTGCTGACCTAGGCAACCAAGTAGGCCTTTCCCGAGGAGAACTGTAGACCACGGCATTCAAACTGAAAATCGTGACCCAACTTCCAATCTCTGCTTGTCCTTGGTGGCAAGTGTGCATACTAATGCTGCCATGTTGTTGTTGTTCTTGTCCTGCCAGTTTGCACACTACAGACCGTCGCCGTGGAGCACGAGAGCTATCTGCCTTTTTTGTGCAACTTCCTCCCGCCTCCTACCTCCATGCCCACTCCTGACCCCCCGATGATGCGCTGTAAGCAGTATGGCGTCAAGAAGCTGCTGCTGTTGTCGTACCATCAACGTTTGGAGCTCATTCGTCGTGTTGAGAAGTGAGAGAAGCTTTCAAAGCTGGCGAAAGAGTTTGGGAAGAACGAGTTCTTCCCAACACCACCCCTCTCCATTCACTTAAGCAATTTTGTCATAGGATTAAGGTGAGATCCCTTAACATTGCTTATTTCTGTTTAATACATGCACTGAATATTCCTAAATTTGTATGTTTGTGTTTGATGGTGCCTAGGTAGGTGTAGGTAGGGTGCTGTGGGGACAGGTTGGCCAAAGTCCAGACCCAAATTAAATTTGCACGTAAGAGTTATTATTCATAAATCAAGGAATTCATAAATCACAGCAGTGGTCCAGACCCAAATTGCTGCGATTTACGAGGATTGACTGTATGTGGAATAACCGAGACTAGAGTACTCATATACTGGGAGAGTAGCGACTTAGGGGGTACCGGACGCTCAGCTGATGGCCGCCATTTTCCTGCCAAATTCATGCACCCCCTGACTGAGACTCAGGTGCAGGCATTCCGTTAGTTCATGTTTTTTTGTTGCTGAGAGTGGGCGTGATGCCGGGCTGTTCTGCCTATGGGTGTGCCAATCGACCGGAGAAAGGCTTTTAAGTGTTCACATTTCCATCTGATCCAGAAAGAAGGAAATTGTGGAGGACTAAAGTCAATCGTCTGGGGTGGGAACCAACTTCTAAATCAGTCTTATGTGAGGTATGGTATGCTTAACCCGCCCCATCCCGAAGTTTTTGGACCTTTTCTTTTTTTTGGCTCAAACATCCGCTTTTGGTGAGAAACATCGAAAATTCATAGAGAAATCGCTCACCTGAGGTTTAAAATACCCGATTTTGGTATGAGTACTTCCTTACCTGACTGGGTTTTCTAACAGGCTGGCACCAAAGAAAACGAGTTCTATGGGAGGGTAACTATTTTATCCACTCATAAACAGTATTTATTTATTTACTTGGTACGAATTTATATGTAGTACAAGAGATATTGGATTTCAAACTAATATATGCATTATAAGCATTGTTTCACTCACTAACTCATCACCATTCATGACCTTTTTTTTCCCACATTACCTGATCATCATTTCTGACTGTTTCTTCCTCTAATGCTTTGTAAACTTTGTCCTCCACATTGTCATCGATTGGGGAATCACTCTGGCCCTGAATTTCTTTATTGGCCAGGTCACTGGTAACAGGTGAATTGCCAAGACAATGGCGTGCAGGAGGGGGGGGGGAGAGGTTATGCGGTGTGAGACATTGTTCCTGCTTGGCATCTTGTAGAGGAATAGAGGAAGGTGTCCCGTGTACATGTGCCAAAAATCACTCGCGAAAATTGAAAATTGTTCAAATTAGGGACCTTACAATGTTGTTGCGTTAATTCACGTCGCCGGGACGGCTCGGGTTAATGAATGTTTTCGTGTAATTTGCTGGGAACTTGTTCCTCTCTGCCGTAGAAATAAAAGAATTGTTAGTGTAAGAGGGAACCACTAAAGTAGATAAGAGTATCAGGACGGTTAATCATTGAGAATGAATTTGCATAAGAAGTGATGATTTACAAATTCACGTTTTTTTTCATACTATGTTGATAGTTGTTTATGGTTATTTATGCATATCTTGCATATGTATTATTATACTTCCTGTTCATATGAGTGCATTGTGTTACTTGTGTATTATGCCTACATAGAAAAAAGTATTACCGAGTATTCACAAAATAATAGTGCGCTCTTCATACCAAGGTAGCCTAGCTTTATACTATCCTACCTTTATACTATCGTATGTTACTGTTCATTTGTGTATGATGTTTACCTTTCGTGTGTTTATTATCACATGTCTCGTGTTTTTACGCGTATTCTTACGTGCATTATCCGTACAGAATCTTTTGATGTGTATTCTACATGTACTCATATTATTTCGTGTGTTGTGACAATATGTGGAACACAGAGAGTGATTCTTTGTACAACCTTATAGGCTATTGTGTTCATGGTGTAAAAAACACGGAGACCACCTGTGACAATGCCTGGGAGATGTAATATCATCACCCCATCAGACAGCTTATAAAGCAGCAGACCTCACTTTACTCAAGGAATACAAAAAAGGAAGACTTACTGCTGTGTCAAAGTATATGAGGTGCTGCATAAAGTAGGGCTGATGCTCAGGAAAGGTCAGTGTGATTTGACAGGAAGGGATAACATTAAGAAAACCCTGATGAATGAAGCAGTAAACCTAACCAAAAATTATGGTAATCCTACCTGTCACAACCTCAAAAACAAACTTCTAAGCAAGTTTATCAATGCTCGCTTGCATTTCTACCACAAAAAGATTAATGAAGAAGACAAAAGAAACACACAGAAGAAAAATATAAAACTTAGTAGTAAAAATGTAGCCGTGAGGAAACTTGTACAGAATGTAATCATCAAGTCCTGTCCCTCAACAGGTTACTGCTATAATATAGTATATTGTTAAATATTCGCTTTTAAACATTGATTGTAAGCATCCTACTTCTCATTCATCACCTTCTCTTATATTATGCTTTCGTCAGTATTTACAGCAATTATCACCAGCAGGAGAGAGAGAGAGGGGACAGCAGGTCTCCGGGCAGGGAGTCGGTGAGCGCCGCGCATTTGGCAGGAAAATTGCGTCCTATCGCGGACTTGTCGGTACTCTCAGTATATAGGTACTCTAACCGAGACTAATTGGAGAGGTGAGAGTGTGAGAGAATGGGGGTATGGATGGAGTATATATGCAAGAGTGGATGAGAATAAGAGGGCAAAAGAAGGGGTATGTATTGTTGTGGGCAAGAGATGGAAGGAGAATGTAAGAGTATGGATCAGTTGACTCAAGGATGGTGTGGGTGAGATTGAAATTTGGAATACAAATGTGGGTGATTGTGTGTGTGTGTATGCGCCAATGCAAGATTATGCAAGTTGGGTGAAAGAAGAGTTCTGGACAAATGTGGAAGCTTGCATGGAAAAGTTTGAATGGAATGAGAGAGTGTGTGTGATTGGTGGAAAAGTACAGAATGTAAAGGTGGATGGAGTAGTTGGTGAGTGGGGCATACCCGCAGAAGTGAATGAGAATGGCAGTCTCTAAAGGACATATGTGCTGGGAGGGAGTTGGTGATAGTCAATACCCTCTATAGGCACAAATTGATCTACAAGTATACATGGTGAGTGATGAGAAGGGTAGGTGGTGAACTGAATGAACAGAAGGCAATGATGATTATGTGTGTGTGTAGATGATAGAATGAGAAGGTATGTAATGGATGCAAGAGCATATAGAGGTTGGGGGAGTGGACTTTCTGACTACCACTTGCTGGCGGTGAAAGTTAAGGTTCAAATGAACTAGAGGAATAGAAGGAGGGAAGGACTGGAGGAAATAGTCCATACAAAGAGGGTAGAAAGGTTGCAAGAGGATGGTAAAAAAGCAGAATATAAGAGGGAAGTGGAGGAGAGATTTAGTAATTATGATTTGAAGCAGATGGGGGATGTGGAAAGTGTGTGCAAGATATTCACAGAAGAAATCTGTGCAGCATGTGAGGTGGTGTATGGGGTGCGAAGAGGACGAGGGGGGGGTGCAAGGATCAGCATGGTGGAATGAAGAGGTGTGACAGGCTGTGGCACAAAAGAAGAACACATATAATGACTGGATGAGAAACTGGTGCATGGAGGAAGGTGAGAGACAGAAGAGAGAGTTATGTGTAAAGAGGAAGAGAGAGAGGAAAAAATTAATAATGAGAGTTTATTGCTTATGTTGTGCTACTCGGGGGTGAGTGAGGCTGGTCACTCTCATCTTAAATGTCAGGACCAACTTGCCAAGCCCCGGGCTCCTACGCCCCTCCTGGGGCAACGTAGGATTGAGTGATGGATGGATGGATGGAAGAAGAGAGTGAATGAGGAATTTGGAAGAACTTAGATTTAAAGTAGAGGAAATGTAAGAAAATGTTCCGGAAAAAGGTAAAGAGAGTTAGACAGGATGATAAAGAAGTTAGTCTGGGAGTGAAAGATAAAAATGGTAGATTGCCATTGGAGAATGGAGAAAATGTGAGCAGATGGAGATAACACTTTATGGAAATTCTGGACATAGAGAAGGAAAGTACTGAGAGTTTAAGCGGCTGGGGAATGGCTAGAAGATGGAGGGATATGAGAAGAAAGGAAGAAATCAGTAGGATGGAAGTTCTGAGGGCAATGAAGAAAGTCAAAATGGGGAAAGCCCCAGAAATTGATGGAGTGTGTGGTGGAATGCTGAAGCATGGGGGAGAGATATCAGTAGAATGGATGCGGAATGTGCAGATTGGCCTGGGAGGAAGGTAGAGTCCAGGAGGGTTGGAAGTCAGGTATAATTATTCCCCTGTCTAAAGGAAAAGGAGAAAAAGAAGTGTGTTGTAATCATAGGGGCATTTTTCTTATTATTGTAATAGGTAGAGTATTTGGTAGGATGCTTATTGACAGAGTTAAGGAAATAACAGAGGAATTAGTTAGAGAAGAACAGGGAGGTTTCAGGAAGGGATGAGGTTGTGTAGATCATATATTCATTCTTAGGTCTTTAGTGGAAAAGTTTCTTGAGAAGGAAAAGAAGATGTATGTGGCCTTCTTGGATTCAGAGAAAGCATATGACAGGGTGGATAGACAAGGATTGTGCAAAGTATTAAGAATGAGTGGAGTAAATGGAAAGTTGTTGATTACCATGAAGAGTATGTACAAGGGTGCTAAGGCTGCAGTGCATGTGGACAGTGAACTGTGTGAATTTGCCTGTTTGAAGATTGGATTGAGACAGAGATGTGTCATGTCTCCATGGCTGTTCAGTCTGTATATGGATGGGGTTAAAAATGAGATACAAGGTAGGGCAGTGGATGTTGGAGCGGCCCTAATGAGAGAGGGCAGTGTTTGGAAACTCCCTGTACTGTTATTTGCAGATGATACTGTGTTGTTAAGAGAAGGTGAAGGGGAGCCGCAAGGCTTGGTGGATGAGTTTGGGAGAGTATGTAAGAAATGGAATCAGAAGGTAAATGGTTGGAAGAGTAAAGTTATGATTTTTGAAAGAAATGAAGTCAGTGAATGTACAGTGAGGTTGGATGAGGAGGAAATGGAGAATGTGAGTGCGTTTAAGTACTTGTGTAGTGTGATGAGTAAGGATGCAAGTTTAGAGGGTGAAGTACTTGAAAGGGTACAATGAGGTAGACAGGTTGCTGGTTCTCTGAAAGCAGTGATAAGAAACAGGGAAGTGAGCATGGAATTAAAAAAAGTTACTACATGACAATATTGTTATACCAACTCTACGTATGGAATTGAAGCATGGACCTTGTTATAGGGACTCAAGTCAAGAGTGAGAGCAGTGGAAATGAGTTATTTGAGAAGAGCATGTTGAGTTGCATGGAGAGGCAGACTGACAAATGAGGAAGTAAAGGAGCATTGTGGTGTGGATGTGGATGTGATAGAAAGTGTTAGGAGAAATACATTGAGGTAGATTGGCCATGTGGAGAGGGCGGAGAGCATAAGACTGATGAAGAGAATATGTGAGTGAGGTGGAGGGGGGGTGAGGGAGGCCACGGATGAGATGGGTGGATGGAGTGGAAAGGTATTGGAGAAGGGGGTGTGGCTGGGTTGGGACAGGGCGAGATGGAGACAGTTTGTTTGTTACCACCCCTAACGGGATTAACCCCTAAAGTGCTAACAGGATCTATCGATCATTTTTCTGGATTACGCAAGATACCGAATGTGATCGATTGAGTGGCTTGGAAAAACTGGGGAAAACATGCTCCTCCCTGATTGTGACGTATATTCCTTCCAACCAATCAGAACTAAGTGCTGAAGAGGCAGGAAGGAGGGAGGGGAGGAATGGGATGGGAGCACATAGGAAACGTGAGTTGCACTGCCTGGAAGGGTACCTTTTTTCAGCTTTGACATACTATAGCTCATGAACCATGTGGTCAAAAATGCTCTGGTTTTGGCATAAGGTGTGTAAATTCAAGTTCTAAAACTTGGGCTTAAAATTTTTTACTTCTGCAAAAGTAAAAAATCAGCTCCATATGCAGATTTTCACGCCAGTTTGGTCAGTCGAATTGCGTACCCTAAGGGTTAGGGCATCTGGCAGTGGATAGAATTTTTTTTAAAATACAATTTTTTTTTTTTGTGTCTAATGAACCTGTATGCATAGAGTGCTGTATGATTCACTGTTTCAACTTCTTATTATAATTCCTCAGTTAGCTGTGTACAAAGTTAGGTACAGTAGTACATTATGAATTTTTCAGCATTTGGTCATTGCACAATACAACATTATTATTTGATTTTTTTTCCTCAGAGGCTTTGTATGGCTGTGAATTTATCATAACATCTGGTCTACAAGGCCGAATGCAGTTCCACTGCAAGGTTAGTGTGCATTTCTTTGCAATGTTTGGTTTCTAAACAGAATGTCATTTATAGAGAGTAATCATATTTTATTATGACAGTAATAAGAAAGATTGTGCATAACTACCTGAATGGCACCGTACATAATTGGGGAGTGTACCGGTACTATTAACATACATTTCGTTGAACAGAAGTTTGAAGTTACTGATAATATAGATGCTTCATGGTTTTCAGGTATGCAACAAGGAGATGAATAGTGAATATGCTATGGGAGAACATGCTCGCAGTGGAGCCCACCAAAAGGTTAGTTCATCGATGATTACAATAGGTTTATTGTTATGGTTCATGCCAATATAGTACTACCCCGATGTACGATACCCCTAGATGCGATACCCCGGCTTAACGTTGGGGTTAGGAATTGCACCATACCCCTCCTAATGATGGCCAAACCCCGGTTTAACGTTGGGTTTTGATATTTCTTACTGATTTTGATGCTATTATAGACTAAAATTGTGTGTTTAGGATGATTTATAAACTTTTTAGGCTTTGATTAATGTGTTTTAGCCATAGGTGGGGTGAACATTGTCATTTTGGGGTACAGTTTACTAAACTTGATATTTTTTCAGACTTATATTTGATGGTATTCAGATTTGATTTTTGCTTTTAGTGAGTTATTTACAGGTGTTAGGCTTAGGTTAGCTTTCTTGACAGCTGTTAGGCCATTTAGATTGCCTTTAAACCTGTTTTTGTGGCTCATCTAGGTGGGTTTTGGACTTGGTTTAGGGGGAAACCCAAGGCTGGTAAACAGTCCACATTGATTTGTGTGTGTGTGTGTGTGTGTGTGTGTGTGTGTGTGTGTGTGTGTGTGTGTGTGTGTGTGTGTGTGTGTGTCTGACCCTGGGCATAGGCTTCACAGCCTGCTATCAAGGCCCAGCAGTCCTCCCACATATGTCGTGCCCCACTTGCTTGCTTTACTCTTTATCTATTCTTCTCCTATGGAAGACTAAGTTCAGTTACGTTAAGTCCAATTAGGTTAGTCAGATTTAATTAAGTTTCATTAGGTAGCGCTGGATAGGTCCAAGTGGGGAACCTGACATAACAACACATCAAGTAAACACAAGTCCATTTAAGGCCGGCGCTACGTGGGAGCGTCTCGTTCCTTATTAAGAGGAAGGGATTCTAGGGTTACTCAAACTAATTTTCTCTTTTTTGTTTATCTACAATTTATGTACAATTTATACACTAAGTCAAAGCAATCAACTGATTTGGTCCACTCTATGAACTCCAAGTTATGCAACTACTTTATGATCTTACTCTACAATAAAACTATTAAATCATGCCACCTTACAATGGTAATCAACAAGACAACTAAGTTCCATTAAACAAGTAACAGTTCACGAATATTACTCGTCACTGAAGATAATACTCTCTCTTACTAAAATAAAACCAAGACTATTATACAAGGTAATACTAAAGGTAATATTCTCTTACACATAGGGTAATACTAAGAACAATACTCTAGCACACCATCATCTCCTCTTTGCATTATTACTACTAGAACATTAATCTCTGTAACATTTTATTCTCGTATCACTTCACCTCACGTTATTTCAATATATTTCTGCAAAATTAATATCACTCTTTAACACAGTCATGTACCCTAACTCAATACTTCTCCATAAAGACACTTAACTTTTATATAATCTTTGTTCCTTTCACCATTGAGCAAATAAGTTAATTTAACAATCATACAAACTATCTGGCCCGTCCTGTTATACCCTACCACGAATCTACAGTATACTCTCAATATTTTTCACAGTGTATTTCACTTTCTTCTCCTTTCTCTCTTTCCTTCTCTCAGTTCCACTTTCCTCTATGTTCTCTAACAAGAATATATATTCACTGATACCGTAGAGTACCAAGACATCACCAGTCTCATCGTCGTGGTAGGGTGCTCAGGCGGCCTTCTAGCTAGGATCCTCCCCCTGGTTCTTCTCGACTCTTTGCCCTCTCTGCTTCTACTGACTTCCAACCTTCTGCTTCTCCCTCAGGAAAAGTACAGGGGCCGGAAGTAGGCGTGCACTCTACATATCCTTCGTTCACTTCTCTCAGTGTTCTTAGTCGGATCTGGTCCGCAACATTTTGAAATAATGTCCATTGTACAACGTTAATTCACACTAGACATTGCTACCCTTTAGTTTTGAATCACTCTTCTCTTATCTCTGTATATGTACATAGGATACTACTCCATTAGGCCGTATCTAGCTCTCCGTTCGGAGCACATAAATTTAATTAAGTGTAGACAGTACAGGGCTGTGAGAGTAACTGTGTGCCTCGGGACTCCCTCTTATTATTACTCATTGTTCATTCACTTTTCATTTTTCATTCTTCACCATTCACTGATCTGCGGCTTCTTCCATCTTTTCAAGGTGCCGCAGGTAACGATATTTGTCGCGTAACGTTTTTCGATATCCTTTATCCCTTACTGATTGTTGTGGATGACGTGGTTGTGGTATGGGTGGTTGTGGTCTGATGCTGGGTGGTCCGATGGTGGGTGAGTCAGCCGCAGCCACGTGTGTTGCGTTCTCATCGAATGCCTGGTGTAAGTCGTCATCACCATCATCAGCGTTGTCAGTATCGTCGTTGTCTTCCGTATTGCTGTAGTTGTTGCCGCAGCTTGCCGTGCGGCGACACATACCATACACCTCTACATGTCACCACTTCAGCGCTAACACCCATCGTCCATATTGAATACATGCTAGGGCTGTCTCATACAGGACTGGTGTTTTGGTATTAGCGGGGGTATTTTTACGACGTTGGCGGGTCTTCTGGTAGATCAGTAAAGCCTGATTTAATGAAATTCAAATCCTTAAACTGTTCCCCGCCCCAGCCGGGATTTGAACCTGGGTCCATTAGGACTGCAGGCCACCTCTCGACTGACTGAGCCACCGCCTCCCCCAAAATATTTATGCCAGACTCGATCGAAAGCCTTTGAGATGGGGTTTTACCTAACCAATTAGATCGTTAAACCGAGGTATGCCTGTAGCTACATTGATAATGGTGTAGATAACAGTCAGATTGTCAGGCACACACATTTACCCCACAGTTCCGGATGTGCTTTGCCCATAGCGTTGAGAAATAAAATAACTGCGAAACACATCATACAGTATGACCTCGCTTTAACTGACCTGCTTATACTGGATTTCTGATATCATGGATTCCATGGCCCTACAGACAATGGATTTCGAATATAATGGACTCCTTGGCCCGACCAGACACTGGATTTTGGATATAATGGACTTCTTGGCCCTACTGGACACCTTTGTTATATACTGAACTGAAGTGCGATATAGTGAACAGATAAGGCAGCCGACATAACCATGTGAGTGGCGACAGACAATTGGACAAATCTGTTCTGCAGTAGACCTTTGCTATACCATGTCAGTTGGGGGAAGCCCCACCTGATAAAAGCCAATAATCTGGTATATCCGATAGTCCCCCCCCCCCCCCGAGTGAGATTTCAAGCATGTAATGGAAAATAAATGAGTAAAATACTGTAGCAATACCCATTTTACACCTGCTTGGCCCATAATTTCACACCTTTGTCATAGCACTGCTTAATGACAAGCACAGTACAGTAATCCCTCCACTGTCCGATGTAATAGAGCCAAAGGCATGTCTGGAAAGTGGTCCCATCTGGATAGTGGGCCCCAGCCTCCTGGACCTGTACTTATGGATCCTGACTCAGAAAAACACTTATACAATTCCCTCTGGACATGCATAGCACCTATTTAAGACCCAAATCACACCAATAAGGGACATAAAAGACTGAAATAAATGCAAAAGAACCAGAGAATGAGGTTTTAAAGGTGAGTTTATACAATATTTAACATTCTGGGTACTTACAACAAGTCCCTGGCTCCTGGACTGGTAGTTATGGACCCTAACCTAGCCTAACTCAGAAAAACACCTCCCTACTGCACATGCATAGCACCTAAGACCCTATTCACACCAATAAGGGACATAAAAGAGTGAAATGAGGTTTTAGAGGTAAGTATGGAAATTACAGTACAATATGAAACATTCTGGGTACTTACAACAAGTCCCTCGCCATCTCGATGAATAACCCGCCTCCTCTCAGACTCTGACAGTAAAAAGGAGTTCCTGAAGCACCTGCAGTACGCTGTACATGAAGTCTTGCACTGAACTTAGTCATTTGCACTCAGAATTCCATTCTCTTAACACTGTGCACTCTAGTCTTACTTGTGCTCCGTTGTACCTTAATGAAATAAGTGTTGCACTCTGCACTTAAAGTCTTTGCACTTGTAAATCCATTTTCTAAACATAACACACTCTAGTTTATTTGCAGTACATTGAAAGTCTATAAAATCAGTGTTGCACTCTGCACTTTAGTCTTTGCACTCAGAATTCTTCTATACACTGTTTTTCTTCACTGCACTACACTGTAAATTCCCGTGTGGTCTAGTGGAGAAGTTCTTGCCGTTTAATCACTGTCAGAGTCTGAGAGTAGCTGATGCAGGTGACCTAGGGGCGCGTCGCTGGGTCGTGGTGATGGAGTACCCACTACAGATGACTCTGAAGAGAGGCGCAAACTCACGTCAAGTGGTGACCACAGTGCCTGATGTGCTGGGCTATGGCTCGGAGGATGAGGGCCTGTCTTGGGGAGGCAGTGGAGTGGAGCCAGGGTTGGGGACAGCGGGAGTCACAGGTCTGAAAAAGCTGTCAATGGTTGATTGACGCAAGGAACGATGATTTTGACGATTAATGATGCGCTGCCTGAAAGCGCTCACTTCCTCCACAAGTCCCAAGGGCCCCATCTCCCTGTCGCAGTCCGGGTGTTCCAGGTAGTCGAGAACGAACTCTACGTGTTCCCGGAGTGTGCTCAGCTTGGGGATGGCTGGAGTAGTGTCACGCTGAGAGGAGTCCGCATCATTGTCGCAATCCTCGTCGGAATCTTCAAGCTGGGTACTGACACCTGCAACTGAAGATGCGATCTCGGTATCAGACATGGTCTGATACCCAGGATCGCCCTCGTCGTCATCCAACCACTCACGCACTTCGTCCACATCAACATCGTCCCTATGCGCACGTAGACATGCATGGAAGTCATTCACGTCAAAACCTAGGAAATCATGCACCACATCCGTTCCGAGAAGCAGACAAGACCAACCATTTTCTAGAGTCTTGACAGGGATTTCCTTCCATGCACTGGCCCAGTTGTAGATGGCAGACTTGGTGTTGTAGCGGCGAAGGTTTTCCAAAGTCTGCTGGCCTCGCATGTCCCGTCCCTCCCTGCGCTCGTCCTCGAGAACAACCATCACCATGTCCAGGAACTTCCTTCAGTACAGCCTCTTCGTTGCCACGATCACTCCTTGGTCCATTGGTTGGATGAGAGCAGTCGTATTAGGTGGCAGAAACATGCACCTAATGCGCCCATTCTCAGCCACCAAGTCCTTGCCGCACGGGTGAGCAAGTGCATTGTCGAGGAGAAGGAGGGCCTTTACCTGGTCGCGTGGGATTCCCAGTTTCTCCGTCTGGTAATGGATGACCTCCTTGACGAAATGGCAGTGGAACCAGTCTTTGAAGTTCTGGGCAGTGAACCATGCCTTCAAAGAATGGTACCAAACGACAGGAAGGACATCCATCACCCCACGAAGACACTGAGGCTGCTTTGCATGGCCAACAATAATGGGCTTAAACCGGTGCATGCCTTTCGTATTGGCACAAGACAAAGCAGATATCCGTTGCTTGGAGAGCTTGCGGCCAGGTGCACACTTCTCCGTCTCCTCAGATAGAGTGTTCGTAGGTAAAGAGCGATAGAATAAACCAGTTTCGTCAGCGTTGTAGACTTGAACAAGAGTGAGGCCCTCCCTGTTGATCAGACGCTTCACCTTGTGCCGAAACTCCTCTACTCCATCCTCGTTGGCGTCCATAGCTTCGCCATGAGACTTACAGTTGGTAAGGCCACGTCGTAACTTGAACGCGAAGAGCCAACCCTCGGATGTCTTGAAGTCTGGGGCGTCGTGAAGCCTTGCGAACTTCTCAGCAGCAGCCTTCAGCTCCGTGCCACGCACCAGCACACCAGCAGCACGTTGCTGTCAATACCAAATCAATGCGGAGCGGTCGACTTCAGCATACTTGGGAGTAAACATCATCTTCCTCTTCATGTTGCGTTTGCTTTTCAACGAGCACTGCATGAGTTGTTGCGGGATCTCTTGATATCAAACAAAGTAGATCAGGCCAGGCTGAATTCACAAAGGATGCGTGAGGTAGACCATCCCGCATCCACCTTGTCCAATATCTCCCTCTTCTTCTCCAGATTCAAAACCACTCTCCTCCTCTTCTCAGGCGGTGGGGCCATCATCACACACGCTAATAAGAAGCACGAGAGCAGCAGCAGAGCCTGCAGCAGGTAAGGCACCACCACAAAAGCGAGTACGTGGGCGTCCATGATCACAAGCGTGCACTCACAACAAGAGACGGGCGGTAAGTGGGGAGGATGCAGGGGTGCTCTAGCGGATGGCGGCGGAACTAAGCAGCAAAACACAGCTGGCCCGCTCTGCGCGCGCCGAGTTCAAATTGCGGACGGAAAAAAGTTGGATTTTTTTCTAATTTTTTGCGATTTTTGGCCCATTTTGGGAATATTGGATCCCGGGACCATAATATCCGTTAAGTGGGTATGTCTGGAAAGTGGGCGTCAGGATAGTACAGGGATTACTGTATGTATTGCAGTGTAGCCTTTTATTGCAACTTAAAGGTCATGAGGAGAAGGCCAGGTTGGGGTAAGAAAGGTAAGAAACTCATATATTGTACACTGTACCTGTATAGATGGATGTAAACTGCCCACACTCCCACTCTCATATGTTGTAGACTGAATTAACTGTCATTCATTGTTACTGTTGGCAAAGGTGGTTTCTAGTGGCTTTGGTGTCAGATCTGGTATAGAGTGTCCTGAGGTGTTGGGGGGTTTGGGTCCTGGACACTGTACTGGTGGATCCAGAGGCTGTGTAGAGGCTGGCCGAGGATGTTGATACAATAGATACAGTGGAAGTTTCTGACTGCGTGGATCTTTTTGGGGGCAAGAGAGGGGAGGCTTGAAAAACTGGGAGATCTTAACCTGGACCCTTCTTGGCTGCCACAGCTGCATTAGCTTCAACCTGATGAATCACATGACCTCATAATCGTGAGCAATAGACCCACCAATTATATATGTGATGGTAAGAATTGTCTGCAGCATCAGTGCTTGCAGCCAGAGATGGTCCAGATGCTTCCATCTCCTCTTTGTCTTCCCCATTTGCATGTTAATTACCTTGTTGTAGTTCAGTAGCAATCTCCTCTTCCATCTGGTGATGGTAGCCATGCTCACCTGCATCCTCATCCAGCCACTCTTGCAGCTCCTCCTCGGGAAGATCACTCTACCCTGCAGCGGCCAACATTTCTGCCATTGCCACTGTTTCAGCTCCTCCTCAGCAAGATCACTCTGCCCTGCAGCTACCAACATTTCCTCCATTGTTGGTGACTCAAACCCCTCAAAATAATGCATTGGTGCTGGAGTCTTGGGGGTTCTGAGGATTATGCACCATCCATTGTTGGTGGCAAAAGACACATTCTTCCATGACTCTGCGTAGTTGAAAATGGGATCCTTAATGGTGTACTCTTTGAAGCTACGCAGGGTCTTCTTGCCTATAGTGTCCCTTTAGTCTTCCTGGTCCATTCCTTCCTCAGTCACAATGAGGCACTGGTGCAGGTGGAGGTTTTTGAGCAGTTCTTTGCACTCTCTGGAACTCCCTGGTCCATAGGGTAGCTTGGCTGCCTGTCAGGAACAAATTCTTGATTCATCTATACTTGTTGCAGAGTTTGGTGGAGGAAGGATGGGTTGGTGCTCTTTCCAACAGTGGCACTACCTTCATTTTGCCAGGACTGATGCCATACCTTTTTTGGTGTTGCCTCACGGAAGGGTCAAAGCTGTTGCGGAACCAGTCAGGAGGATGGAAAAAATGCAGAATATAAGAGAGAAGTGGAGAAACGATTGGATTAATATGATTTAGAGCAGATGGGGGATGTGGAAGGTGTGTGCAAGATATTCACGGAAGAAATTTGTGCAGCATGTGACGTGGTGTGTGGGGTGATGAGAAGATGAAAGGGGGCACAAGGAACAGCATGGTGGAATGAAGCAGTGAGACAGGCTGTGACACAAAAGAAGAAAGCATATAATGAGTGGATGAGAAACAGGGGTGTGGAGAATGTTGAGAGATGGAAGAGAGAGTTATATGTAGAGAGGAAGAGAGAGGTAAAAAGATTAGTAAGTGAGAGAAAGAAGAGAGTGGATGGGGAATTTGGAAGGAATTTGAGAGTAAAGTGGAGGGAATGTAAGAAAATGTTCTAGAAAAAGGTAAAGGGAGTTAGACAGGGTGTTAAAGAAGTTAGTCTGGGAGTGAAAGATAAAAAAGGTAGATTACTAGTGGAGAAGGGAGAAAAAGTAAGCAGATGGAGAGAACACTTTAAGGAATTGTTGGACATAGAGAATGAAAGTAATGCGAGTAGAAGTGGCTGGGGAATGGCTGGGAGAAGGAGGGATGTGAGAAGAGAGGAAGAAATCAGTAGGATGGAAGTTGTGGAAGCAATGAAGAAAGTCAAAATGGGGAAAGCCCCAGGAATTAATGGAGTGTGTGGTGAAATGCTGAAGCATGGGGGAGAGATAGTAGTAGAATGGATGTGGAAGACGTGCAGATTGGCCTGGGAGGAAGGTGGGGTCCCGGAGGATTGGAAGTTAGGTACAGTATAATTATTCCCCTGTACAGTGGAAAAGGGGACAAAGAAGTGTGTGGTAATCATAGGGGCATTTGTCTTCTTAGTGTAATAGGAAAAGTATATGGTATGATGCTTACCGACAGAGTTAAGGAAATAACGGTGGAATTAGTTGGAGAAGAACAGGGAGGTTTTTGGAAGGGGAGAGGTTATGTTCATCAGATATTCATTCATAGATCTGTAGTGGAAAAGTTTCTAGAGAAGGGAAAGAAGTTGTATGCAACCTTTATGGATATGGAGAAAGCATATGACAGGGTGGATTGACAAGGATTGTGGAAAGTTTTAAGAATATATGGAGTAAGTGGGAAGTTGCTGAATGCCGTGAAGAGTGTGTATGAGGGTGCTAAGGCCGCAGTGCGTGTGGATAGTGAACTGAGTGAATTTTTCTCTTTGAAGGTTGGATTGAAACAGAGATGTGTCATGTATTCATGGTTGTTCAAACTGTATATGGATGGGGTTATAAAAGAGATACAAGGTAGGGCAGTGGATGTTGGAGCGGCCCTAATGAGATGGCAGTGTTAGGGAACTCCCTGTACTGTTGTTTGCACATGATACTGTGTTGTTAAGTGAAGACGAAAGGGAGCTGCAAGGCTTGGTGAATGAGTTTGGGAGATCGTGTAAGAAATGGAATCTAAAGGTGAATGTAGGGAAGAGTAAAGCTATGATCTTTGAGAGACGTGAAGTCACTGAATGTGCAGTGAGGTTGGATGAGGAGGAAATGGAAAATGTATGTACATTTAAGTACTTGGGTAGTGTGATGAGTAAGGATGGAAGTTTGTAGGGTGAAGTGCTTGAAAGGGTACAACAAGGATGAAAGATTGCTGGGCCTTTGAAAGCAGTGATAAGAAACAAGGAAGTGAGCATGGAAATGAAAAAGTTACTGCATGGCAGTACAGTAAAACCTCGATATAATGGACTTCAGTAGACCGGAATTTGTTTTTATCGGACTCGAGGAGCTACCGGACTAAATTCCTATACACAGGAAAATGTCCAATAAAGCCAAAAGCAGTCCGGACTGCCTGACCACTTCAACTATGTTCACCACAATAAGGTAAATAAAAGACATGTTTATGAATGTCTGTCTATCTATCTATCTATCTATTGCCAGACGCCTCAATCCCGTTTGGGGTGGCCACAAACAAATCGCCTCCAAGTCGCCCTGTCCCCCGCCATTTCACTGCCCTGCTCCCAACTCACAACCCCCTCTCTCATATACCTCTCCACCCCATCTCTCTATCTCATCCTCGGCCTCCCCCTCCCTCTTTCCCCCTCCACCTCACTCACATACACTCTCTTCATCAGTCTTTCACCCTCCATCCTCTCCACATGGCCAAACCACCTCAGTGTGTTCCTCATAATGCTTCCTATCACATCCACATCAACACTACAACGCTCCTTTATATCCTCATTCGTCAGCCTGTCTCTCCATGTGACTCCACAGGCTCCTCTTAAATAACTCATTTCCACGGCTCTCACTCTTGACTTGTGTCCTTCCAACAACGTCCACGCTTCACTTCCGTACGTTAGAGTTGGTATCACAATATTGTCATGTAGTAACTTTTTCACTTCCATGCTCACTTCCCTGTTTCTTATCACTGCTTTCAAAGAACCAGCAACCTTTCTTCCCTGCTGTACCCTTTCAAGCACTTCACCCTCCAAACCTCCATCCTTACTCATCACACTACCCAAGTACTTAAACGTACTCACATTTTCCAATTCCTCACCATCCAACCTCGCTGTACATTCACTGACTTCACCTCTCTCAAAGACCATCACTTTACTCTTCCCTACATTCACCTTTAGATTCTGTTTCCTACACACTCTCTCAAACTCATCCACCAAGCCTTGCAGCTCTCCTTCGTCTTCACTCAACAACACGGTATCATCTGCAAACAACAGTACAGGGAGTTTCCAAACACTATCCTCTCTCACCAGGGCCACTCCAACATCCACTACCCTACCTTGTACCTCTTTTATTACCCCATCCATGTACAGATTGAACAACCATGGAGACCTGACACATCCCTGTTTCAACCCAACTTTCAGAGAGAAAAATTCACTTAGTTCACCATCCACACGCACTGCAGCCTTCGCACCATCGTACATACTCTTCACAGCATTCAACAACTTCCCATCTATTCCATATATTCTTAACACTTTCCACAATCCTAGTCTATCCACCCTGTCATATGCTTTCTCCAAATCCATGAAAGCCGCATACAACTTCTTTCCCTTCTCTAGAAACTTTTCCACTAAAGATCTGAGAATGAATATCTGATCTACACAACCTCTTCCCTTCCTAAAGCCTCCCTGTTCTTCTCCAACTAATTTCTCTGTTCTTTCTCTAACTCTGTCAATTAGTATCCTACCATACACTTTTCCTATTATACTAAGAAGACAAATGCCCCTATGATTACCACACACTTCTTTTTCCCCTTTTCCTTTGTACAAGGGAATAATTATACCTGACTTCCAATCCTCCGGGACTCTACCTTCCTCCCAGGCCAATCTGCACATCTTCCACATCCATTCTACTACTATCTCTCCCCCATGCTTCAACATTTCACCACACACTCCATCAATTCCTGGGGCTTTCCCTGATTTAACTTTCTTCATTGCTTCCACAACTTCTATCCTACTGATTTCTTCCTGTCTTCTCACCTCCCTCCTTCTCCCAGCCATTCCCCAGCCACTTATACTTGCATTACTTCCCTCCTCCACGTTCAACAATTCCTTAAAGTGTTCTCTCCATCTGCTCACTTTTTCTCCCTTCTCCACTAGTAATCTACCATTTTTATCTTTCACTCCCCTGCTAACTTCACTTCCACCCTGTCTTACTCTTTTCACCTCTTTCAAGAACATTTTCTTACAGTCCCTCCACTTTACACTCAAATTCCTTCCAAATTCCTCATCCACTCTCTTCTTACTCTCTCTTACTAATCTTTTCACCTCTCTCTTCCTTTCTACATATAACTCTCTCTTCCACCTCTCAACTTCTTCCACGTCCCTATTTCTCATCCATTCATTGTATGCTTTCTTCTTTTGTGCCACAGCCCGTTTCACCTCTTCAGTCCACCACGCTGTTCCTTGCACCCCCTCCGTCTTCTCTTCCTTCCACACACCACATCACATGCTGCACATATTTCTTCTGTAAATATTCTACACACACCTTCCACGTCCCCCATCTGCTCCAACTCATATTTGCCCAATCGTTCCTCCACTTCTCTCTTATACTCTGCCTTTTTCTCATCCTCTTGTAACCTTTCCACTCTCCTTGCAACTACTCCTTCCTCTCGTCTTTCCCTTCTTCTATTCCTCCATCTTACTTGAACTTTAACTCTGGCCACCACCAAGTAGTGGTCAGAAAGTCCACTCCCCCAACCTCTATAAACTCTTGCATCCAATATACATCTTCGCATCCTTTCATCCACACACACATAATCATTGCCTTCCTTTCATTAAGTTCACCACCCACCCTTCTCATCACTCGCCATGTATACCTGTGGATCATTTTATGCCTGAAGAGGGTATTGGCTATCACCAACCCCCTCCCAGCACAAATGTCCACTAACGTACTCCCATTCTCATCTATCTCAGCAGGCACACCCCACTCACCAACTATTCCATCCACCTTCACATTCCCAACTTTACCATTCATATCACCAATCAAAAACACTCTATCATTCCTTCCAAACTTTTCCATGCATACTTCTACATTTGTCCAGAACTCTTCTCTCACTCTTCTAGCACGATCTTGCGTTGGCGCATACACACAAACAATCGCCCACATTTGTATTCCAACTTTCAACTTTACCCACACAATCCTTGATCCAACTGATCCATACTGTCTTATGCTCCTCTTCCATCTTTTACTCACAACTATACACACTCCTTCCTTTGCCCTCTCATTCCCACCTACTCCTGCACATATACCCCATCCGTACTCCCATTCTCTCACACTTTCTCCTCTCCATTTTGTTTCAGTTATTCCACATACATCCACTTTCGCATCCTCAAGCACCTGGACAATCTCTCTCTCTTTCACCTCATCATTTGCTCCTCTTACATTCCACGTTCCAGTTGCAATGTCCTTTGTCCGGTCCTTGGTCGTCAACGTTTGGTCAGTCCTTGTCCGAGGCTTATTGTTTGTTTTTTTTAGTTAGTTGTTTTCCGGGGAGGGGCAGTACAGTATTGTTATATATATTATACCATTTGATTAATATAGTGAAGTTATAACACTGTACAGTTCCGCAAAGGTAGTCAAAACAGTTTAAAATCTGTTCATGCCATCCGAACTAATGTCTGATATATCAAAAAAAGTCTGGGTTAGCAGGGGGAAGTCCGGTTATTGCTTTTATCGGAATTTTGCATTTTTCAGAATGGTTTTGTGGTAGGTGGGGGCGCTCACCATCCACTCACTCGATGTAGTGCTGCTCTCGGGTGTCTACCCTTTCTTCTCCATCATTCCTTCCTTCCATTCTCTTCTGTCTTTCTTTCCTTCATTCTTTCCTTGTCCTTCTGCCCACGGATGACTTTACACTCCTTCTTCTGTCTTTCTTTCCTTCATTCTTTCCACTTCCTTCAGCCTGTGGGTGACTCTACACTGAGTGACAAGCCAAATGGTTTCCTGTGCACTAGGAAACCATTTACTACGCTGGTTGGTAACCATATAACCAAATTTTGGTGCCTGGTGGTTTAGTGGGTAATTATTGCGCTCCAATCGGATTGAGCTGGTGAAGGTTTATAACCAAGGGGTGGTTGGGGTTGATTGCTCATGTAATGCCACTCAGGGATGAGTGAGACTGGTCACTCTCATTTTAAATGTCGAGACCAACTGCCTAGCCCCGGGCTCCTACGCTCCTCATGGGGCATTGTAGGATTGGATGAAGGATGAAGGATGTTTGGACCCCAATTAGTTCGTTGTAGATAGGTTTTACTTTATTGTGACGTCAACTCTAACTTATGGAAGTGAAGCTTGGCCCATGTTGGAGGATCACAAATCAAGAATGAGAGCAGTGAAAATGAGCTATGTGAGAGGAGCATTTGGAGTCACATAGAGAGACAGACTGACAAATGAGGAAATGAAGGAGCTTTGTGGTGTGGATGTGGATGTGATAGGAAGCGTTAGGAGAACCACATTGATGTGGTTTGGCCATGTGGAGAGGATGGAGAGTGAGTGGCTGACGAGGAGAGTGTATGTGAGTGAGGTAGAGAGGGGAAGAAGGAGGGGGAGGCCAAGGATGAGATGGAGGGATGGAGTAGAGAGATATGTGAGAGAGGGGGGTGTGAGCTGGGAGCAGGACAGTGAAATGGCAGGATGCAGGGCGACATGGAAGTGATTTGTTTGTGGCCACCCCTTTCAGGATTAGGCATCTGGCAATAGATAGATAGATAGATAGGCTTTTGGTTAACATTTTTCACACTTGAGACATGAGATGTGGAGGTGGAGATGTTAACACAGTGAAAGATGCCGAGAGACTAAGGCCGACCATGTATGCTAGTGCAATGAAAAAATTATGCTAGATTGAGCAAATTTGTTCCAAGTAAAAAATGAATTATGCTAACTTGAAGCTAAATGATAAAATTCTATACATATTCGTGCTACATATTAATTATGTATTGTTTACTATGAAAATATTAATATGAACCTACATACAGTAAGAGGATAAATACGGTTTTCTGCCCATACTGCTTTTTCCCACGAAACTTACGTTTTTTTGATGGATTTTGATGTGATTCATTCGATTTTGAGCATCATTTCCGTCGGAAATAACCAGATTTTGAGATATGACCCCCCCCATCCCCCTGCAATAATGGGGGATCTTTGGGGAATCGGGGGTTATAGGGAGGGGGGAAACACAGAAAATGGTTATTTCCGACTGAAATGAAGCTGAAAATCGAATGACTCATACCAAAATCCATCGGAAAAACCTAGGTTTCATGGGTAAAGTACAAAGCTCAAACTTATCCTAACCTAACCTAACCGAACCTAACCTAAAACCTAACCTAACCTAATCCAACCTAACCTAACCTAATCCAACCCAACCAAGCCCAAACTGAGAGTTACCAACTATTCAAACATCTTACCTTATTCGTCTCTCTCTCTCTCTCTCTGATTTGTAGCTTTTATAAAATTATTCCAAAAATATTCCATTCCATTCTAAATTATGCTAGAATGATTCGAAAACTTCTAATGTGCTAAAAAATATTCCAGACTCGAAAATTTGATCAAAATTATGCTAAAAGAATAAAATTATGCTAGATATGGTAACACTGGCAGAGGGGCCGCGGGAAAGGGACAGAGGGTGGCGTGAGTTTACCGTGCTACAATTGGGAGCTGCGGGAATTTCAAATTTTTTGTTTTCTGTATATTCAAGGATATTTTAGATGAACTTATTAATGCTAAGAAAATCCGCGCGAGGGCAAAACCGTAGACAAAAAATCCGCAAAAAATGCGGGATTATTGTATCATTCTGAGTCACCCCACACACACTGATGAGGAGCGATGCGGTAGTCCTGCGTCACGCACCTGTCGTGACAGGTAGTATATGTTAAATGCAAATAAGTGTCCAGTGGGACCAGACTTGTCCGGTAGGTCCTCATGGTTTTTTCCAGTTAATGGATGGTACTGTATCCAATATGTTGGACTGTTTGTCCAGGGGCCTTCGAAGTTTGTTTTTTTTTGTTTTTGAAGGCTCCATCATGCTTGCATGCGTCGGCCTTGGTCACCTAATGGCGGCTCTCTGTGCTGCTCTGTCTATGGCAGCCTTCCCGTTCAGTCCCTTAACCCTGAGGTCACAGTTAATGACCTCGTCCCATGTCTTTTTCGGTCTACCCCTTGCAACCCCATCCTCATTATTAATGCTTCTCACTTTCTGCACACAGTTATCATGCCCCATCCTCTCGACATGCCCAGACCACATCAATCTACCTCTCTTCATCACATCATCAATACACTCCAGTCCCATCCTACCTCTCAACTCTTCCACCGTAAACCCAGCCCCTCCCAGGCCTGGCACGCAGGGACACACTGCACGTTCACGTAATCATTGTCATTTCTGTACGTATGAACCTGCGAATATCCTCTTCCTTCACTGCCCAGATCTCACTACCATATAGTATTACACTCTAATATTGCTGTATACAAAGACCCCTTAGCACGTAGGGAGAGCCCTCTCAATGTCAGGAGAGGCAACAGCACCCTGAACTTCTTCCAACCACTTCTCACCTTAGCCACAGAGCTAGCTCCACCCCCACCTCCAGCACATAACATGACTCCCAAATAGCAATACTCTTCCACACACTCAAGAGACTCACCAGCAAGTTCAATCCTTTCACGCCTGACAATCTCCACCAGCTCTCCCCAACGTGCTGTGCACATACAATCAGAATTATCTCTCAATCTACCTCTAATACCACTACATCTCTTATGCACCCACTTATCACAAACACTGCACAAGATGAAATTACCTCCCATGCCCTTGTGGCAAATTGCACATGGCCACTCTCCCTCTTCTTTGACAGTACCTAAGATATCATCACTTTTGTTTTATTTGCATTTACTCTTAGGTCCTTGTGCCCCATACCATATCACCAATTCCTAAATCTTTCCTCTGCCTCCCTTTCATTCTCTGCAATCAACACCAAATCATCAGCATACAACATCTCCCACAGGAGTACATTTCTGAAGCCACGTGAGAGGGCTTCAGGTACTATGATAAATAACAAGGGACTCAAAACTGACCCCTGATGCACACCAACATTCATGGAAAACTCATCACTCAAATCTCCATTCACTCATACTGGGTGCGAGCATCTACATACATGGCAGCCACTCCTCCATCCTAAGCTTTCTCATTGCCCACTTCACCACCTCTATAGGGACTTTGTTTTTGTTGATTTGGGGAAGGCTTTTGACAAAGTACAGTTCCCTTTTCTCAATCCATCCATCCATCATCTAATCCTACGTTGCCCCATGAGGAGCGTAGGCACCCGGGGCTAGGAAAGTTGGTCCTGGCATTTAAGATGAACTATATATTTTTCCTGAGGCTTTTGAACAATGAATTTGGCATCAGTGGTCCCCCTTCCTGGCATAAACCCAAACTGCATCTCATCAGTATTCACTCTTTCTCTAATCATACCTTCTAGAACTCTCTCCTTTACCTTCATTAACCAATCTAAAAGCTTTATACCTCCATAATTTCCTCTTTCCAGGGCATCACCCTTCCCGGTGTACACATGTACAATTACACTCTTCAGCCAGTCATCTGGGTTAACACACTCATATATAATCATATTTATCAGGTCAGTGACTAACCTCCATCCTGTATCTCTTGAGGCCTTCAGCATTTCAGCAGTCAACCCAGACACGCCTGCTGCCTTCCCCACCTGCTTCCTGTCTGTTGTCTCGCTCACAATAGCAGCATCACTCAAAGGCCAAGGGCCAAACACTGGATCTGCTGGCTCCAAACCTTCCCTGTCCCAGTCAAACTCCTCATTCAGCAATCGGCTATAATGCTCTCTCCATGCATCTTTAACCCCATCATGCCTGGGACGTATGTGTTTATGTTCGCAGAGCGCACAGTAATGCCATCTATAATGTAGCCGTTTTCGTCCCATAACATCTGTATTTATTGGGATGTAGTTTATTGGCCTATATGCATTTTCTGGGCCTGGTATACCTCACTGGGAAAGAAAAATAAACTCCACCCCGCAATCAATGACAGCTCTGACAAATGATGTCATCTGAAACGTCACTGGTCACTGTAGAATTTTATTAGCTCCTACTTTGGTCTCAGCTCTCACTTAACGTCAATACAGAGATAGCCCGATTATCCGGGCTATATGGTGTTAAGGGGTGCCCGATTAGTCCGAAAGCACGTTTAATCCGGCGGAAACAACACACAAGTACTGTACTGTTAGACTGATTTATTTACTGGTAAATGTACACTTTAAGTACCAGAAAGACCTTTCCAGTTCAATGTATATTCCTCCAGCTTGTTTCAGTATTTTTCAGACTAAATTCAGTTTGGTAAATTACGTTTTCTTACTGAAAGATTTCCTCCAAGTTATTATCGTCACGTTCTAAAGCTGTACCTACGACTGTTTCCAGCACAATGGATGAAACTCATTGTACCCAAATGTGGACTTCGTTTCCCAAATTCCCAACTGAAGATTAGGTTAGGTTAAATTATTAGGTGCTGTTAAGCTAGGTTAGGCCAGGTTTAAACACTTAGATTAGAACAGTGTCTTCTGCCATTACGTTAATGAATCAGAGTCATCACACCAGAACAGCTAAAAACAGATTTAACAAGAAATATTTATTTACCAACCCAGAAATCAGAAAAATATAACAGACTATCAGGATGAACTGATTTGGTAAGGTGCTTTTACAGCTTACAGCAAAGCGTATGTTTACCCCCCCCAATGTTCGTGAGTTCAGAAATATTTGTGCTTCCGTGGTAGACCTTGGAACCATTTTTTCAAAGTTATAAAGTCAGTTTCTTTTACTTATAGATGTGAAAAGACTCGTCTGGTATGCCTGGCTTTTTCCCCTCCTCCCAAAACCCATCTTGTGATTTGCTATGATTCATGAAATTAGGGGGCATGTTACATTAGCATTTAAACAAAATTAGAGTGCATGTTACTTTAGCATTTAAACATATCGGTGAAAACATCTGGGATGAAAGGGCCGCGTGGCTGTTTGGGATGGTAGAGTAGGGTTGTTTAAACATACCGGTGACCTTCGTTCCCTTCCCATAATTGTTCGCAATTTTTATGGCTCTCCTCAACTCAAAGTCACTGACACCGGTACAGTAAAGCATTGTTCAAGGGTGGCAGCCATGAAAGGGTTAATGGAAGGGGTTATTGTTTGTATCAGTACTCTCTCTTTCACACATACACAAACGAACAAAAGAATGTGCAATAGATGTACACTTAACTGTAAGGAGCAGAAATAACTGTATGCTCTGTTGGTCCGAAATGTGTTGGGAAGCGACGTCGAACAAAGACTGTGGAACTGAATGCCACCTTACGAGAACACGTGAGATGAAAGTATTTTTTATTAGTAAACATTTTTGTTCCATTTCATCCCCTATAATTGTGAAACTCATAAATTTTCGTTCAAGCATACAGCCTAATAACCTCATCAATTCAATTCATATTGCTCTAGTTTGTTTTCTGTATTTTTCTGCCTATTTTGTGGGTGGTAAATTACCTTTCGCTGAGATTTCCTCATATTATCATAATGTTCCTTAAGCCTTATCTACGATTGTTTCTGGCATAATGGAAGAAACTTACTCATAATTAGGGTGCATGTTACATCAGCATTTAAACATATCGGCAAAAACATCTGAGATGAAGTGGCAGGCCACCTGACTGTTTGAGATGGTAGAGGAGGGTCGTGTAAACATACCAGTGACCTTCGTTCCCTTCCCATAATTCGCAGTTTTTTATAGCTCTCCCTAACCCAACATCCCTGACATCGGTACAGTAAACCATTGTTCGAGGCTGACAGCTATGATGGGGTTAATGGAATGCATTATTGTTTGTATTAATACTCTCTTTCATACATACACTACACTTAAGAACGAACAAAAGAGTGAACAGTAAATGTAAGAGGAAGAAATAACTATGCTCTGTCGGTCCGAAATGTGTTGGGAAGCGCGATATCTAACGAAGAATGAAGAACTGAATGCTAACTTAGGAGAGCACGAGTAATTTTTTTTTTTTTTTTTTTTTTTAGCAGACATTCTTGTTCCATTTCGTTCCCTAAAATTGGGAAACCCATTACTTTTCCTCTTAGCATACAGCCCAAAGACTTCACCAATTCACTTCATATTCCTCCAGTTTGTTTTCTGTGCTTTTCTATTTTGAGGGTAGTAAATTACTTTTTCTTGCTGAAAGATTTTCTCTTTTATTATCACGTTCTTTAAGCCGTACCTACGATTGTTTCGGGCATAATGGAAGAAACTCATTGTACACCAAAGTGGATTTAGTGTCCCAATTTCCCAACTGGAGCCCAGATTAGGTTAAATTAGGTTAAATTATTAAGTAGTTAAGCAAGGTTAGGCTAGGTCAGGTGTATCAGTTGCCTCACCAAACTCCACCCTACCACACTTGTGATCGAGTTGTGAGCAGGAGGTGTGGGTGGGAGCAGGGTGAGCAGACTCTCTCTGGTTTACCCATGCCTCGCTCCCAAGCAACTGGATGCTTCCTGTTTAAACCGGAGCTATCGTATGGATAATTCTGTGTACTACTGCACCACTGAACCATTCGGTCACGGCCCGGATATACCGAAAGCTGGATAATCCGAGCCTGGATAATCGAGCTTCCACTGTAGTCGTATCCGTGCATTGCCATATTGGGAATTTATTGTGATTTTTTTCTGTAATTGTTTTCAGGAATACATAGCCATGTCAGACAGTAGTGATGAATATTCTGATGCGTCGTATGTTCCAGGGGAGTCCAGTGAGGATGATAGTACTGACAGTGAGTTATCACTAAGTTATAATGAATTATGGAGGGAAAATGACCCAATTTTGGAGAGTGGGTGAAAGTTTCTGGTGGACATATTTGCAGATCAATGGCCAGACGCCATTTCCGCCTTCAATGACGGTGCTGCCCAGGATATTTGCTACCCCTGGGGCTGCTTTTATTCATTTACTTGATGACAAAGTGATGTCAAAATTGTGTTCATGGGTGAACGGGAGGGCTGATGTATACTGGGCTGTGAAACCTACTAAAAGTAAAGTACATGGCCTAAAATGGAGACCAGTTACAACTGATGATATGCCTGTTTTCTTAGGACTATTGATGGTGATAGGAGTGTTACAGTACTCAGATATGCACATGTACTGATCTCACAGTGTGTGTTATGGAGGCCCCAAAATATTGTGTAGTGATGTGATGAGCAGGAACAGATTTCTTACAATTTTGAAGTTCCTGAGGTTTTCCTTTGCTGCGACTGTGAAGAAAAATGACCAACGCACCAGGATTGAACCCTTTTTGGAGCTACTGAGGGAGACATGTCAGACAACGATGTGACCGGGCAAGCATGTTGCAATTGATGAGGCACTAATTTTGTGAAAGGGACGCCTTGCATGACAGTTCATTAAAACAAAAAGAGCACTGTTTTGGCATCAAAGTATGCATACTGTGTCCCTCTGGTGATATGTGTGATGGCCATCCCTAGAATTTTGAAATCTACTACAGCAAGGGAAAGTTCAAAGTAGAAGACCCTGCAGCAAAAACCTCACCATATCAGAAGACATTGTTGTGCACCTCATGAAGGATTTATTAGACCATGGTTGACATATTGTGACAGGTGACTGGTATACCAGTTTCTGACTTAGTGATTATTTGCTAACATGTAACACTATGATGACTGGGGTAGTGAGAAGTGGTAGAGGGCCTCCCAAGAGTATTATGACAGAGAAGTTAGAGAGACACCAATCAGTGTTTGTGAGACAAGGAAATACACTCATTGTGAAGTACCTAGACAAAAAAGAAGTTGCAGTACGGTACTTTCCACAAAATATGCAGCTGGGATGGTTGAGAAATGTAAGACATACTTTGGAGAAACGACTGTGTTCTACAATAAACCCCTGCATATTGAGAAATACAATAGTAGAATGGGAAGTGTAGATATGGCTGACCAATTGCTGGAGCAGTACGCCTTTTGAAAGAAGAGCCTTGCCTGGTTTAAGAAACTCGGGATTCACCTTATTTTTCACATTCTCCTAAATTCATTCATTGTGTACAGAAATGGCTTTCAGTACAAAGGGGAATTTCTTCAGTACATAAAGGATGTCAATCATTGTGGTTGCGTGAGCATAATCGTGGTGCTGAGGCTCTCATCAGGCAGTAGGACTCCATGAAAAAAGAAAAGGCCTATGAAAGCAGTCAAAGTAAACAACCTGTGTCATCCTTGGGTCCGCCATGAGAAGTTGGGGAAGCAAAAGAGATGTCGAGTGTGCATCGAGAAGGAAAAGAAGAAAAAGGACATTTTCTGCTACTGTCCTGGGTGCCCTGGGGATCCAGGTCTGTGGTTCATGGACCACTTTAGGGTTTGGCACACTGAAATGTCAGAGGAATCAAAGCCAGGTCCAAGTGATGTGTCATGAAAGCCAAGAAAAACTAGAACACCCCAACACTTATTCATCAAGCCCCTCCACCATATCCCCTGACTTACAGTAAGTAAGATGTGTGTATGTACTGTAATGAATATACATGTTATATATATTGCATTTATAAGGAAAGGGAACATAATGACACTTTACTGAAGAAAAAATAAGTATTTTCTGTTAATTATTCTTTATGCATGTTTATGGTCGTGAGGGTGGGATGGGCGGGCTACATAACGCCCTGCGGCATGGGCATGAAGGGGTCAATATCCCCCCTGTTCACTGTTACCCTTCCTTCATCATTCTTCACACACACTGGCCACCTATAATATCCCGATTATCCCTCTTCACCTGATTTTCCACCTTAGAATTTAATATTCTTCCTTTCCACACAATTTAGGTTATCAAGTAAAAGTCTCTGTGACTCAGACTTTGCCCTGTTTACCTCTCTTGTCGCCCTACACTTGGCAGCCAAGTATTCCTCTTTGTTACCACCCTTCTTCCATTCCCAGAGAAGCCTTCTCTTCTCCTAAACTGCAGCTTCTACACCCTCATCCCACCACCAAGTTACTTTATGTCTTGGTGGGCCTCTTGTCCAACCGCATACTACATCAGTAACTCTCTAGAGATTGTTCTTGAAGGGTCTTTACTGCCCAGTAACGCTTCTGTCAATGGCTCCCTATTCAGCCACCACTCTTCTCATCTCGCTGTAGAAAGATTCGCTTACTACATGGTTTTCCAGCATCCATATTTTCCTCCTAGGTACATAAGTCCTCTTTTCCATCACTTGTTCCTTAAGCACCGTGTCCCAAATCAATAATTTGTGCTGCTGCACACACTCCTCCCCTACTATAACTAACATCCCTCACTAACATCCTATCAGCCCTCCTGACCAGAAAATAATCTATCTGACTGCTATTTCCTCCAGACTCGTATGTACTCAACCTACTCTCTCTGTTCCTAAAATGTATGTTGCACACAATGATGTTCTTTGCCTCCCCAAACTGGAGTATCCTTTCCCCTTCCTCATTTCTTGTACCATATGCATATCCCTCATGTACTCCTTCATATCCTTGACATGCTTCACATACATGACCATTTAATTCCCATCCCCAAACCACTATCTCATCCCCCATACCACCTACTACACATATTAAGCCATCCCCAAATCTGTCCTTCTCTGCTTCATCCAAGCCTGCCAGTGGAACATATGCCAATATAATTGCAAACATCATTCCACCAAACAAAATTTTCACTACTAATTTCCTGTCACATATTCTCATAACATTAATAACATATTCCACCCATTTCTCTGCAACCAACACACCCACACCCCCATATCCGTCTGTCCCCCCCTGCCAAAACAACTTCTAGTAGCAATCCTCCCCAGCAATCTTTCTGGCTGATCCACCCTTGTACCGGACTTCCTGCAAACATGCCACATCCACCCGCCTCCATCTGAATGCCTCAGTGACTTCCTCTGCTCTGCCTCTTAAACTTCTTGCATTCCATGAACCCACTCTCAACCTCCTGGGCAATTTATTGTCCTCAGGCTTGCTTTGAAGCTTATTCTTGTACTTGGTCATAGATGATAATGATAAAAGGGGAGAGACATACCACTGGCCCCACACACTGCACAGTCCCAGGTCCAGGCAATGGATCTGGGACCCCTAGCCCACCAACCTTACCAGTGGCTGTGGTAGTGGCCTCGGGCACCCTAACAGGACAGCTACAGGGACACCCTCCAAGCACGCCTTGGCACTGTAACAGCCTCACCATTATGCACCCCCTGATAGGGCAGCCTCCTGGGGAGCTACTCACTATTGGGCAGAAGCAGCAGCCTGGGAACAGTAATGCCTTCTACCATCTAGAACAGGTTCGAGTCCCATCGCCCCGGACTCACGATCTATGCCAGTGGAACCCGTCATGCCTTCCCCCCAAAGTCCACCACTAGGTAGCGGGGGCAAAGTTTTCTGGCCACATGCCCTTGCTGGCATCAGCCCCTGTAACGTAGTGGGGTACGTTGTGTGATATGTAAAGCGCATGTGGTGTAGTGTGTAAGATAGGTAGAGGAAATGTTTGGGAGAGTATGCTGGTCTACTCTCCATGTTAGTGTCACACTGAGAAGGTCAGCAAAGGGGGATGGTTAGGTAGTTAGTGAAACAGGAGTTCCAGCTCTCCCTGTCACCAGCATTCCAGTTCCCCTCGGGAGTACCACCCTGTTCTGCCCGTACTAAAGCCTCCTACCATTAAAGCTGATATCCGGTCTAGCAGGGCCTGGTAAAGCGAGGGTCTACTATTTACCGAACCAAGGTCCGGTATTGGGAATGCATCCGGCGACCTACCAGACAAATTTGTTAAAATTCTGAACTAAACCTAGGCCTGATATAGGGAGTGCATGCAGTGGCCTATTTGATAGCGATGTGCAAGGTGGTGGACAAAGGAGATGCAGGACGGCCTATGTGGGACACTTGTTGCAGGCTGTGAGTCACACTGGGTGAACCACATGACCAGTGCTTGGATGTGTGGGACTGGATCAGCAATGTTTACACCATTTCTGCTATTCATAATATTGAACCAGATGACCCTTTGCTCTCACATTTCTCATAACTAAGTTTGTGAGCCAGCAGTCTTATAAATGTATTTTGTCTGCGAATATGAATTTTCATTCAGTACTGTAATTAACCTTTCCTAACCATCAGTTTCTGTTCTTGTGAATACAACACTTATAACTTTTTCTTTTGGTTAAATTTTGTTTTGTTTCATTTCATTTATATAGGCTCCAACATGCTTGCATGCATCGGCTGTGGTCACCTAACAGTGTCTTTCCCTTCTGCGTGATCTTTGGCAGCCTCCGTATTCAGTCCTTTATCCCTGAGGTCACACACCATGACCTCGTCCCAGGTCTTTTTCAGTCTGCCTCACACAACCCTACCCCCCGTGTTTGCACATCTCACCTTCTGCACCCGGTTGTTATCCCCATACACTTCATGTGTCCACCATCTCTCTGTCTACCTCCTCGTCACAACACCAATATACTCCAGTCCCATCCTTCCTCTTAACTCTTCTTAAGTTTATCCCTGAATATTATGTCATCACTTAATTATTCTGAATTGCTACCACAGTCAGCTCAAAAGCATATTTCCACCACTGGTATCTGCTTTAGCCACTCAGTTTCTCTATAATTGAGTGAGTGTGGAGTGCATAAAGCATTATTATGTTTTGAGGTAGTTTGTGTGTGGAAGTCAGTGAAGCATGTCTGTACCATAGTAACTAATAAAGTACCCAGTGACCCACAGCACTGGCTTCCCATATTTTCGTGTAAATTTTCACTCACCTGTCTGGTCAGAGTGGTATAACAGCTATTTGGGGGGGATTTAATGCAGTGAGACATGTATTGTACTGTTGAGTGTGTAAGATTAGTGTAGAGTGCATGGAGCAGAGCAACCAGTCATTGCAGGTGGAGCAGCCAGTCACTGAACACATGGAGGAGGACTTAAGTCACAGTGTAAATAGAAATCATGTTTTGTTGTATTTCTTCTTCGTTTTATTATATCGAAATGAGGGCCAACATCAATCCTGTATTGCATATATAGCGATATCACGGAGCACAGACCAAACCCACACAAGACTGATTTATTGCACAGTGGCAGTATTGTAACCCATGAGGTCTTGCCTCAAGTGACGTTCCATATATGCTGCTGCCGTAAAGCTCTGATCGGGAAAAGTTGTAAAATACCATCTCCGCACTTTCGCAGCACCTTGGTTTGGGTTACCTTTCCTAGAAGGGTAGTCAAGTCGTACCCCACCTGCTTGTGGTGACCTCGCAGACACCTTGTTTTTTAGTTTGTTCTTTGTGTTTTTCGGGTTTCTCTCTCTCCTTTTTTTTTTTTTTTTTTTTTTTTTCCCTTAAATTAAAGTGACAAAAATGGAGGCTGTGCTACCCGGGTTTATCCTGGGTAGTATTGTACAGTATACTCTTTTAGCTGTTGTTGTTGTCGTTGTTTTGTTTTTGTTTTTTCTTTCCCTTTTTGCCAATCATGAACAAACAACACCAGTGTCTTTGCCTCAGGAGGTCTGTAGCAAAAAGTGCACAAGCACTGAAGTGCACCTACTGCAGTGAGTGGGTTCATTTGGCATGCGAAAATATGATTGCTAATGATTATCCATTTATGAAAAAGAGGCACCAGCTGGACTTTCACTGGTTATGTAGCCAATGTATTGCACCAGCAGATGAGGTCTTGGCTGGTGGAGGAAGTAGAGCTACTAAGATGGAGCTGGAAGATGGGGTTATTCGGCCAATCTTTCAGGCCATCAGAGATATTTCAAATAGACTGGAGGCACTAGAGACCAAGATCTCATCACTCATGGCTGTCACCCAAGACCAGGTCAAGTCATCATGCTGTTTGGGGGTCTCTCGTGGGGGGAGGGAAGGATCTGCCAGGGGACATGGTTGAGATCAGTGCTCTTGGCCAGAAAAAAGCTATTCGTAGTCAACAGGTATGGTATTGATCATAAAACCAAAAAGCGATGCCGACTCTCCGATGAGTCAGATGGGACCAGAAGACATCAGAGGTGTACTTGATTCGATACTGATTGATAGCTGCCTTAAGACCAAGGCTGGTGGGCTGGTACTGTAATGAAGTTTCCATCAGCCGAGGCCAAAGATGAAGCAGCTGGGATACTGAATGATCATTTTGGCTTGATGGGACTTCTTTGCATATCAGAGCCAAAGAAATTGCTGCCAAAAATGACCATGATGGGCCTTTCCTCTTCCTTTGGCGACTCTGACATCATCCCAAAGATTCTGAATAAAGTCAATAAAATTAAGATGCTCATTGATCGAGGTTGGACCCTCAACCTTCTCTTCATAAGATCAATGAATGACACTAAAACTGCTGTCTTGAAGATGTCGCCAAAGGTGAGATCCTCCATCGTAGAACAGGGCAACTATATCGATGTTGATCTTACAAGATGCCGTGCTTTTGATAGATTCTGGGTTACACAGTGTTGTCACTGTCAGGGTCTACGTCATACATCTGAGAGGTGTTCTAGAAAAAACGATGAGCCTAAATGTGTTTTTTGTGCTCGAGCCCATAAAGCTAAGGATTGTAGTAGCAGAAATTCTCCCAAATCCATCAACTGCTCCTCCTTAAGATATCAAGAAGCTAATACTAACTCACAGTCGATTGCCCATTTTGCAGCTGGTAGGGACAGTCCAATTATGATTTCTTATAGGAATAGATTGATTGAAAACACCAATTTTGATCATTCAAAAAACTACAGTATGTCCCTCTTGAACCAGTTAAGGATGGGTCTTTTGAATATTTTTTCCATCCATAATAAGATAGACCATGTTAATGAAGCTCTAAATCAGTGGTTCTTAACCTTTTTTGAGTCACGGACCCCTTCTAGAAACTGGTGAACGCTATGAACCCCTTCCCTACAAAAATGCACATAAGCACAAACGCAGCATTTTGCATGCAATGAATATACATTATTTTATTGAAAACTGCCTCACACAGTGTATTACAAAGTATAAAACAGTCTTTACAAAGAATTATGTTTCTCACTCTTTTTCATACAAAAACTAATGGCCACTCGAAAAAATGAAATACATCAAACTTGAGCAAAATAAACAAAACAAAACTTTAAGTCTGCTCAAAAGTTCATTTCAGTGAGAGAGTTGTTGTTGCTGTTTGGCTTGAATAAGATGAAATTGTGGAGTAGTCTTTGACTAGGCAACACCCATGTCATCGTTGACATCCAGTTGATTTCGACTTTTCATTTTGATAGAAACAAGCGCTGAAATCCCTGACTCACAAAGGTATGTAGTTGCAAACAGAATCAGAGCACCCATAGCTCACTTTGCCAGATGAGGGTAGGCTTGTTGTCAACGAACACCAGAATTCTTCAAGACTTCGAGTTTGTTTGTTTTTTTAAGTTAATGATGCCAAACGGCATCACGCAATCTCGCTAAATTGTTCTCAGTTATTCTGACCTTCTGTCCCATCCATGGACCCCCAAGGGGTCCATGGACTCCAGGTTAAGAACCCCTGCTCTAAATCATCACGAGCTTGACATTTTGTGCTTGACTGAAACCTGGTTGTATGGTTCTGATATTAATATTATTCATAGTGCTTTGGCTAAAACACATTCTATTGTAAGTATTCCCAGGCCTGCTGCTGACTGTCCAGGAGGAGGTGTAGCACTCATCTACTCGGCAGCACTTACAAAGGTTTCTCTTATAGACTCGGATCTGACCCCACTTTCATTTGAATTTATGGAAATATTAATAAATTTCCATCAGAATACCATTAGAATTGCAATTGTCTATCAACCAGGTTATCTAGCCCAGATAGAGGTTTTGTGTAGGAGTTTGGGCAGTTTCCTGAAGTGTTTTCTTTTAAATCTGGAGGACTTCTTGGTTGCGATGATTTCAGTTATTGGATCGACAGTCTGCAGTCAAAGCCATTTTCTTCAGAATTCCTCGAGTTGATCACCCAGAATAATTTTTTCAATTGTGTGAGTGATCCAACTCATGTCTCGGGACATATCCTTGACTTGATCTTGTCCCCTGTTGGTTGCAGGCGCATATCTGATGTAGAGCTTGACTCAGTTGATCCCCTCATCTCTGACCATGCTCTGCTCACATTTAGTTTTGATGTCCCGAAATCCCCTTCGTATAAAAAGGTCATCAGGTTCAGAAATTGCAGGAACGTTGACCGCCATTTGATGCGTCGTGAAGTTGACCAGCATTTAAACTACATAGATTCTTCAAATCTTCTGATGATTTGGTTGATATATATAACAATGAGCTTTGGTTAGTTTTTGATCTTTATTGTCCTGAGGTGGTAAAAACAATCATTGGTGCGACAGTTCTCTATGGTATGGTCCATCCATTAATTCTTTGCGTAGACAACATAGAAAGGCAGAACATGAGTGACGCTTGCAGTGGAGTATATTAACTTGTGTGCATTATGGTTTTGTGAGAAGAGCAGTTGTACACATTGCTAAAGCCCAAAAGGCAAGGTATTATCAAAATAAAGTTGATTCATGTGGTTGTGATAAAGAAAAACTGTCTGTAGTTGTGAACAGTTTGGTGGGGTGGGGGAATGTATAGGCATACCCCGGTTTAACGATGCATTTGGTTAAGTAAAAACCCATTGCTAGGCGGGGTGTCTCGGGGTAGATTTAACAAGTATAGGGATGAAGTTTTGAGCCTTGGATTCTGCCCCCGCCAGACAAGTCCTAACCCACCCAAATGAGTCCAAAAACAAATTTAAAGCCAATCTAAATGGTCTTACAGCTGTAAAAGAAGCTAGCCTAAGCCTGAAACCAGTGCCTGTCTCGCCTGCTCCCAGTGAAGGTCACTGGAGAATGCGATCTCTGACTCATATTCAAACTCAGAAGAGAAAAAGCAGCAGCATTGTATACAATCCCACCATCAGACGGTCCTGGGACAATTAAATAAACATCTTTTATGCATAATGATAATGTGTGAATAATGCAGAATCATCCAAGGTGTGAATTGTTGTGATGGAGAAATGTTCATGTTGTGACAGGGAAAGCGATTGATGATGCGATCGTGATAGCCTTTTCAGTGGCCCCCCTTTATGTCGTTTTTGTTACTCTTCAGGTTACTGAGCTCATTTTATTTTCTTCTGTTACTTTCCAACATTTATATAGAAATTCCCCTGCTCAAAGCGTTTTCCCTTGAACACCCTGAATGTAAACACATGATTTATTGATCGATGATGCGATCATGATAGCCTTTTCAGTGGCCCCTCTTTATGTTATTTTAGCTACTGTTCTGGTTGCTGTGCTCCTTTATCTTCTTCTTTCTTATTTTCCAATATTTATTTAGAAATTCCTCTGTATTTTCAAGACGTTTTTCCTTGAACAGCCCGAATATAAACACGTGATTTATCAGTCACAGTTTTCATCAGTGCATGAAATATTTACTCTCTAAGGCTTTCATGATTATTAATATTTATTTAAAATGGTTATTATGTACTCCATGATAGGTTAGGTGACAGTTCAGTGGTCAAACACGAAATATTCTTTGTTGAGTCACCTAGTTGTCCACACTGTTTTGTACGTCATCTGATAGATGAGAATCCGTACCCCAAATGACAGTGTTCACTCCACCTGTGACTAAAACATTAAGCCTAAAATCATTTATAAATCAACCTAAACACAAAATTTAAGTCTAAAATATCAAAATTGGTAAAAAAAGATTCAAAACCCATTGCGAAACCGGGGGTAAGCCTACGTTAGGCAGGATAGGGTGGTACTGTATTTCTACCCCCATCACTATTACGGGGTATCACTGTCATAAAAGACTTTGTAGTTACTCGTAGTGGAGTTTTCTATATATTAGACTTGTGGACGAGCGGTTTTTATATCTTGGAGTAGCTTGTAGTAGATAATCTTCTTTCCCATTTGTCATGTAGTGACAGGAGAGGTAAAGAATAGTATGGGACTATTTTTATTTGTCTTGGAAATATTAACAAGTCTCTCACACAGAGCGGAGTATAAAGTACAGTCCCGCTAGCTATCTCTCTGTCTCGTTCTCTCTGTCTCTCTCTCAAGTTACCAAGCCCTTCTCCCTGCGACCTGTCTCTTCTAAGGCCTGTCTCCTTCTGAGCTCTCTTTCCTAAATTCTGGTGAAACGGGAGACGTATCACGTGTGTTCCTTGTAGATGGAAAGTTTAAGAAGCCTGTGTGTGAGTATGTGTGTATGTGTGTGTATGGCCACTAGGGCTTTGTTCACGGGTGGAATGCTGACAACTAACTGCATCATCTCCTTACTGGCCACTGTCGTCAGCTTTCCTCAGTGTAATTTGCAAGCTCATTTCCTATTCCCAGGCTCGCATAGAGCTGTCTATCTATCTGTTTATCTATCTATCTATTATGATTTGTAATTATAATATGGAGTTCTGATATCTGCTCGGTCACGCAAAAATGGCGTACCATCGACAGTTAATAGTCCTAATATATTAATATATTGAAAGTTGGTTTGAAACAGGGATGTGTCATGTCTCCATGGTTGTTCAATCTGTACATGGATGGGGTAATAAAAGAGGTACAAGGTAGGGTAGTGGATGTTGGAGTGGCCCTGGTGAGAGAGGATAGTGTTTGGAAACTCCCTGTACTGTTGTTTGCAGATGATACTGTGTTGTTGAGTGAAGATGAAGGGGAGCTGCAAGGCTTGGTGGATGAGTTTGAGAGAGTGTGTAAGAAACGGAACCTAAAGGTGAATGTAGGGAAGAGTAAAGTGATGGTCTTTGAGAGAGGTGAAGTCAGTGAATGTATAGCGAGGTTGGATGGTGAGGAATTGGAAAATGTGAGTACGTTTAAGTATTTGGGTAGTGTGATGAGTAAGGATGGAGGTTTGGAGGGTGAAGTGCTTGAAAGGGTACAGCAGGGAAGAAAGGTTGCTGGTTCCTTGAAAGCAGTGATAAGAAACAGGGAAGTGAGCATGGAAGTAAAAAAGTTACTACATGACAGTACAGTAATCACTCTAATATCCGGACGCCCAATATCCGAACATCACCACTATCCGGACATAAGAATGTTTCATACTGTACTGTTTTCCATACTATACTTACCTTAATTAACTCTTTAATGTCCTTTATTGGTGTGAATAGGGTGTTAGGAGCTATGCATGTGCAGTAAGAAGGTGTTTTTCCGAGTTAGGCTAGGTTAGAGTCCATATATACCAGTCCAGGAGCCTGTCACCAGAATGTTTATTATTGTATGAACCTACTTCTAAACCCTCATTTTATGTTTCTTTTGCATTTATTTCAGTCATTTATGTGCCTTATTGGTGTGATTTCGGTCTTAAATAGGTGCTATGCATGTCCAGAGGGAGTTGTATAGGTGTTTCTCTGAGTTAGGGTCCATAAGTACAAGTTCATATGCTGGGGCCCAATATCCGGACAGAACCAATATCCGGACCTACCTATGGCTCTATTACGTCGGATATTGGAGTGATTACTGTATTGTGATACCAACTCTAACGTACGGAAGTGAAGCTTGGACGTTGTTGGAAGGACACAAGTCAAGAGTGAGAGCAGTGGAAATGAGTTATTTAAGAGGAGCTTGTGGAGTCACGTGGAGAGACAGGCTGACGAATGAGGATATAAAGGAGCGTTGTGGTGTTGATGTGGATGTGATAGGAAGCGTTGTGAGGAACACACTGAGTTGGTTTGGCCATGTGGAGAGGATGGAGGGTGAAAGACTGACGAAGAGAGTGTATGTGAGTGAGGTGGAGGGTGGAAGAGGGAGGGGGAGACCGAGGATGAGATGGAGGGATGGGGTGGAGAGGTATATGAGAGAGGGGGGTGTGAGTTGGGAGCAGGGTAGTGAAATGGCGGGGGACAGGGCGACTTGGAGGCGATTTGTTTGTGGCCACCCCAAACGGGATTGAGGCGTCTGGCAATAGATAGATAGATAGATAGATATACACATTATAATGAACTTATAAGCTAATTAAGTGAAATACATAATATTGTAAAAGTAACATAATTGTATGAATATTATATACATATAATATTCATAGTAAATAGTGATTATCCAGTAATATTACATTTTAAACAAGTTGTATACATATTTGAATAAATGCATTAAAGTAAATTATTTAACTGTAATACAGTATGTACTTGGGTTATTGTAGTGAAATGCATACATGCAAGAAAAAAAAATAGTTTAAAATCAAGATTATGGTAAGAGTTATTAATATTTCATTTAAAGGTAATGGTACCGGTATGCCATACATGGGTCATTCTTCTTTGTATTTTTTTTTTTTTTTATATATAATTAATACTATATACAAAATATATACACTTCATTCAGGGTGGTTAACTTTGATGTTAATTCTCCCCCCAGTAAATAATGACTCCAAATTAGCAATTCTTGCATGCATTCTGTGCATTGCGAACAGCAGTACTGCAACTACAATGCAGACGATTATAAAGACAGTAGGTGCTGGGCTATACACATAATATGGGTTGAACATACTCAAACTCAAATCTTCCCAGGGCTTCATTGTTTCATTGATCAGCTGCATAGTTTCAGACTTAGGTGAAGTCAGCTTAATACTTGTGCTCATGTTTAAGTTCATATCAGGCAGTGGATGGAAATGTTTGTGTGTATGATTGAGAATGGCGTAGTGATTGATGGTGGATAAAGTAGACATGGCTGGTGTAAATACCGCACAGTAGTCTGGTGCTATGTATAATCCTGATCCTGATGTATGAGATGGTGGTATATCTGGACAGACTATGTAAACTGATGTGTTATGAGGGAAATAAAAAAACTGTGAGTGTCCAATGCGTTGATGGGGTACAAGTTTATCTGGAGCAAAAGTGAAGTTGCAGTGATGATGAATATTGTCATTTCTGATGATAGCCATTTCACAAGGGACTGTATCAGTAGGCTGAAACGTGAAAATGTATGCAGGACAAAGATGAACAGCATGTAAGGATGTGCGGCACTTTCGTTCAGTCGTTGATTCACTTGCGAAAGTGACAGTGTCCCGTCTCTTGGAGACCATGATGAGTTCGGTGTCTGTGTTGATGTTGATGATGACCAAAGTGTTGTTATTTTTATAGGGGAAGGGGTGTATTTGGTATACTGTGAACAGGTCTTCAGTGATGAATGGCACATGAACTACCACTGATGTTGATGTTAGTGTTGCTTCTAAATACGGGTAATATTGCATAAATTCCCTACTGCGGAACAACGGCTTCAATTTATGTTTATGTATGCCTTGACTAACTATCTGACGTAGCTCATGAACTGGGAGTAAGTCAATTGTGATCTTGCCATCACCAGCATTCGAAATTCCTTGCATAAGTGCCCTGAAACGATCTCTAGTGTTCTCTAATTGTAGTAGAATCGTGTCAATATGTTCTGTGATGATGGAGAAGTGCTGGAAAAGGGTAACGTTTCCCTCCAATTCATTTATTTTATCTACACTCTCGAGAGCTATGTTTTTTGCTTGTTTCAGATTTTTCACAATTGTCTTCATTGCTGAGTTCTGTCCTGTGATGAATTTATCTTGGTATGTTAGTACCTGAGCTATCTTATTAAATTTGTTGTTTATTTCTTTAAGGTCATCCTCTGTAGCCAATCCAAAGATGTTCCCAAGAACTGCGCCGCCCAGGTTGAACAACCCGCGCTTTTGGCGAGTATGTGTGATGTTGTTCCTGTCGCTCAGTATCTCCGTTCCATAAGATGGGAGATCTTGGATCATGACGAGCATAGTTGACACTGCCTGTTCTAGTTTCCATTTCGCTAACTTTACCATTTCATTCACTTCCTTGGTGTTATGTGCTTGTGAAACATAATTTCCTATCATAGTCGTGGCCGTTGGAGCTATGAGGCATCCTTGTTGTACTATATTTTTGGGATCTAAGTGCGCATATCCTCTTGCTATGTAGAGGAGAATCCATAGCATAAGTCCCTTCATCGTAACCTACCAAAAAAAAAATCTATTAATTTCCTATAATGCTGTGGTCGATGATAGTGATGATATGCGTTACGGTTGATTGTTATTTCATTTATAGAAGGAGTTTAAATTGATATTTAATTCTCGTAAATGATGTACTGTAGATTTGATTGGAACAGTTGCACCTATGTTCGATTGTTTGGTATATGACCTTAATTTCTTTTTGTAATCATTGTTGTGTTCTTGCTTGGTTTCTTGAGGTACGTTCACCTGTTCGGTTGTATCCGAGGCTGAATAATTGTGTGATAATTCCCTTGAAACTCGTTTTAAATGGTCAATATGAACTTGTTTCTCCTCGCCACTTGAAAGTGACTTAATTAAAACTTTGTTTGCTTTTATGTTAATTACTCTGTATGGGCCCTCAAATTTTGGGGATAATTTATTGTCTCTCGTATGAATGACACCGTAAACAATGTCTCCTAAGCTGACAGGTGAATCTTTTGCCTTCTTGTTAAATGCCTCCGTCATTTCTTCCTTGGACATCGTTAATTGTTTTTTGACTCTTTTGTGAATGTCTTGGAATTCACGTAAACGGAGTTTAGAGTAATAGGTTATTATTGTATGATAATGGCATCTTGAGTAAATCAACAGCGACAACGTCCCATGGTTGATGTGGTACAGGGTAATTACCCATTGGTGCAGGTGTGATTGGGTATCCTTTGTGTTTCGCACATGATTCACATCTGTCTATATGATTGTTTATATCTTTTCGTAATGAAGGCCAGTAATATAATAGCTGGGCTTGGTTGAATGTCTTATCCTTTCCAGGATGTCCTGCATGTGGGCTGTCGTGTATCAATCGTAATACTTGGGGTATCATGTCATTAGGTACTACCAACTGGTTAGTATTTCTTTGGCGTTTTGGTTGTTTAGAGTTAATTTTGTATAATGTATTATTGACCATTGTGAATTGTTCAAGTGGGACATGCAGTTTGGGTAATTGTATGTCATCTCCACTTTCTAACTTGTATATTACTTTAGACCATATTGGGTCAAGTCTTTGTGCCTTTGCGATATCCTCGTGGTTTGGGATATTTCCTTTGAGATCTAACGCCGCGACCTGAATTGTGTTCGGGTTCCTAGATAATGCGTCAGCTACTATGTTCATTTTACCTTGTATATAATGAATTTGTACATTGTAGTTTTTAACTGTACACTTCCATCTTGCTCTCCTCCCAGAAAGGAGTTTTTCTTTAAACATACCCACCAGTGGTTTATGGTCGGTGAATAAGTGGATTTCGTAACCATATACCAAATCTCGAAACTTTTGTAATGCAAAAACCACTGCAAGTGCCTCTAAGTCTGTAGTGCAATAATTTTTCTCCGCACCTCTTGTTTGTCTGCTGGCAAATGCAATTGGTTGATTCTTTCCTCTTTTATCTTCCTGCATCAGTACAGCCCCTAATCCTTTAACTGATGCGTCTGTACAAATAAGAAATGATTTTGTGTAATCCGGATATGCTAAACAAGGTGCATTTGTTAGTTTAATTTTTAGATTGTTAAATGCCCTTTTTTGTTCTTCTTCCCATTGGAATACAGCATCTTTTTTGAGTAGTTGGAATAGAGGAAAGGCTATATGAGAGAACTGTGGTACGAATGACCTATAGTACCCACCCAGACCTAAAAATTGTCTAACTTCGTCAGTCGTAGTGGGTTCAGGAAAATCTCTCACTGCCTGTATTTTGTCATCAGTGGTGTGAATACCATCAGAACTTAATTTGTGGCCTAAGAAATTTATTTCCTTAAAGCAAAATTTGCATTTAGAAAGTTTAATTTTTAATCCAGCATCACTAAGCTTTTGTAAGAGGAAGTCTAATTTCCTGAGATGATCCTTAATATTCTTCGTTGCGATTATAATATAGCATAAAGGTATCGTAAATCGGGGTTTGCCTGTAATTGTTAATCTAACTTCTGCATATAATGCCCAGTTGGCTTCTGATTTTGCTTCATTTTTTACAACTAAGATATCTCACATAAGAAATTAGACAACAGATCTAGTGAAGTGTACTCAGTTGACATCCAACCACTGCGCACAGGGGGTCATTTGCTTTCAACATTTCATCCACTGAATGTAAATGAAGTCAAACGTTACATCAGAGAACTTAACAAAATATTTTGGCCACTCGATCTGTGTCACTTGTCACAACTGCCTGATGTATGCGAGGATGCAGCAGATTTTATCTGGAGGATAATAAATAGATGCTTCTTAGAAAGTAATTTTGTGCAGTCAGAGAAACATGCTTTGCTTGGGCCTCTAATCAAGAAACCAGGCCTTGATGTTGAGAGCATGACAAATTATCGTCCTGTCTCTAACCTATCTTTCTTATCCAAGAATTTTGAGTGGGTCATGTATGATCAGCTCTTACCACTACTGGAACATTGTTCCTGTTGTTCAATCAGCATACAGAAAATACCATTTAACTGAAACTGCAATAACAAGGATTCATATTGACTTGATGTCAAACACCTGTTGTGGGATGTCCTCTCTCCCATTGTTGGATCTGTCTGCAGCTTTTGATGCAGTAGATCATTTACTGTTGTTGGATGATCTATATTTTTATAGCATTCATCATAGTGCTCTTTTGCTCCTTAAGTCGTATCTGTCAGACAGATCTCAGAGAGTGGTTGTTGATTACGCTAGCTCTGATTCTGCTCTCCTTCTGTTCGGAGTCCCTCAAGGAACAGTTTTGGGTCCAAATCTATTTACAATCTACATGAGTAATTTGTCGTCTTTGCTTGATGCTCACGACTTGTCTCATCATTTTTATGCTGATGACATCCAGCTGTATGTCAAGACGTCATGTATTAACGATACCAAGACTAAAGCCCCCGTCACACATTCCATAATCGAATTATGACAGTGCCACTCATTCAGTTCATAGCGGCATCATGGTCCTGATTTGAGGTCTATTGTGATCGATCGTGACAATAGTGAAGCACTCAGCCTAGACCACGATAAATTAATGCAAGTGTTAATTTATTGTGGAGCTCCCCGATTTTTGTACCCAACGTAGTGCTCTTGTAAGTTTTACATGACCCTATCGTGATCTACGTTGCAGCTACGTGACACTGTCATGGCCGTCGTAGGTCCATTCGTAACTCTGTCGTGACAAAAAAAATGTTACGAGTGAGTCACGCTTCAGTTTCAGCGGCATGGTCGTCAGAAGACACCAAAATCTAGGATAGGTAATGAAATACACACAATGCACCATGAGCAGTTGATAGTAACAACCTTATTTAATTGTAAAATCTATACACATTTCCTTAATAATAAGTAGTAATTGTGAATCACGCATCAAGGAAAATGCGTCGGTCACCACTAGAAAAAGAAAAAATGTATTTTAGAGAGGTTAATCATTTGTTCATCCTGACTTATATATACCTCAATTATGGTCAAGAATTGCTCAACAGGCTGTTGGCGAGTGGGGCAGGACTGGACTGAGCGTCTCTTTGATCGTTCTTGAATGCAGTGGTTGAAGGGGGGCCTGTGGGCATACCTCTTGAAGCTATCGTGATTCGTTCATGGCGCCGTCGTGACTCTTTCATGGCACTATCATGGTGACCGTGGCCTCGTCATGACGACAAAATGACCGTTAAAAATTTGAAAATCCGCCAATCGTGACTCAATCTTACAGCTATCATGACTCCATTGTGACCATCTTACGACCAGCATGACACATACTTACAGCCATCATGACATTGTCTGTTATTGGCATTTATTGTGGTGTAATTTCACAACAGCACCAATAATTGAATTACTGGCGCTGTCGTGGTTCGATTATGCAATGTGTGACATGGGCTTAAGCTTGAATCTCCAATCCATCCATCCATCATCCAATCCTATGTTGCCCCATGAGACCATAAGAGTCCAGAGCTAAGCAAGTTGGTCCTGACATTTAAGATGAGAGTGACCAGCCTCACTCATCCCTGAGTGGCATTACATGAGCAATGAACCCCAACCACCCCTCGGATGTAAATCTACACCGGCTTGGTCCGATTGGAGCACCTTAATTATTCATTAAACCACCAGATGCTATTATTTGGTTATATGGTTACCACCCCGCATAGCAAATGGTTTCATGGTGTACAGGAAACCATTTGGCATGTCACTCAGTGTAGAGCCACCCAGAGACAAAGGAAGAGGAAAGATTGAAGGAAAGAAAGATAGAAGAGGAAGGAAAAAAGGAGAGAAGGAAGGAAGGAAGGAAGAAAAGGGCAATCATCCAAGAGTAGCACTACATTGAGTGAGTCTATTTGCAGTCTACACGAGTAGTTTATCATCTTTACTTGATGCTCACAACGTTTCCTATTGTTTGTATGTGATGACATTCAGCTCTGTGTTAAGATGTCAGATATTAACTGTGAAGACTAAACTTGAATCTGTAATGTCTGATACTAAGATTTGGATGGCAATGAAGAATCTATCTATCTATCTATTGCCAGACGCCTCAATCCCGTTTGGGGTGGCCACAAACAAATCGCCTCCACGTCGCCCTGTCCCCCTCCATTTTACTGCCCTGCTACCAGCTCACACCCCCCTCTCTCATATACCTCTCTACCCCATCCCTCCATCTCATCCTCGGCCTCCCCCTCCCTCTTACCCCCTCCACCTCACTCACATACACTCTCTTCATCAGTCTCTCACCCTCCATCCTCTCCACATGGCCAAACCACCTCAGTGTGTTCCTCATAACGCTTCCTATCACATCCACATCCACACCACAATGCTCCTTTATATCCTTATTTGTCAGCCTGTCTCTCCATGTGACTCCACAGGCTCCTCTTAAATAACTCATTTCCACTGCTCTCACTCTTGACTTGTGTCCTTCCAACAACGTCCAAGCTTCACTTCCATACATTAGAGTTGGTATCACAATACTGCCATGTAATAACTTTTTCACTTCCATGCTCACTTCCCTGTTTGAAGAAGCTTAAGCTAAATGATGGTAAAACTGAGATCATCATCATCATTGAAAACAGAAGAGGTAGTGACACTGATAATGCCCTGGCTTTGAACATTGGTGTGTCACAGCTTCATCCAGTCAGTTCTGTTCAAAATCTGGATGATTATTTTAATTAAAAGTGAAATTACAAGGAACATATTAATCAAGTTGTCAGAGGATGTAACTTGCGTATCAGAAATCTGTTCTCTGTGAGAAAATTCCTCAATAGATGTTGCCTCTTAACATTGGCCCATGCATTGGTTTTGTCTTGTGTTGATTAATGTAATTCACTGTTGATTGGTCTTCCAAAAATACACTAACAAAATTTCAGAGTGTGTTGAACAGGGCAGCAAGGCTCATCTTTGGTCTCCCCCCGAGAACCTCCATTATTGTACCCCATTACTAATTGAGCTGCACTGGTCACCAGTAAAGGCTAGAATTAAATTTAAACTATTTCTTATTACATTCAAGGGTTTTAGGTTTGGTGAACTGAGGTATCTTACTGAATTGTTAAAACTTCCATCAGCATGCCCACGTGTGATGTTACGTAGCAAGATGATTCCTTGCGTCTTGACAAGCCTGGAGCCATTCACCAGTCATCTTTCTTTGATTGCTCTTTTGTGTATAGAGCCTCTAGATTATATAACAGATTGTCATTGTCCTTGAGACAACTCTCCTCTGTTGAATCCTGTAAGAGACAGCTCAGACTATCTATCTATTGCCAGACGCCTCAATCCCGTTCGGGGTGGCCACAAACAAATCGGCTCCACATTTCCCTGTACCCCGCCACTTCACTGCCCCGCTCCCATCTCACACCCCCTTCTCTCACACACCCCTCCACTCCATCCCT